>NC_071087.1:81140997-81468497 GCF_027358695.1 Spea bombifrons | reverse complement strand
GATCCCAGCCTTGTCCCCCTGCTGGGGAAGAATTATGTCTGGGCTGATGACCTGTGTAGATAGTTCTCGAGCGCTAAGGAGGAGAATCCAACTAATCTGATTATTGCTCCAGACCAAGTACTGGCCACCGTGATATTGAGAGGTCCTCTGTCCTGTAATCATCCCCAGAGTCCCTTTGTCCCCTCATCCACACCTCTCTTTTACTTACTACCTGTAGTTCAGGTATAGATCAAATAAACAACACATGGAAACAGCATGTGCAACTGAATAAGACATAAAAACCCTGTATTTGCAGGTATACATAAATAATGTATAGAAACATAGCATTGCATGCATAGATCAACAGAACATACACATCCAGCATTGCAGGCATAGATCAACTAGAAATCACATGTAAACTCAGCACTGAAGGTATAGATCAAATAAACAACAGAAGGTAACAGCACTCCAGGTATTGATCAAATGAAGACATACAAATCCTGTATTTGCAGGTAAACATAAATAATGTATGGAAACATAGCATACCATATAAAGATTAACAGAATAACGCGAAAACCCAGCTTTGCAGGTATAGATCAATTACAATCCACATATAGATATGGTATAAGATAAGGTATAGATAAAACCCCCTAAATTACAGGCATAGCTCACACATTGCACACCCCAAAGCCAGTCCTGGCCACATTGGCCACATAGAACCTAATCAGCACCCAAATTACACACACAGGACGTGACATTTTTGTCCCCAGACAGTTCAGCATGAGTCAACATTGTCCCCAAACAGCCGAGCGTACGCCATCTTTGTCCCATAAACACGCTACCTGTGCCATCTTTGTCCCATAAACACCCTGCCTGTGCCATCTTGGTCCCCAATGCTTAAACCAGGGCTTGACAAATTTGATTTGAATCTAAGAGCCAGCTAAAAAATTTGGGAGCCAGGATTTTTTTTGCCCTACACTCACACTTTGCCCTGCACTCACACTTTGCCCCAGCACTTTGCCTTACACTCACACTTTGCCCCAGCATTGAGGATTCACTTGGTCGAAAACCGAAACCGAAAATGACCCCCTTTTTAAAAAAAATAACCACACTTTTAATAAAAGTAAGTAACACACCAAAACCATACAAAAAATCAATAACAATATTAATATATATATATACCATATTTGCTCGATTATAAGACGAGGATTTTTCAGAGCAAATTCTCTGAAAAATACCCCTCATCTTATAATCGGGGTCGTCTTATAATCAGACCTCAAATAGGTCTGACTATGCGACTAAGATCCAGATCCCCCGCAGCGTTGCAGGGGACCTGGATCCTCGTGTCTTATGCCCCCCCCACAACTTACCGGTGGTTCTGTCTGCCCGGTGTGTTGTCCAGACAGCGGGTAGATGTCTACGCGATTCGCGTACACAACTTCCGCTGCAGCCGGAAAGAAGGTGCGGTTAGCAGCGGGGGTTGTCTGCGTCCATCACGCAGACCTTCCCCGGCTGTCAGAGATCAGAGTTCCCCGCACCGGTGCAGGGAATTCTCACTGACAGCCGGGGAAGGTCTGCGCGATTGACGCAGACAACCCCCGCTGCTAACCGCACCTTCTTTCCGGCTGCAGCGGAAGTTGTGTACGCGAATCGCGTAGATGTCTACCTGCTTCCCCGACACCACGCCAAGGAGTCAGAAGCATCGGTAAGTTGGGGGGGAGTGTTAAATGGGGGGCATAAGGCATTTTTGTAGGCAGAGTGCTCTATGAAATGCCTTTTAACCCCCTTACTGCCACTTTGCCTCCTGAAATGACTTCTACCCCGGAGTGGCATTTAGGGGTATAAGGCATTTCTGGAGGCAGAGTGGCACATAGGGGGTCAAAAGGCATATCATGGGGCACAGTGGCATATAGGGTTAAAAGGCATATCATGGGGCACAGCGGCATTTAGAGGGTTAAAAGGCATATCATGGGGCACAGTGGCGTATAGGGGGTATAAGGCATTTCTGGGGCAGATGTGCATAACTGGGGGGCAGGTTGGAAAATAGAAGGAAATAAAACCAAAATATTTTTCTCAATCATAGCTTTTATTGAAAAAAAAATAGTTTAGATGAATTAACATTTACTGGTAAAACTTTTTTCCTAAAGGGTCGTCTTATATTCAGGCTTTTTCTTTTTTTTTCAGGGTCGTCTTATAATCGAGCAAATACGGTAATTGTGTGTGAGCATAGATGTGTAGGTGTTTGTGAGCATGTATTTGTAAGTAAGGTGAGATGGGGTGTATGTTAGTGAGTATGAGTAAGTGTCTGTAATTTGTGTATGTGTGTGTTAACATATGTGTGCCAGAATGTTTTGGAAGGAGGTAACAATGGGCAAGAAAGGCACAGTTTTTTGGGGGCAATGATGGCACAGAGAAGCTGTTTGAGGGAAACAATGCCACAGACCAGCTGTTTGGGGCAAAGATGGCGCAGATAAGCTGTTTGGGGGCATTGACATGCTGGAGCAAAGATGGCAAAAACAAGCTGTTTGAGGGTTAGGGTGGCACTGATAAGCTGGTTGGGGCATGTTAATGCCCTTGGTGCCCCATGAGGGTATCTAGTTTAAAAAAATACCACACCAATGTTTGACAAAGGCTGGTGGTAAAATGAGTGTATGGAAAGGGTTAAAATACCAGCATTTGAAACACCCTGGGGTGTCTAGATTTCAAACATATATGGTTTAATGGGGTAAATTGAATTGGCTGGCTTCAAATAACACATGGGGTCAGGGTGAAGACATGTCAAAATACCAATTTGAAAACAGTACACTTCCCAAATGTGGCCTTTTAGACCCCAAACCCAAGAAACACATGCATGAATGGTATCACTGTACTCAAGAGATGTTGCTGAACACATATTGGGGTATTGTGTGGCTGTTGCATATACCAGGAGCTGTAAATTCTTACCTAATATAGAATGTGTGTGGAAAAAATACTGCTGCAAACTTTGATAAAGGTTGGTGGTAAAATGTGTGCATGGAAAGAGTTAAAATACCAATATTTCAAATACCCTGGGGTGTCTAGTTAAAATATATGATTTGATGGGGTAAATTGAGCGGACCGGCTTCAAAGATCTCCCAAATAGGAAATGTGGGCAGAATTTTCAACATGTCAAAATTCCAATTTGAAAAATACACACATCACAAATGTGGCCTTTTAGTCGGACAAACCCATGCATGGGGGTATCAGTGTACTCAGGAGATGTTGCTGATTGTAGAATAAGTGACTTGAAATGGTTAAATTACCAGTATTTGAAATACCCAGAATTGTTTAGCTTTCAAACTTATATGGTTTAATGAAATAAATAGAATTTTCTAGCTTCAAAGATGTCCCAAATAGGACATGGGGCAGCGTTTTCAACATGTCAAAATTCCAAGTTGAAAAACGGAATTGCGCATGCCCCAACTGTGGCCTATTAACCCCCAAACAACCTGATAAAATCCACTCTACTACATCTATTGCACCTCTTTGACTGTCCTTACTCTAGGGGAACCTTGTTTTTTTTTTTTTATAAAAAAATCTATAATATTGAGGAAATCTAGTCTTGCTCCACGGGGCTGCATGTGCCTATGATGTGCCAGTGTCTGCCTGTCCAGTACCAGTGCTCTACTACTACTTCCCCTGCTGCACCTCTTTGACAGTCCTTACTCTGGAGGAACTTTTTTTAAAAAATAAAAAAAATAAAACAATATTGGGGAAATGTGCCAGTGTCTGCTTTCCCAGGCCCAGTGCACTACTACTACTACTGCTGCTGCAGCATCTCTTTGACAGTCCTTACTCTGGATGAACCTTTTTTTAAAAAATCTGTAATATTGGGGAAATCTAGTCCTGGTCCACAGGGCTGCATGTCCCTATCATCTGCCAGTGTCTGCCTGCCCAGGCCTAGTGTCTTGTTACTTCTGCTGGACCTCTTTGACCAACCTTACTCTGGGGGAACCTTTTTTTAATTTTTAATGAAATGTGAGTCCAGAAGGTGTTAGGGACCTCCCCCTGAACTTCAAATTTTGCCTGAAACGAACGTCCAGAAATCAAAATGTATCACTGACTGTTATGGTTATGTTTAGATTTGACACTTATTATTGCTACTATGTTGGCATAAGTGTCCCGCTTAAAACAGGGACGTATGATAATATAGTACTCAAAACGATTACTTTTATCCAGCAAGCAATTCATACTTTGAGTCATTTTATTCACTCCAAAATGTCTCCAGAACTGTACACAAAACTCTAGATAAGGTCTGACCCTTAACGCCCCCTTCCTATATAACCCAGCATCCTGCTTGCATTTCCTGACACTTTGTTGCGCCAAACACTTTGGGGATATGCCATAGTTATACAAATAAATAAGAGCACAATACCAGACACTCTCTGGTGACATGTTTATTAATAGGACTATGCAAAGAACAAGAGGTCACCCATGCAGACTTGAAGAAATACATTTTCCCTTCAAAGGAGCAAAGGAGGTTCTTTACAGTGAGAACAACATAGATGTGGAATTCATTATCCACATAAGTTGTGTTATCAAATTTGATAAATGCCTATGAATATGACTTTTTAGTAGATTCCATTAATTTCCCCAGATACAAGACTTACTGGCCTGTAGTTGCCTGACTCCTCCCTATTGCCTTTTTTGTGAATGGGCACAACATTCGCTAATTTTCACTCCTCTGGGATGACCCCCGTTAATAATGATTTGTTAAATAAATACTTTAAGGGTTTTGTTAGTACACCACCAAGCTCTAAGACCACCAAGATCTACAAAATGTTTTATCTCCCTTTTTTACTGACAGGGCAATTCTCTCTTCTGCGTGTGATTTGACAGCTCTTATAACTTATAGCTTTGCTTCTTTCTGCCTAAACTTATAGATCTGTCTATCTTCCTCACTTTGGCTCAGGGGCGTACCTAGAGTATTTGGTACCTGGGGCAGATCCTGTATGTGGCACCCCCCCCAAACACTTTAAAACTGTAAAGATTCTATTGTTATATACTGGTGTAGACATTGAAGGTGGTACAGCATTACTGTTATCATTATATACTGAGGCAGACATTGACGGTGGTACAGCATTACACCTATCACTATATACTGAGGCAGACATTGATGGGGGTACAGCATAACGCCTATCACTACATACTGAGGCCGACATTGACAGGGGTACAGCATAACACCTAACACTATATACTGAGGCAGACATTGACGGTAGTACAGCGTAATCCCTATCACTATACATTGAGCCAGACACTGATAATAGTGCACCATAACTCCTATCACTATATACTAACCCAAACATTGATGTGGTGTAGGCCTACCACGTCTGGCTTAGGGATGCACCGAAACCGAAAATCCAGCATTCACCTGTCCGAAACCAAATATGACCCCCCATCATAAAAAACGCAGCAAAATAGGACAAAAAAATTCAATAACAATATTATATATATATATATATATATATATATATATGATTGTTAACAGCAATCACACTCCCATCATGCCCAGGCATACCCAGATTCCAGCATGTACTAGCTGACTTGGCATGATAGGAGTGTGATTGCGGTTACGTGTGAACTCAGCACTGTAGGCATAGAATCAGACATACAAATCCCGTATTTGCAGGTATACAATAATAATGTATGGAAACATAGCAAGAGATAAAACTACAGGCATGGATGATAGGTTGCACAACCCAAAGCCAGCTCTGGCGTCCACACTGCCCACATAGAACCTGACCAGCACCCAGATTACACACATAGGATTTACCATCTTTGTCCCCAAACAGCCCAGCATGAGTCAACTTTGTCCCCAAACAGCCCGGCCTGTGCCATCTTTGTCCCATAAACACCCTGCCTGTGTCATCTTGGCCCCAAAGGCTCAAACATCCTGCTTGTGCCATCTTTGCCTTTCCACAAATCAATTATACAACTATCATACACACAAACACTTTAACAGTCACTCACTAATTCACACTTTCATTCACATAATTAATTCACAAAATCATTTACTCTCTCTCATTCACACAAATATACACATTCATTAATGCATTCTCACAAACTCATTAATTCTCTCCCTCATTCAGACAATTCATCCAGACATTCATTCATTCTCTCACTCATTCTCACTATCTACCTTACCCCCCTCTCACTATCTACCCCCCTCTCTTCTCACTATCTACCCCCCCTCCTCACTATATACCCCTCCCCCCTCACTATCTACCCCCCTCTCCCTCCTCACTATCTACCCCCCTCTCCCCCGTCCCTATCTACCCCCCTCTCCCGCTCCCTCCTCACTATCTACCCGCCTCACTATCTATCCTCCTCTCCCCCCTCCCTCCTCACTATCTACCCTCCTCCCCCCTCCTCAATATCTACCCTCCTCTCCCCCCTCCTCACTATCTACCCTCTCCCCCTTTGTAGTTAAAAGTTTTTAAGGATGGAGTTAGAGGCTTCGCGAAGAAGACTGAGGGGCGCCGAGCGGTTGCTAGGCGCCCCTCTCTCTCCTCCGTGTAAAAAAAAAAAAAAAGTGACTGCCAGGGATCCGGGACATGTGGTCACCCTAGCCTGTGGCACCCCCCTGACGAGCAGCACCCGGGGCGGACCGCCCCCCGCTAGGTATCTTGCATTCAGGTGCAATCCATTATGACTATACAGTTCGTACCCCAAAGCAAAATCAGCCCAGTGCTCTAAAAACCCAAAGCCCTCCTTCTTCCACCAAGACTTCAGCCATGCATTTAGCAGCCTAATATCCTGCTGTCTTTCCGGTGTAGTGCATGGAACAGGTAGTATCTCAGAGAATACTACCTTGGAGGTGTTTTAATCTTACCTAAAATTACCTTTTAGGACTCTCCATCTGCCTCTTACTATGTCATTGGTGCAGATGTGCACCAAGACAGCTGGATCCTCACCAGCCCCTCCCAATAATCTATCCACTCCATCTGCAACATGCCAAACCCGGGCACCCAGGAGACAGCAAACCATTCAGCTGCTCTGATCAGAGCCACAGATTACCCTGTCTGTTCTCTTAATTATAGAATCCCTTACCACCACAACCTGCCTGGGCTTCCCTTCCTTCTGTATCCCCTGTACACTGGATGAGCTGATTTCCCAGCTGTTAGGGAGTACAGCTTTTTCCAGAAATCCCACCTCTGAGTCTGCCTCCCCAACATGCTCACTTAAATGGGCAAATTTGTTTTAACTGTTATCCAGCTATGTGCCTGGCTCCCTTCTGATTGACCTCCTCCCTCATTGCTAGGGGCCCCATCTAAACTCTGCTCAGACTACCCTGATTCTCCTCTACTTATCCTACCTTTTGAGATCTCCACACCACTGAGTTATCTACATGACCACGCTACAATCTAATTATCATATGGCAAACAGTGCCTCTCCTTCTGTAGTGTTCCTCCTCAACCTGTAATAGAATGTAAGCTCACAATCTTCTTCTGTATCAGTATGTCTCAACATGTGTTAATCTTATTGCCAGTTCTAATGATGTTAATTTTCACTGCCCCCCCTATTGTAACTACAGCTACAGAATATGTTGGCTCTCTATAAATAGAAGTATTGTTATGTAATGCAAGCGTGACACCAGCTTATAATGGAACATTATCATATTTTAGTTTCAAAAATGTTAATATCTGCACTAGTTTCCATAGTTTGTGTGTATTTAAAAACAATATATTAACTTACCTAAGTATTTCTTTTCTTGTAAAGAAGGTACAATCCTGTTTTTAAAAAATAACATAAGGTATCAATGTTCATTTGTGGTATCTTAAAAACTTACACTAGCCATTTATGTGACTGATTATGCATTCTAGAAGTGTAAAAAATCAATCTGACGAAGGCCAAACTGAAAGAGTAAAGAAGCAAGTGGGAAAAAATTGACCCTTTTTAAAGACCCAGAAGGGAATGGGTACATGTTATTATTACGTAAACTTTGATGTTTTTTGAAAATGCAGTTCTAAATTAGGTCTTTATTATACCCAAGTATTTATTATACCCAAAATGTTATGGTAGTTAGTATTACTATATCTAATGGCATTGGATATAATATGTTTTTTTCCACTCTGCATTTTGTACATTAATATGTACTGTTGGGGTGTATATCTTTAACTATGCCATAAATGTTGCAATGATGCCCCAAAGATATTACACTGTACCATAGTCAATACCTAATACATTAATACGACAGAAAAGGGGGGTCACCCCCACACCTATTCTTTTTTTAATTTTGAAATAACAAGTTTTCTATCAGATATGAAGAACTCAAGTATTAGATGCAGACTTCACTAAAACTTACCCTAGTATCTCTTGACTAAGCCAGGATCTCAGCAGATGATAACCTCAGAATTGACTATTCATTATCATATTATGGTAGCTGAGCACTCTTTGAATTGCATGGTGGTAGTACCCCCCGGAAAACATCTAAGCATTAACTCCTCATCAAGTTAAGCTGAACGCAAAGCTTACCATGGTTCTAAAAGTTGACTCATGGGATCAGAGGAGATGCAACCGAGTTCACATTAGTGAACAATCATGCATTATCAGATAACTATTGACTTGGAATTGATTTTGATATATTTGTATGAATACATATTTGAAGAAATATTAAGTCATTTAGTGTTCATATGAAGGCTACTTTGTTAAAGAATGGAAAATTGGTATAAGACGGAATGCATAATATATTAAAACCAATGCAGTTCTGCTTCTAAGTTCTAAATACTATCAGGGAGCAAAACATTCCACCGATTGCATGTTTACCTATTTGCACTAGTACTGCTACTTATACATAGCCCCAGTGTTTCCTACCCGATGACCTTCCCTATGCCAAAATGATTATAGGATTCCTAATCAAAAAAAATATATTGCATGGTTGTTTTTTCCATCATCATTAAACAAACTAAAATACGTAAAAAATCATAAGACGCTTACAAAATGAATTCCCATTATAAAAATATAAATATACAATTTTGTGTATGCTAGAAAATAGTATGTAACATAACTGTATCATTAGACTAGGATGATATTACAAGAATATGATTAATATTTTACACTATTAAAAAATAAATACATTTCATTTGTGTTCCTATGAGTTATAGAGAAACATTCAAGAATGTAGTTTGCAGTTTGGCTGTAGACCTTATTCAACGTTAACTCAGTTTTCATACTGAAATGACAACAAAAGCTTATTATTATTGTGATATTGCCTAATAAAATATTTTGGATGTCACCTAAGTGATGAAGTGGAAATGTGCATATAGTCAAAGGCAAAGAAGTGCATAAAGCTCTTGTGGTAACATTAGATTAGTCCGTACGCTCTCTATACTTACTTGGTACGTATCAAGCTGCTCAGCAGTGAATATAGTTTGTTTGTTCCCCATGTTTCTGTAAGGTTGCTAATTCAAGTGCCCATTATTTTCTTTCTTTTCTCAGCTTTTATACTAACGCTGAATATTGAGATATTAAAGCCTGTAACAGAAAGGGTCAGACACAGGGAAGGATCAGATATCCCCATCCTATTCTTCCTGCATTTCGGAGTCATAATAGGTGCATTTCATCAAATCTTTGATCTGAAAAAAGAAGTCTGGCACATAACGCATCCAGCCATCATTCATGAGCATATAAATAAAGTGCTATAATTACACCGCTTGTTACATGTCCAACATACTCTCATATTACACTATTTAACTAGTCTTTCTAAAGCAGTAAGTTCTTTTTTGGAGGTGCAGTTTCAATTAAGAACAAATGTGGCTAAATTTACAGACAAGTGAGAATTTAATATGCATTCTTTAGAATTGTATCGTTTCTAAATAAATGAATGCTTTAAATTAATGAATGTATGCAAATTACTACAGTGTTTATTAAAAAAAAATCACAACACCAAAATTTAATTTGTCTCGCTAAGTGACTTTCATGTCAATATGTTTTTTCTCAGTTACTTTATGACTGATTTAGAAGTTCCCTACGTTCTCTCTAAAAGGTGCACAGCAAGGCTAGTAACATAAATTCATGGGTTGACAAGATGTCTGTACACTCATTCTGGAGTCTATCAGCACCATTTGTGGTATCTCTCAACATGTAGGTGCCCTTCAGTGGTGGACAGATCTGTCCGCCACTTGAGGAAGGGGCCAGTCCTTCTAAGTGG
The DNA here is from genome assembly GCF_027358695.1 of Spea bombifrons. Lineage (NCBI taxonomy): Eukaryota > Metazoa > Chordata > Amphibia > Anura > Pelobatidae > Spea > Spea bombifrons. The sequence continues at coordinate 81,458,350 of NC_071087.1, read as the reverse complement.
CACAAAATGAATGCAGTGCAAGGTCTCTTCCGATAGACCTTTGATTCAGTGCTTCCTCACAGTGTGTATATTTGTAAAATATATGTTAGAGTGAGTGTATGTGTGTTAGTAGGACTGGTCTTAGTAACAGACAGCTCAGGCAGCAAACATTATTAATATATAATGTATTTAAGAATGTATATTTTTTGGAAAATGTGTGCTGTACTATACTATATTAAGCAGTATTTATAATTTTGTTTTAATTAAGTTGCTAAAGGTAAAGTTCTTATCAAAAATAGAAAACAGAATTCTAATAATAATCAATCTATTGAGGTGGGCTAGTAAACGGTTCATTTGAAATTACCCTTGTCAGGGATGGGATCTGATGTATCTTTGAGGCAGTCAGAATTTAGCCTAAAATATCATGACAGACAACAATGGCAGTTTGCAGGTCTGCTAATAAATATAGAATAAATGTTTTTTCTATTTTTGACAAAAGCTTTCCCCTTAGCAAATTAAAACTAAAACATAAATACTAAGTAGATAAAGTGTAGCGCTCAATAATTTATAACAAATATATCATAAAAGTGAATAAATGAAATGCTGTGCAATCTTCAATAAAATGAATATATCTATTGTTATAACAATTTAACAGCAATGCGAATAAAAGTGTAAGTGAAAAATAAAAAATATATACTTAAATTCAAATTGTGGATGATGTCTTCTGTGAGACAAATTAATTGAACATCCCAGTTTGTTCAAACTGAAAAACGTTTGTTAAAGTAACAGAAAGTTCCATGTGATCTCCACTGATAGTGGTATTCTCAACCTCTAATAAAAGGGTTCAGTTTGGTTTTGTGACAGCTTCTTCATGAGCGTCAGCTCAGGATATTCAGGAATCGAATGGAAGAGGAGATGTTTTAAAAGCAAGAATAACAATTTATTAAAAAATAAAAAACAATATGCCCACATTGTTAATAATAGTCTCTAAAAAGTACCCATATTCAAGTGTCCATGAAAAGCTTTTATCCTTTAAATGTGTCCATATTAAATGGGCTTATTAACATACAATTTTAAAGGATTTGTTTTATATTGTATTTGTAAATTAAGTTAATTACAACTTATAAGTTTATTTGAAGCGCCTTAATTCACTTTGATCTACTGTAAATCATAAATACTGCCTTAAATAGTAAAGTCCCCCAGCATACAGTGTAAAAAAATATATACATTGACACTTGAATAATAATTAAAATACAAAAATACAAAAAAATACAAAAAACAAAATACAAAAAAAAGATGCACCAGATGAAGCGATAAGCGAAACGCGTAGTGCGTGTTGACGACATCGGGAGGAGGAGTAGCATTACGGAAGTGGATCAGAGGACTAAGACGGCGTTTCTTTGTGGTAGCGCCGCTACGAAGTTTGAAGCCTGGACTCTGTGACATCCGAAACGGAGGACAACAAGTTTGCCTTTCTTTTATACATTAAAATTACCGTTTTTACCTACCCCCCTCCGCTGCCTACCTTCTTTATCTACAAGTACCAGTGTGGGATAAAGAAGCTCCTAAGGAGATCATCACACTCTATGTATGGGCATATTTATGCCCTTTAAATTGTAAGGGTCCGATCTGCTTAATAGCGTTTTTTTAAAAACGTACTTTGATATACTACACCATAATTTTTTTTCTTTTCCTTTTATATATGAACCTTTTGGATACTGTGTGTGGGAACTCTCGCTGGAAGGGTATTTTTGTACATATTATTTTTGTGTTGCACATATAATTTACTCACTTACTATTTGGGTGCGCAGACACTTGTGTGGTTTTACTTGAATAATAATTGTTCAGTTACCGGCCCAAAATGAAGGGAGTACAAGGTCTGTTTCTGCAGACCTCTGCTTGAGCACTCCCTGAGGCTGTGGGCTAGTGCTTGTTGCTGAGCGCTGAGATATGACATCATATGACGGCTCTCAGAAGGTAAGCCACGCGCACAACATGGGAGTCTGAAGCAGAGATCTGCAGAAACAGACCTTGCACATCCTTCATTTTGGGCCGGTTAGCTGTAGATCTGTAATCTCCCCTGCATCTAGACCAATTGACTGCAATTGATGATTTCCTGGGACATGTCACCAAGGACAAAAATGAAGAGGAAACCAGAGGGGGGGCTATAAGGAGGGGGATAGAGAAAGAAATGAAAGAGATGGGGAAACAGGGGGCATAAGGAAAGATGAAAGAGATGGGGAGAAGGGTGGGTGCAGATGGGGAAATACCATACATTTATGGGAGGGGTAGATATTAGTGAGAAAGGGGAGAGCTAAAGAGAAATGAGAGAGAAATGGGGAGGAGAGATAAAGAGAAAGGAGAGAGAATATGGGAGGATATAATGATAAACATGAAAAGGAGAGGAGATAATGAGCAAGGGGCTAAAGAGACAGGAATATAGGGATTACGAAAAGGAAAGATAAAGAAAAAGGGAATGTGTAACGAGAAAGGAGAGAGAGCATGTGACAGGGTAATCCCAGGAAACATATAAATCTAGAACCTTACCCTTGCTACCTACTCCCTAATGTGTGCATTGGCAAGTAATAACTAGGCCTTAATAACTAGGAAGAGCTAGTTTTATGGGTTGGGCAGAGTGAGCAGGGCTTTGAGGTAGTGGGTGTGATAAATTTTCAAGTAAGTTATTGACAGCTATTCTGCAAAGCGCCCCTTGAAATTATTTTCAAATGTTGGCAACTAAGCATGTGTGCTGTCTGAGGAAAGTTTCCAGGACCTGGCTTAGCTGGTTCTTGCAGGGAAGTGAAGTAAGTAGTTAGGCTGGTCAGTCTGGACCAGCAAAGTATCGCCAGAGATGCCTCTAAATGGGAGCTAGTGTCATTATTAACTCACGGGATATAGTGGATGCATAGAAGGGTAATCCAGCAAATGTGGTTAGTTTCTTTATGTTAGCATTCAATAGGTTAATCTGATGTTCTGTCAGGAAATTTTATATAAATTACGTATTTCTAAAATCAGGACACCTGAACTGATACATTTGGAGGGGATTTTCTGTCAAGATTCAGAGGGGAAAATAGATAAAGAAATTACGTTTTTCTTTCAAATTTTCGCTAGCTTTTACTAAATTTCTCATCCTAAATTTTTAGCTTATTTTGTAACTATGGTATCAAAAGAAAGCTCTCCTTCTCCTTGAAAAAAACAATATATAGTTTACATTAGTACGCTATTCCCAGGAAAGGGGAATAATCACTGGATTTGAGGTACCAAAAACCCCTGGGACTGAAGGGGTTAGGTCCTATTGCTTTGTAAGAACTGTTTGCCCATTTTGTTTTTCCTTTAAGCACCAACACCCAAACACACACACCAGGACAGGCTCTGCCACACTGACAACCAGACACACACACGCCAGGACAGGCTCTGTCACACCGACACCCACACACCAGAACAGGCTCTGCCACACCGACACCCAGACACATAGATACCCAGAAACACACACCGGGACAGGTTCTGCCACACCGACACCCAGACACACACCAGGACAGGCTCTGCCACACCGACACCCATGCCAGGATAGGCTCTGTCGACACCCAGACACACACACAAGGACAAGCTCTGCAACACTGACACCCAAACACATACCAGGAAAGGCTCTGCCACACCCACACCCGAACACACACACACCACGACAGGCTCTGCCACACCGACACCCAAACACACCAGGACAGGCTCTGCCAGACCAACACCCAAACACCAGGAAAGACTCTGCCACACTGACAAATTATGTTCCCGGATGCAGGGCCCCTGCAGAAATTAATGCGGCCTTGCATCCGGGACATAATTTGTCCGGGGACTGCGTCCTTAATCCAGCGACTGTCCCCGGAAACGGGGAACAGTCTAGTCACCCTAGTTTAAAGAGATCACATCGCCAAACCAGATCAGGTTTTTACAATGTGGCAGTCTTTAATTTTCTGGTGGTCACAGTAGCGGGCACCGGAATTCTTTGTAGCAGACACAGGCAGACCATAGCAGTTTATGACAAATCAGTCATAACCTGAGCCTTATTGCCCTAGAGGACCGTGCTTAAGATCACTAAAGTTCCATTTATAGCCCTCATGCTACAAGTTTGGTCACACTCATATATTTTAATGTTTTGGATGGCCAATACTCCCTCACTGCTACGTTATTTAGGGATTGGGGTATATTTTCTACAACTTTTTATTACTATTACATTTTTTGTACAGCGCAACATGACTAAACATAGCTTTGGGGGGTCATACCTCAGGGACTTGTCTTGTAAAAGTACCCCTCCTGACTTTTTTCATATAGAATTAGAAATTCAGTCATCTTATACGGCGGCAACCTTCAGGGTGCTAGTCTATTACATTTTAATATCCATGCTTTTGTCTTTTTTGTATATGCCCCACAGCTTTCTCCAGAGTAGACCCATGCCATCCTGTAGCTATAGCAGCAGACAATGGAAATTAATACCTAAATATACATTTCTTGTTAATAAATAAACCGATATAGATATCACGCGGCACTTTCATCGGCTTGTTTTTAATGCGTTTAATGTGTGATGTCACGAATCCTACACTAACAGCCAACGCAGCCCCTACCCCCCCTCATTTAACCTTCTCTATTTAGCCACGCCTTCATTCCAGCTGCCTACCCATAGACGTCACGGTAGAGCACGTCGGTCCGTTACCGGAAGCCGGAAGTCGTCTTGGTTGTTTTTTCAAGAAGAAGATGTCGGAGTACGAGTCTATCCAGAAAGGACCCTTGAAGTTAAAAGGTGTCGGAGATCTCAGTTTAGGAAAGAAGTAAGACTAATGAACAGAATAAGCTGTCGATGTATTAATAAATAGTTATATTGGCTGGGGAGATAATATTGTTGACGTGACTCGGTGTAATATACGTAGAAGGGTTATGCAATTGGCTGAGACCTATAAGCAGTAAAAACATTTGGGGCAAAACAATACAATTTAATACGTACATGTAAGCTTTTCTTTTATGATGTGACAAAACACCCCTATCATGTCTATGGAGATGAAAAGCTGACCCTCAAGATGATATAAAAAGAAAACATAAAACTTTGCTTAATAGTACAGCTAATCTATAATTTGCAAATCACACTATTGGTGCGTTGTGATTTCCTGAGTTAACATTTTCTAAAATCTCTTAAGCACATTTTGTGGTTAAACGAGTTACCATATGCTTGTATACATGTGTACAAAACCCTAGCAGCAAACTTTTTCCACACACCTTAAAAAATGATACTTTTTCCACTTTTAGTTTTGTTAGCGAATGTTAATTGGGTAAATCTATATTGCTTTATTGATCCGATAGGCGATGAGAAATACATTTTATTGGGCTAGCTTAAAAGGGACCTAATGGTATGGTATTAAAATAGCATTGTATGAATTCCAGAAACACCTTTTATACTGCACTAGAAAATACATCGATTCATACAATAATAACATTTTCTTTTTTTATAACGGGTTGACTTAATTTGGTTTGGATCTAGGAGCCAGACCAAAAAGCTAGGAGCCTTGTTTGTTGAGCCTTTCCATACAATAACATGCATTTACGCACTCTAACACCATAAGTAACACACGCGTCAACATCTTATTGAATATACAAAACAAAGTGGCGCACATCTATGCGTAGAATATAAAATATACTTCCCATTAATGAAACGGAATTCACAGCTGCTTTGTGGGCAATTCTTGGCTAGTACCGTGCTTTACGTGACCCTGCTGGAAAGCATAGAGTGCCGGATTCATGATGGCAACCCTGCAAAACCCTGGGTGCCAGGAATTGGTTTCTAGTTGCCATGGCGACTTTGCACCTATGCTTTGTTTAGCCCTTTTTTATAATAATTATATTTACCTTTACCACAGAAAAGGTATGGCATGTACTAATCAGTAAGCTACATTGTTGATACACAAGTCCTTTTTTTGGGCATTTTTTTTTCATACATGGTTGACATATTAAATATCATTAATTCCGAATTAATAGAGCAGAATAAGACATTTCACTCCCTACTGAATGATGTTGTGTTAAATATTGATATGTATTGTGTTGCAGGAAGAAAAAGAAAGACAAGGATAAAACAAAGATGGTGCAACAGATTACGACAAATAAGAAGACCGAAGAGGAGAAGAAGAAACCAGCTTTGGACAAAAGGACCAAAGCTCAGCTAGCGTTCGAAAAAATGCAAGAAAAGAGAGTAAGGCTAAATAATTACATTGCATGTTTGTGTACAGTTTTTGAAATTGTCATTTGTCTTAAGCTAAACAATAAACAGGCCCTCTCTAAAGCATTTATTTTTTTGTGACATACAAAAACTGGTGGTCTTGATAAAGGTGGCAATGGGTTAGCGGAAATATGACCACCATAAATATTTTTTTTTATCTATAGGACCAGAGGGTGCGTGTACATTTGTGAAAACCCCTTGTCATTGACGAATGACACACTTTTCTGGTTTTCACAAACGCATATGTATATGTGTGTGTATATACAAACACACACACATGTATTATGTATATGTGTGTGTATATACAAACACACACAATCATAAGACCTCCAAAACAGCAATTGAATGTTTTGCCATGGAGAAAATAGTCCATTTGAATTTTATGTTGGTTTTGAAAGTAGTAGTGGCGCTTTCAGCAGTATAGAAGAAACAATCCCATATGTTTCTCTTTATCTATGTTTTTGGATTTGATATGTCTGATATATTATATGGTCTCATTTGCATTCTTAGAAGAAGGCTCCAGGCACGCAGGGGTTCCATCAGACAGATTTATTGTAGGAAACAGACAACAACGTTTCGACCTCACAATGAGGTCTTTATCAAGTTGATAAAGACCTCATTGTGAGGTCGAAACGTTGTTGTCTGTTTCCTACAATAAATCTGTCTGATGGAACCCCTGCGTGCCTGGAGCCTTCTTCTATTTTTGATTTACTGGGGAGCTGGCCCTTCCTGGCACAGCTAAGCACCTGAGTTCCTGTGGGGAGTGAGTGCAGATTCCTAATTCTGGTGATTTGCTCATTTGCATTCTTGTCACTTTATAGCAAATGGAGAGAATATTAAAGAAAGCTTCAAAAACCCACAAACAAAGAGTTGAGGTAAGGCAATACATATATATGTGTGTTATGCATTATGCATTTTTGTATTCTCTTCTTGATTTCGGTTAAAATATGAAAACAGATTGTAAATTTTTGCCATGCAAGATTTCTGCAAAATTAAGCATCTATATTGTTAAGATACATACAGTAGAATCCTAAAGATGTAAATAAACCTGACCCTATAATCCACTCATTTCTGGAAGTTATAGAACTGTTTCTAAACATGTGAACACACTGTGAGCTTTTTGTTAAAGGTGATCACAAAACAATGTATGCTGACATTACCTGCCCAGCCTGTGGTAGGATTATAGGATACTTGCATATTATTCTGGGAATCTACATAAACCCAAATTGTGGAAGGGCTGCTATGTATTGTCATGTCTTTGTCATAGTGGTTTTTGTCTACCCTTTTACAATCTATTCTATGGTGCTTTCAAAAAAAAAAAAAAAAAGCACAGCTTGTATGACTAATCTAATTTCCACTGGCTAGTAATGTTTCATTGTTACACAGCACTATAACTTTTTTTTTATTTTATATATTTTCTTAGGATTTTAATCGGCACCTGGATACCCTCACGGAACATTATGACATTCCTAAAGTCAGCTGGACCAAATAGAAGTCTCTCTCTTCATTATTTATATGGACTTTTTTTTATCAAATATTTTCTTTTCTTCATGTGTTTATATTCTTCACAAAAACATCAAACCTTAATTTTTAATGTTTCTTTTTTGCTGCATTAGCAGTCATTTTTGTTATGCGTTTAAACAGTGGAACCATAAAGATACCAGTGCTGTTTTGCAGGAACTAGTTATTCAAATTGTGTTCAAACTTGTCAAAGAACACACTTTTGTTATACAGCATGTTAACCAAAATAACATAGTTGGTCTCCAGAATATGGTTTTGAGTGGACTGAAATTATTCAATGTGTTTACTTTTTTTTTTTGTAGTAGTTTCAGTGTATAAAAACTTGTCACCTCATACATTTTATTAATTTCAATAAAACAAAATTGAAGAAACAGAAAAAAGTTTTCCCCAGAAGTTCTTGTTTTCAACTTGTACGTGCTCATTAAAAATCAGACCCTGGCAAAAACACACAGTTTTTGCTAAAATGACCGCACTTTGCCTCCAAAGCTGCGGTCCGGAATAAACGAATAACCCAGTCTTCCTGGAATAAAGCATAGTTACCTTTCTAAGCTAGGCCTCTGCATAATGATGCAGTGATTATTGCAATTTGTTTTGCATGCAATGTCAACACCCGCCCATTTTTTTCCCATGTAAAGAACATACATGTGCCAAATTGTTAGAAATGAGTGATGGTCCAGAAAAGCAATCTGAGATTTGAAACTGTAGAGTCCAGACTACTTTGGCTTTGTAAATCCAAAAAATGCTAGACACCTATACACGTGGAATGTTTATATAATCCGAAAATACAGGTTCACATCTTCTTCTACAATTTGCATAAAGAACTCATTAGCAACTTTGTAGAGTGTGGGGGGAAAAAAACCTAGCGCTAAATGTGGCAGAAAATGGTGGCCAGAAAGGTATGGCAAAAGTGAAGGCTTGCCTGTGCCTCAGAAACATACCTTCTTGTGTGTGTGGAAAAGGAATTAACAAGCACTCTGCAAAAACTACAATTTAACGACTGTATACCTTATATGAAAAGAGTTCTACACAAGCCCTTATATTTAAAAAATATATTTTATTATACACAAAATTAAATATAAAAACATATACAGTATTTCATAATTGAAACAACAGAGGTTTTTAGGAAACTAATCAGAGCATATGGAGCATATATACATAAAGTGCCTCAAGTGCATGTAAACAATGAATCAGTCATAAATACCAAAATTATTATCTATTACTCACTATGGAGTGCACCCATTGATTCTGTAAACATGTAGTGGACTTATAACATTTTCAATAAAGATATAAATAATCAATAAGACGTCCTAAAAGTGCTGTAGTGCTTACCCATATTGACCTGGTGGAGGTGCTTGTTAAAAAAAATTTGCTGGAACTGGATGGTTCCCCCGATGGAGACATTAGTGGGGCGTTTTTTTACATGTTATCAAATTACTATTTTTATTTATTTGTTTTATTAATCACATTGTCCTAAGCTCTTTTAAATCAGGCATCTGGCATCATATTATACATGGCGGATGTTGAAGTCCAGAAGAGGGGTCATACGGGGTCCCTGCTGCGGTTCTCGGATGCCTCAACATCTTCATAAGCATTTGGGAGAAGAAAGCGACCTTTTAAAGTCATGACGTGCCAGCCAATTGTCGGGATGTTTTTCTGTGCCTGGCACGTCAATTGTTGTCAAGGGGTTAAAAAATGGGAAACATTTAGGAAAACACTAGACTTGTGCATGGCAAGCAAAATCGATTCAGAAAAAGTTATGTTTTCGCTTGGACAAAATTCGGAGGCATTTTTTCATTTGGAAATGACATTTGGGGGGGGGTGTTCCCAAAGGGAGGTCCCTGACAATTTTTGGACTTGCCTTGAACCTACAGCAGCAAAATCCCAATGTTCCACACCCTGATTTGCACTACAGGACCACCAGCAACAGCAGCACTTAAAATGGATACATTAATCCACCAGCATGCTTGGAGACTGAATTTCTCCCAAAATTGGACCAGTTTAATTAATTGATTGCTCAGAGTAAGGAAAGTGACATGGCAGCAGGAGCAGTAGTAGAAGGGCACTGGAAGTAGGTTGACACTGGCACATATCCAGCACCACTGTACAGGACACTGACTTTCCCCAAAAATTCTAAAAAATATTTATCTCTCGTAGCAAGGAAGGAAATTAAAATGCAGAAGCAGAGAACCGGGCAGGCACTGACATAGTGAACCCCCATCATATTAGAAGCAAGAAAACAAGAATTGATCCATCAGAGTAAGGAAGGGCATTGAGGCACAGAGCAGGGCACAGGTAAGGCACTGGCAGACAGACATATCTAGCCGCAAGACTGATTCCCCATATTAAAAATATACGATTGTTTCCCCAGAGTACGGAAGCTGAGTGAGGAGCAGCAGTAGTACTGCCTGCCCAGGCACTGGGCCTGGGCAGGCAGCCACTGGCAGATAAAAGACACATGCAGCCCCTCGGAGCAGGACTGAAATTCCCCAATATTATACATATTATAATACCTGGTTCTGTCGCCAATATTAATTTATCAAAGAAGGATAATATATGGTATGATAGAAAGATAATAAAAAAATTAACTTGTCCACAAATTAGAGGTTTGGCTGGTAGCAAAACTTACAGTATGGTAGGTGAGCAATGAGCATACCTGGGAACTTGTGGGCTCCGGCTACCTGGAGAATTCTCTTGCAGGACGCGCCCACCGACTGCACACTGATGTCGGTGGGCGGTCCCGCTGACGTTGGTGGGCGGTCCTGCTGATGTCAGGGGAGTTCCTGCTGATGGCAGCGGGAGACACTCCCATTTAATGGAAAAATGGACGGGGCATGCCAGGTATGACAATGAGCATTAATTGAGGGCCTCTGCTAACTGTTACTGACTCAAACTCTCATCAGTGTGTAACTGCTGCTATTGACAAGTTAAAATAATGTCAGCACACTTATATATATCTGATGCTTGTCCTCCTTGTAAATCCAGATTGGCCAGAGTGAAAAAAGTTATAAAAACTCCCACAGATTGTTGGACCCATCCATCATAGCCATCAATGAAACCACCTCTCACGTTTGGCTGTTTATACCTATCAGTCATTGATACGCAGGGCCAGCCCGACAATGGAGCCGAGTGGGGCAACTGCTCCAGACGGCACTTTTGAAGGGACGGCACTTTGCCGCCCCAAGCCCTTTTTGCTTTTAAAGCGGAAGAGAGAGAGGGGCGCCGAGTGGTTTTCGCTTACCAAGTTGTTGGTACCCGCTTGGTGCCCCTCTCTCTCTTCTGTGACCGCTCTAGCTCGGTCTTGGTCCCGGATTGTAATGCTGAGCTCCGGAAGATGACGTCATTTCCGGCGCTCAGCATTACAAGCCGGTACCGAGACGAGCAGGGAGACACGCCGCAGGAATGCTGAAAGGTAAGTACAAGGGGGGGAGGGAGAGGAAGGGTAGATAATGGGGGGGGGGCGGCCCTCCTATACACGCGGGAAGCTTTACATCATTAATGAGTGACAAGAGGGCTTGTAATGGTGGCTACAAGTGGCAATGAATGGGCAAAAGCAAACAAAATTTTGGCATATTAGCAATTTGCTTACGCCAGTTTCTTCGGTGATCACATTAGTTTTTTTTTAGTAGTGCGAATGCACGAAACAGTCAATTTTCATTAAAAAACAAAACAAAAACATGTTTGTAGAAATCGAAATGTATAGATAACACCTAAACTCATACTGGTTTTACCTTAAAAATAACATATAGTAAATGCAGATTAAAAATTGGATCACGCTCATCCACTTTTTCTTTTTAATTTCCTAAATTAATGAATGTGCGCTAAAAAATCCGTCTATACCCTAAACATAAAAAATAACAGTTTAGGATTAAAGAAAAGCGGGCAGCTGTACAAAGACTGCTGATCACTCGATAACAGTTTTAGTTTTCGATAGCCATATGGCAAGCATAACCACGTAGCATTTCTTATAATGTGCGTATTTGTCACGGATATGATTTATTAACAATGTGTGAAACCGGTAAAGATCCTTGTGTCTATAGATTAGGTTATCGCGTGAAGCAGTAGTTTCACGAACACACACGGGTATTTCATTCCGTCTAAGTCATCAAACCGCCATGTCGATAGGGGAAACTGCAGTGACAGCGCCAGCCGGATGCTATGCTATTGCACTTCCGGCCTGTGTGGACCGCTACAGAGAGGTAACGGAGATGCTGCTCTGAGGCAAGAGAACGAAGAGGAGACGGAGCTGTAGGGTTGGATTCTAGGTTGGGGTCGAGGGCGTTTCAGCTGCTGGGAGGATGTCGGCCAGCGCAGTGTACGTGCTGGACCTGAAGGGGAAGGTGAGTGGCGGCGGGTCTGTGTGTCAGGGTGGGCAGTCGCAGCCTTGGCAGCAGGGCCCGGGTGTCGGCGGGGTGGCATAGTTACTGAGCGTGTGTCTGGGGCCTAGCTGGCATGTCACTGTCTGTTCATGTGATTCTATTTGCCTTGCCGTATGACTGCTCACAGACATATTTAGATCTGTATTGTTTTAATTGCAGTGTTTGCAGGCACCCCATTCTTTAAGCGATACGTTTTATGTTTGATACAGGACTGACTCGTTGCTCCCTGCTAGTGCATGTAAATGAAATGTAACATTGATCATCCGTTTACCTTAGAGGTTGTATTTTTTTGGGGGTGGGGGTGTCTATTGGTTAAGATTTCTGTCAACACATCGACTACCTTGAGGGTAGATTAGAAAATTTAGAATTTATGGGTTGGATATTTTGTTTGGCAACGGTTATTATTTGTACCTTTTAAAGTATATGCTAAGCACATTAAATCACAAGTCTCGTTAAGGCTGTCATTTTCTTCCCACAACTTTCCAAATCAGAAATGATTGAAGTAACGGCACTTTAAATCCTTGTCTTGTTGCTTTGGTAACCAATACTAAAGTAGATTAAACAAAAATTCCTTCTGCGGTCTTCAAATTCAAGTCGGAATTCTCTTGTTAAGTCTCCTTTACTTTGGAGATTCAGAGATCAGAGTTTTAATAATCCATTAACCAAGCCCCATGGATCCTAACACTTTACAGCAGTCACATCTTTAGGTGACTGGATTCCTTCTGGCCCCTGGTAGCCCCCATCATTACCTGTACTGTAACGGGGTTATACTATTGATAAACAGGACATAACTTGTGGTGCGTCACATAACAATTTGGAGTTTCAGAAACTAATGGGCCCTGTTCAAATGAGCATACAATCTATACATAGATCATATAGGTGCATTCTCTGCTTTCTTTCTTTTTTAACATGCTAATTTCCCCAGATGAATGCTTCTGTTGCATTATTGCATCCTTAAAGCGGATAGGGAATATCGGTATAAAGTCGGCTAGTGGGTCTTATCTATATATTTTTCCAACCTGGGATGGTATAACTGCTTAGGTCATTATAATGTTTTTTTCAGGGTCTTCAATGTACAGTTTGCTACGGTGTAATGCCCTAACCAGTTCTTGGGCTTTTACATTCATTTGCTCTGGAAATTTATTAGTGTGAAATGTTTTTCATGAGATGAGAGATCTTGTTCCCGAGGTTACACTAATTCCTTTGGTCACCACAGGTTGTTTGCTTTGGTTGCAACACTCCTTCCCCACATGCCAAGTTGTTGATTTCATGGCATGTGTATTTTGTAATTAACCATCTGCAAGGTTCTCACCCTGGCCGAAAAACATACACGTTGCATTCATTGCATGAATCAATTGTCAAGCACAGTTTTAACCCCTTGCTAAACCAATAATTGGATTCACATCTAAATGCGTTGATTATGCATAGGCAATATCAATATTTCTTGTTTTAATAGTTTGTGAGGGATCTCATTAGACTCCCTAAAATTCTCTCATGAGCCAGCACCAAATCTGGTGTGCATGGACCAGATGCTTCTTAATCCCTCCGTTGCATCGTGAATGCTGCTGCTGGACTTGACTTCCTTACCCACTGCTATAGGAGAAGTCCTCTCCCCTTTGTGGCACCTTTTGCTGGTTACCTATGTGCTTCAGGATTCAATAAAAAATCCAGACTCTCGCTTTGAAAGCTCCTCACAGTGGTTCCCTTTACATACATTTCCTGACTCTTACCTGGGATCTCTGCTCAAAAGTCTATCCTCATCTCTGAATTCTACTTCACAATAATGGTTACAAGTTTCTCAAGGGCTGTCCCATTCTTATAGAATGCCCTTCCCTGGCTCATCTGACTCCCCCCCTCACCTTCAATCCTTAAAAATCCCTCAACAAGTTCTTTAGGGATGCTTATCAACTGACTCGTGAACTCTCACTTACTTACCTGTAGCTCAGCTTTCCTAGGCCCTATCCTGCTATTGGACTGTATTTCTATCTAGCAGTATTATTTAGCTCTTGTGTAATATACCGTTGTGATGGGCGCACACCTTTCCTGACATTACGTAACATATAACACCATAAGTTGATTGTAAACTCTTTTGAGCAGGGCCCTTCTTACCTTTTTTGTTTCTGTTAGTCAAAATTGTTATGTCATGTTTATTCATTGTGCAGCGCTTCAGAATGTGATGGTGTTTCATAAAGGGATATAGTCAAATGCATCAAAGTGTTGATGATTGAAGCGTCCTTTTAGTTTCTCAATTGTGGTGAGATGTGAAAGGGCTAGAATACCTGGGTTCCCCTCTCTACAAATTTGTGTAGCAAACACCAGCTGTTCTCAACAGCTGCTGACCTGAGCCAATCAGCAGCCATCTTTCATCTTCCATACATAAATCTCATGATGTACATGAGACGTCAATGAAAGGCATGCATTTGTTTGAAACACACTAAGGGAGGAACGAAAGCTGCAAATTTGTCAAGGACTGATTAGCTTTTCTACCAAAAAATCAATAAAATTAAAGTGATCTATTGTGAGCTACAGTGGAGGGGTTGAACATTTATACCCTAAAACCCCTTTCCCCCAATAAAAAAGTTTAAAACATGTTTTTTTAATTTTTAAGAGCATTTTTTGACTTCTAATTCTCATCAGTCTCGCTCACAACACTAAGGAATGATGCAAGTAAGTTGTAGTCCTTAAAAGCAGGTGCACCAGGTGTGTACTATTCGTGAAAATGTGTGTTTGACTTAGAATATGCGTATTTGGCACAATAACATAATTTAACCCCATCATATATGTGCCTAGCCTGCGCTATATTGGTTAACGTGTGCTGCGGGCCTTTAAAAATCACATATTGGGACAAATTTCCTAAAGTGGGATTGGAGCTTTTAAGAAAATGACAACGGTAGAAAATGAGTGCAGATGAAAGCAATTCCTCTAGGTTTGAGAAGGGCCCTCCTCAGTTGTTTCTGTAAGTCAAATTATGTTATAAACCAACTGTAGGGTTTGTCTACTCATTGTACGACGTTACGGAATATGATGGTATGGTATGGTATGAAAATAACTAACCCATCTAGTCTGCCCATTTTCGCAAACTCTCTTGCCGTTTTAACCTCTACTGCAGGGGTCTTCAAACTGTGGCCCTCCAGCTGCTGCAGGACTACATCTCCCATAATGCTCCTCCAGCTAAGAGGCTGGCAGAGGCGTATGGGAGATGTAGTCCTGCAGCAGCTGGAGGGCCACAGTTTGAAGACCCCTGCTCTACTGCTTCTCTCTATCGCATATAAAAAATAGCAAAATGCATCTGTATTTAGTAGACTTTGGCTTCACATTCCAGCTCTTCTGACATCCGTGCCCGCTTCCTCAGTGATCTGTTGCTTGCTGAGAAAGCAGTGGTAGGAAGTGCTCCAACTGAAACCTAAACTTCAGTGGTGTTGCTGAAATGCTTCGATCACGAGGCATTCAGCAACACCGAACACTCGCCCCAGAACATGTGATTTTGCCACTCGCAAGATGGCAGCACGTCCTTTAAAAAAAATAACAATGTTGGAAAAGTTCGCCAGAGGCTCTCCAGACCCATCTAGACAACTCTGGCTCCACTTGCAGCTTGAATACGGGTACATTGGTCATTAAGTGACAGTTTTTTGCGTGACGTGTCTGACCCGTCAATGGGCGGTAAGGGGTTAAACAATACAGTTAACCTTACAAAGTAAAATGCGTCATTTGTTTAAGGGGCTGGTTTGACTCTATTAATGTAAAGCGAAGGCAGAGAGTTGAAGTCACAGCTCTCTTTAGTCAATAGACCTCAGTGTCTTGCTTAGTAACTTATACTTAATCGGTGTGTATGTATGCATGTGAAAAATATATATATATATATATATATATATATATATGTATATATAATATTATTGATGTTTCTGTTTTTATGGTAAAGTATGTTTGCTCTCTGGTTTTCTGATCTATAGGATAATTTAGAATTGAATGCAAGCCTATGCCTGTATCCCAAAAATGGTGACACTTGGAATGTCAGTAAGCAAGTATATGAAGTTTCCATGTCTGCAGGAGTTGGTTTTCCAGAAGTCACGATACTTTCAGGAATGCTCCTACATGAAGATAAATTCACCCTAGTCTAGTTTAAATCTGCCTGCAAATATTTAACTTTTCTTTAATATTTCTGCTTACGAAGTGACTATCCAGACCATTAGTCAACCAGACCGCCAATGGGAATCATGTTTGATTAGATTCCAGTATAGTTGTTATTCAGTAACTTTGACATTTTCTTTCAAGCCAAATAAATGCCGACTCAGTAGGTTACAGTGTTCTGTAATTGTTTTGCAGACAATGGTTTCACCTATTATTCCACTATAGCACAGTTATTTTCTACTTTATGATTGATTTAACATGCTTGACTGAATCTTCAGATACAAAATAAGGGGACTAATTGTTCCACTTTATCTGTAATTATCTCTGATTCCTGTAGGTGCAAGTTGTTGATTGGTTCAGGTGGCCTTGGGTAGAAAGAAGGGAATATCGTATTTGCTCGATTATAAGACAAATGCTCTGAAAAATACCCCTCATCTTCTAATCGGGGTCGTCTTCTAATCCGACCTCAAATAGAGGTCTGATTAGGAGACTAAGATCCAGATCCCCCGCACCGCTGCAGGGGACCTGCATCCTCCTGTCTCACCCCCCCCATCATACACACACTTACCGGTGCTTCCTGCTGTATTGCCGGGGCAGCGGGTTGACGTCTACGCGATCCGCGTAGACAACGTCCGCTGCAGCCAGAAAGAGGTGGAGTTGGCAGCGGGGGTTGTCTGCGTCCGTCGTGTAGACCTTCCCCGACTGTCAGAGATCAGAGCTCCCTGCACCGGTGCGGGGAACTCTGATCTCTGACAGCCGGGGAAAGTATACGCGACGTACGCATACAAACCCCCGCTGCCAACTCCACCTCCTTCCGGCTGCAGCAGAAGGCGACGTCAACCCGCTGCCCCGGCTGGAAGCCCCGGTAAGAGAGGGGGGAGAGAGAGAGAGAGAGAGAGTGTGTGTGTTAGTTAAATGGGGGCATAGGGCATTTCTGGAGTGGCGTTAAGGGGGCATTTAATAGAGCACTCTGCCTCCTGAAATGCCTTATACCTCCCTATATGGCACTCTGCCCCATAATATGCCTTTCAACCCCCTAAATGCCAGAGTGGCATATAGAGGTATAAGGCATTTCTGGAGGCAGAGTGCTCTATACAATGCCTTTTAACTCCCATAATGCCACTCTGCCTCCTGAAATGCCTTATACCTCCCTATATGCCACTCTGCCCCATAATATGCATTTTAACCCCCTAAATGCCAGAATGGGATATAGGGGTATAAGGCATTTCTGGAGGCAGAGTGGCACATAGGGGGTCAAAAGGCATATCATGGGCCACAGTGCCATATTGGAGTGGCAAGCCTGGGGGCAGATGTGCATAACTGGAGGACAGGTTGGAAAATACAAGAAATAAAAACAAAAAAAATATTTTTCTCAATCATAGCTTTTATTAAAAAAAATAGTTTACATGAATTAACATTTACTGGTAAAACTTTTTTCCTTTGGGGGTCGTCTTATATTCAGGCTTTTTCTTTTTTTCCTAAGTTAATATTAAGATTTTGGGGGGTCGTCTTATAATCAGGGTCGTCTTATAATCGAGCAAATACGGTAATTTCATACGTTTTTGTTTTTTTTTAACAAAATAGTTGAAAAAACAATTATACTGTATCCAGGAGAGTTATGGTGACTTTCAAGAATTGTTGCTGATTTTGTGTACCGGGCTAGCCAGGCTCTTCTTACGGCGGAAGCTCATTGGCATTGGACCTTTATAACGTGTAACAAAGTTAAAAACTTTCCTTCTAGTAAATGAACTTGCTTGATATCTGAAAATGTGACCAGTTATGTTTATGTCTGTTACGTATTGACAAGAATACATCCTTAAACAAAGGTAAAACAGAACCTTACCATTTAAATGCCATCCACTAAGAGAAGCGATCGATGAATGTAGGGCTGCAACTAACGATTATTTTAATAATCGATTAGTTGGCCGATTATTTTTTCGATTAATCGGATAAAAAAAATGAATGTAAATTTTTCATTTATTTTAAATAATTTACTAAACAAATGATGTTAAATACAAACAGCAGAATAAAAAAACTTTGATAAAATGCATTTCTTGTCTTTATTTCCCAACCAGCCCCCCAATATATGCACATTTGAGCACGGGCTTGCTACGCTGTCTCCCAGACATGCCATGCTGCCCCCCCACATATGCCACGCTGCCTACCACAGCACTCCACGCTGCCTCCCACATATGCCACTCCACGCTGCCTCCCACATCTGCCACGCCACGCTGCCTCCCACATCTGCCACTCCACTCTACCCCCCACATGCCACTGTGCCTGATACGCCTTATACCCCCTGAAACACCACTCCATCCTCCCCAGACATGCCACCCTGCCCTCCCCACATCTGCCACGCCATGCTGCCTCCCACATCTGCCACTCCACAATGCCTCCCACATATGCCACGCTGCCTCCCACATCTGCCACTCCACGCTGCCTCCCACATCTGCTACACCACGCTGCCTCCCACATCTGCCACTCCACGCTGCCTCCCACATCTGCCACGCCACGCTGCCTCCCACATCTGCCACTCCACTCTACCCCCCACATCTGCCACTCCACTCTACCCCCCACATGCCACTGTGCCTGATACGCCTTATACCCCCTGAAACACCACTCCATCCTCCCCAGACATGCCACCCTGCCCTCCCCACATATGCCACGCCATGCTGCCTCCCACATCTGCCACTCCACAATGCCTCCCACATATGCCACGCTGCCTCCCACATCTGCCACTCCACGCTGCCTCCCACATCTGCCACTGTGCCTGATACGCCTTATATCCCCTGATACCCCACTCCATCCTCCCCAGACATGCCACTTTTCTACCCCCAGATATGCCACTCTACCCCCAGATATGCCTTATACACCCTGATACACCACTCCGTCCTCCCCAGACATGCCACACTGCCCTCCCCACATATGCCTTATATACTGTATATGCCTTATACCCCCAGATATGTCACTTCACTGCCCCCAGGATTTAGATTCCCCTAAATTAACCCTAAACTCCCCATTAACCATAACTGCCCCTAAATTAACCCTTAACACCCCCTTAACCACAGCATCCCCTAAATTAACCCTAAAGACCCCATCAACCACAGCATCCCCTAAATTAACCCTAAACACACCATTAACCACAACTGCCTCAAATTAACCCCAAACACCCCATTAACCACAGCTGCTCCTAAATTAACCCTAAACACCCTATTAACATAACTGCCCCTAAATTAACCCTAAACACCCAATTAACCATAACTGCCCCTAAATTAACCCTAAACACCCCACTAACCATAACTGCCCCTAAATTAACCCCCACCTCCCCTAACTTTCAGTAGCCCAAATATATATATATATATATATATATATATATATATTACATACATATATACACATATATATATATATATATATATATATATATATATATATATATATATATATATATATATATATATATATATATATATACACACACATACACATATTATATATATATATGTATATATATATGTATATATATATATATATATATATACTTACAGTTAGATGAGTGTCACAGCCATGTGGTTCTGGCCTGGAGAAGGAAGGGGCGGGGCCAGTTGTCACAGTGATTACAGGGAGGGGGAGTAAGTAGGAGCTGCTGCTGTGAGACGGTGAGTCAGACTAAACGGATTATATAATGAGGGGGATTTTTCAGAGCGTTTGCTCTGAAAAAACCCTCATTTTATAATCGATAATAATCGATTCAACTAATCGATAATGAAATTCGTTGGCAACGAATTTCATTATCGATTATTATCGATTTTATCGATTAGTTGTTGCAGCCCTAGATGAATGTGTAAAAAAGTTAAAATAACATAAAAGCATAGGGCACTGTGGTTACTACATGACTTGCAAAGGACGGGAATCCTGTGGTGAAGAGAAGGAAGCCAATCTGTTGGCTATAATGCCCACTTGGGTATCATACACACGTTAAAGTTAATACATGTTATTTTATACTTTTCTCTAATATGTACCCATTCTCAGTGTCTTTAAAATGGGTAAATGTCAGTACTATACACAAGATTTTACAGTAGCTTTTACTTGAAGTATTACCACATTGTTGGCCAACAAATATTCCCCCTAGTTTGTTTTTTTTAGTGCTCCCATTAAAATCAGTGGGCCTTGTGGCAGCCACACGTTTGTTAGGTTTGATACATCAATGTGTACCTAATACCAACCTTAATGTCTGTGTCCTCTTGTTAAGATCCTTAACCCCTTAATGACAAAGCCTGTAAATGTACGGGCTCAAAATGGTTTAGGGACCTCCCATTGTCCTTAAGGGGTTAAAAATGAGCAACTCTGTGTTTTTGTTTTGTTTTTTCTTCTTCGTGTAAAAACAAACACAAATTACACTTTCACATTTGTTTTTTTTCTAACCTGTTAACTGTTTTTATTGCGTTACATGAAGGTCCTTATCTGTCGTAACTACCGAGGAGATGTGGATATGTCGGAGGTAGAGCACTTCATGCCAATCCTAATGGATAAGGAAGAAGAAGGGGCGCTTTCACCCATCCTGGCCCATGGAGGAGTCCGCTTTATGTGGATTAAGCACAACAATTTATATCGTATCCTGTCTTGTTCTTTATCATTTCTTGCCCAGATAAGGCAGTAATGATTCCAATGCATGTTCTGCAAACAAAAGCTATATTTTACATTTCACATGGTGTTAGGTTACTAATAATTAGCCTAAAATGCTGACGCGTTTTGTTTGTTTTTTTTCTCTCTTTTCTTCATGGCCTTCGACAATGCAGCGATCGGTTCTTGATTTTAGAAACCCGGAGTCCTGGTTTCCCCATACCTTAGTCTTATGGTCACACACACACACTAACAGTGGCGGAGGTAATTCCAACAAACACTGGATAATGACTGTAATAGTAAATGTCATAGACTGATAAAAAGGAGCCACATCCTGCAGTGTACTTTATAATCCCAAGATGTGTGTGTGTGATCGCAATACATTGCTCATCTTTTAGCTAAAATACCCCGTTCGAATGCCGCATTTTAAACGCTGTTAGAATAAGAAATGGGCATTCAATGTACCAGGTCTACCTGTTATCCAGCATTTGCCTAAAGTACTATGACTCCTTTGAGTAAACACTCTCCATTGACTTATGTTTACCTTAACAAAAGCTTAGTTGTTGCCACCTCCAAGAAGAATGCTTGTGTATCCTTGGTATTTTCATTTCTTTACAAAGTGGTCCAGGTATGTATTCAAAAATATCTTACTGCAAATCAAAACGTAAGTCACAAAATAGCCCTTACATTAAAACCTTATCTTCCTGAGCATAGAAGATGCAATATATAACACCACGAATGCTGGACGTGTAATACAGAACAAACTTTCTAGCAGTTTTGTTGTAAAGAAGTAAACTTCCAAACAAGCATACATTGTGTATTAAGTTGAGAAATATTATACCTGTTCAATGTCTGGAACTATTTCTATGACATTTCTTCAGTCTGCACTGGTACCAGGCAGAAGTAATTCTGAATGATGCATCTACATTTATGTAGTTAAATTGTATAAAGAAAAAAAGCTTTAAGACCTGTTCTGAAAAAGTATAGGTAGATGCCAGTTGTCATCTTACCATATAGTTTAAATCTAGTCTACAGTAGTATATTAAACTTTTTTTTTTTTTTTCTTCAGGTGTTTTCCGAGTACTTCAAAGAGCTTGAAGAAGAAAGTATCCGTGACAATTTTGTCATCATATACGAGTTGTTGGATGAATTAATGGATTTTGGCTATCCACAAACAACAGATAGCAAAATCTTACAGGAGTAAGTAGAGCACACATCTAAGTTAATGCTGCACAATTGTAGTTTTTAGTGTATGAACCTTTCACTAGTGTGTCGTGATGCACAGCCACACTTTTTTATCACCATCATACCATAACTATCTTGCTCAGTTCAACTCTCTTCTAATGTAATATGCTTCCAAATAAACATGTCAACTTTATTTGTCACTGTATTTGTGATACCTGTGTGCAACAGTTTTACCAAATGCCATTGGACAGCTACAGCATTACAGTTTATAAGCAGTAGACAACACCTTTGTCATAATGTTGCTTCCCGAAAATTACAATA
Source organism: Spea bombifrons (assembly GCF_027358695.1). Classification (NCBI taxonomy): domain Eukaryota; kingdom Metazoa; phylum Chordata; class Amphibia; order Anura; family Pelobatidae; genus Spea; species Spea bombifrons. The sequence goes on along the minus strand of NC_071087.1, from coordinate 81,435,964 downwards.
ATGCTTTTCTAACAAAAAATGGCTCTGTTAAAAGGGACAGCTGCACTCAGAAGTTTTGCTTATTTCGTTTAACATCAACTGTTGCTTGGTAAGCAACACAACCCAGTTTATTCCTTTACCCAACCTCCCCCATGGTCCCAATGCTTTCTCTATGCATCTCTTCATGCAACTATTGGGTTGACATTTCTAATTGGTTCATGGCTGTTGGAAACTTGTATTCATGCTATGAATGAAACCAATGTTTATGATGTGCATTGGGCTGAATTTGTGTTGTCTGCCCTCCTACATCTGTGACGACTTCTATCTTTTTCAAGGTACATCACTCAAGAAGGACACAAATTGGAAACTGGTGCCCCTCGACCACCTGCCACAGTCACAAATGCCGTGTCCTGGAGATCAGAGGGAATCAAATATAGGAAGAATGAAGTTTTCTTGGATGTTATAGAATCTGTTAATCTACTGGTAAATAACTTTTTAGTTAAGCTTTACTAGGCACGCAACATAATGTGCATCCCCAAACCAGATCTGGCCACTGCCTTTGCCTCAACACTGTAAATATGCTAAAGAAACCCCAAGAGCATGCCTGCCAGTCCCATGAAAAATGTCCCTGACACATTTTGTATAAAGTTCAAAAGAATCTTCAGTGACACTCCGTACCAGTGTATGCATGGTAATGTATAGATGCCATCGAATTATAAGGTTATTTGTCTGCACACACTCACAATGCTTCTCTCTATCATTCTCCCGTTCATAATGATTTTGAGAAGTTGATGTCCTGGCCCTACCATTTAGGTTCTACTCCATAGGTTAGGGCTTCATGGGGCCCTGAAAATGCAGTTCACCAAGGACACTAGAAACCCTCAGCCCTGTCCTGAGTACTGACTGAGGGGAAAATGTCGCAGTAACTGTTTGGTTCATTGTATGTATATATGTATATACATACACACATTATAACTGTATTACATGAGATCAGTTTTTCATTTGAGCATGAAGGCCAGTGTTACTAGAGCTAGAAAGTAAGAATGTCCTTTCGGTGATTTCAAATAGGAGTTTTGCTGAGCATGTCAAAAAAACATACAATACAAATGCCACCTAGTAGCAGTAGCAAAAAGGTAATTTCTCAGGTTAATAATCTATGCAGTATGGCGTTAGGGGTTCCTGGTGGCAACCAATCCCATTTTTTCTTGCAATGCATTTGGCGGCAAAAAACCCCAAAACAAATAGGCCTGTCTGCTTTGCCCCTCCAAACCATTCGTTTTTAAGTAATGCTCTGGACAACAGTTTGCTTATCCCTCTATCCCTCACTTTAAAAAAAAAAAAAACATTGTATTTTTTTTTTTATTTTTTTATTTTTATTTTATTAGACCCTCTTAATAAGTAATAATGCACAAAAGTTTATTTCTCAGGTTGGCATTATTTCCCATCCATACTGTTTCAATAAGTGGCCTGGTGCTTTTCAGGTGCGCTTACAGATAAGCAGTGATCTCTTGCATAAGGATTGGGTGATTGTGTAATTACCTATTGCGTTTCTAGAAGCTGACATACAATTCCATAGAGGGTGTTGTCATGGTTTAGTATTTACAAAATAATAAGCTTAAAAAACACAGCCAAGTGTACTTGTGTTAAACATATTTATTTTATGAAATGAACTTCTAGAGAAACAAAGTATTATAATACTATATTGACTTTTCCATCCATCTGCTCAGAGTGATTGAATTTGGATTATGAATCATTACCGGAGAAGTGAAAATAAAGTATCTTCCTTCTGTGGCTAATACAAAATTACACTCTTTTTATTATTATTATTTTGCCTTCTGTTTGTTTTGTTCAAGAGGGCAGTCGTGAAGCTGATTCCCTTGTCTTCAGTACCGCTTGCTTGGACTTTGGGTCGTACGTTAAAAGCAATTAGGCATTTCATTGGTTGCTATAATAGCTTCATTTTACCAGTTTGCGGCACCATTGCTTTTTAAGTGTAACATCCCATTGTTCTCCCAAGTCTTTCCTATGGAAGTGACCGTGTGGTATGGTAAAATAGTTGCATATTTAATATATATTAACTTTGTGGCTCATTTTCTTGTGCAGAAAATTTTCTTGTGCAGTCTGTGTGGATTCCCTCCTATTTATGGTATGCGATGTACATGTAAAAATGAATTAATGGAAGCTGACCTTGCACACACCATTGAGTTGCTTTGTAGGGGTAGCTTTCTGTTCATTATAATGTAGCTTTCCTTAGTCCTAGTCTAATAGTCTGGTTAGTCAGGGGTTTTCATCATAAAGCAATGCGCTTCCACCATTATTCACCCCAATTAGGGTTTAGAGCCGTGATTTCCCCCTTGTTAGATATATACGTGCTGCAGGTGACTTTGCAGACACCAAGAGCATATATGAGGGGAACATGGCGTTACAAGTCCATTACATGTTAGTACAGACCTTCTGGTTACGGTCATATTTCTTCCATATAGTTTCTATATTTTACAGATTTCTAGACTGTGACAAATGCACGCTTTTTTTGGCAGGAATATAACTTTGTGTTTCTTTTGCAGGTGAGTGCAAATGGCAATGTATTGCGGAGTGAGATAGTTGGATCAATCAAAATGAGAGTGTTTCTCTCAGGAATGCCTGAACTTCGTCTTGGATTAAATGATAAAGTGCTCTTTGAGAATACAGGACGTAAGTTAGTATGTCTTGGGACTCCGTTTATCTTGTTCTTATACATATATGTGGAATACTGCTTTTGTTTACTCTTTAACACTGTCATTTAACTCTAAACACAAGACTCACATCTTTTATTAATGTTTAATGTTTCCACTTGCTAATTCTGTGATTTTAATCTAAGGAGGCAAGAGCAAGTCAGTGGAGCTAGAAGATGTCAAATTCCACCAGTGTGTGCGCCTTTCCAGATTTGAGAACGACCGAACTATATCCTTCATACCCCCTGATGGGGAATTTGAACTCATGTCTTATCGTTTGAACACACATGTAAGTACTCAAATAATAGAGGTTTCCTTACTTTGATGAGCAAAAAAAACCTCGGGGTTGTATAATTCCAACATTACATAGTGCAAGTATCATGATGGGACAAAGCCGCTTAGAAAATGAGCTGAACAAACAAGATGGCATGTCTAGATTGTCATCTGGTGCTTTAGTGTAAGTAAAGGTTCTACCCCAAACCAGGAAACATGCCCGGCACCCGGAACTGCATGTCTAAGATGTCGGACAATACAAATTGCGCATCCCTGTGCTAAACCCCAATTATAGGCCGCACCCCGACTTTAAAGACTTAAAGTGGGGGGGGCTATAATCTGGCCAATATGGTATGTTGTTGTTATCTTCGTTATTGCCAGTTTTAAGAGGGAAATGTTTTTAGTTTATCGAAAAATGTTTTTGTGGTTCAAAAATGTTTTGATTTAACATGTATTTTTAGTATAATTCCAATTGAATGCTGTCCTTGTATGTTTGGGGAAATTGTATTACTCACGATGTGTTTGTTTTCTGTTTTAGGTGAAACCTCTGATCTGGATTGAATCTGTAATTGAAAAACATTCCCACAGTCGTATAGAGTATATGATTAAGGTTTGTAAGCCTTGCGTACAGAGTAGTAAATTGTAAACTCTTTGAATAACCAGCTGCAGATGCAAATGGATTTCCTTTTCTCCCCAGGCCAAGAGTCAGTTCAAACGTAGATCAACGGCCAACAATGTGGAAATTCACATTCCAGTTCCAAATGATGCAGACTCTCCTAAATTCAAAACCACAGTGGGAAGTGTGAAATGGGTCCCTGAGAACAGTGAAATAGTGTGGTCTATAAAGTCTTTCCCGGTATGAATAGCAATTATTCAACTTTTGCATGCCTCTACATCCATATGTACAAAATATACACAAGTACGTCGATGGGAATAATTCTACACTACGTGTTGCTTAAAAATCCAGATGTATTCTTGCAGGGCTCCAGAGGTATCATTGGGTTGCTATATCCATTAGGAAATCGCACTGGCCATTTAATCAGATATCCCATAAAATAAGCATAGCGCCGTAAAATAAGGGAGCCCTTGTTTGATTTGGTTTCACTGAAGTGAAATCAATACTATATCCAATATAACTTGTGTTCATTTTAATCCCACTGATTTGGGAGTTTGCAGAAAGATAGAACATGTCTGCTCTCTGATATCACTAAAAGGGACCAACCAATGAATGATATCAAAATCTAACTTTTGTGTCGCATGTGCCAGAGTTCCCTGACGTTTTATGTTGGTTGTGATTTTTACAATTAAAGGATTTCCTGGGGAGGTTTTGCCAGTTACAGTACCAGATCAGAGCTGTAACTAGACTCTTGTTGCCCGGGACAGGTGGTGTCCAGATAATATTAATCATTCTTTTAACTTGGCCCTCCAGCTTGGTCCCTGATGTTTGTGGACCACCCTTTTGGCAACAAATAGGGAGAGTGATTTATTCATGATACTGTTTATTTAGTTTTTTTTTTTTTTACTTTTGATATGTCTTTCAGGGTGGCAAAGAATATCTCATGAGAGCTCACTTTGGCCTCCCGAGTGTCGAGGCAGAGGATAAAGAGGGCAAACCCCCAATCAGTGTGAAATTTGAGATTCCTTACTTTACCACCTCAGGAATCCAAGTATGTAAATACAATTTTATTAGATTTTCCTTTTGTTTTCTAATTTTCACAGTGGATTTTAATATATATAAGTATATATTCCTGTATTATAATTCATCTTTTTTTTTTCACCGTATTTTAAAGGTTCGTTACTTGAAAATTATTGAAAAAAGTGGTTATCAGGCTTTGCCTTGGGTGCGTTATATAACCCAAAATGGAGGTAAAGTATATAAAATATCTACTTTGAGTTGTCGTGTTATTGTATTGTATTTAGCATGTAAATTGGAGCCATGGTATTCCTGGAAATTTAAACCCCTGGCGGGCACTATGCATTTCTTTCCTACTGGGATACCTCCTTTTTAATGTTACTGCCGGTCCACTGGAATGTGCCATTAAGATGACTTCACAGTGTGGATATAGCATAGCCCAGGGCTCGACAAATCCCAGGTCGCCATGGCGACACAGAATTTTGTCCTGGCGCCTAGGTTTTGTCAGCCTCTTACATCCAGAAAAAATTGTGGATGTAAGTGGCTGAGTCACCACACGGGGGCGCTGCTGCTGCTGCCCAAGCCTGAGATCACTCCCACGGAGTGATCCTGTAGGCTGAAAACGCGGTTGCTGCAAAACCAGCAATCGTGTTTTCAGCTGCCACAGGCAGCTTCAGGGAAGGGGATTGTGTGTTGATTGGGTCCCCACACAAGTGTGGGGACCTGACACAACACCCCCCTGCTGCCTGATCGCTCCATGAGAGCGACAATGCAGCGTTAACCCCTTCAATGCCGCATTTAGGGGTTAATTCCCGTTTTGTACGGGGCTCTGCTGCTGGTGGTCTGCCTGGAAGCCCAGGCAGACCAGCAACAGCAAAAACGAGCCCCCACAAGCCCTTTGATGATTCCTGTAGGCATGGAAGCCTACAGCAGTCATCAGAGACTCCCCCCTGCAATGGCTGGTCTATAGACCAGCAATTGAGTCCCAGCTGCCAGAGGCAGCTTCAGGGACAGGGGAGAGGGTTCTTCGGTCTCCACATGAGTGTGGAGAGCAGCCCCAACACCCCCCTGCTGCCTGATCACTCCATGAGAGCGACAGTGCAGTGTTAACCCCTTCAATGCCACAATTGTGTATGACACATTCGTGGCATTGCAGGGGTTAACATTTGTCCCCACAAACTTGTGGGGACTAAATATCAGTCAATGCTGTGCTCCAATGGAACATCAGCATCGAAAGAGTTAAAAAAACAGAACAAAAAAAAAACAAACAAACAGGTCAAACACTGTGAGTTTAGTAAGTGGGCCGGTGATGATCAGATCACTCCTGGCTCCTAACTTTTTTACCTGGCGCTTAGATTCACAACAAATTTGTCAAGCCCTGGCATAGCCTAATTAACAAAACATGGGTATACCTATGTAGAGAGACATTGAAGAATACTAATTTTACTGTTACTTTTTTCATTTAAATAGTCTTATTTAATGTATGCCTTCATCAAATGACTTTGGCTTTAGGACTCTTGCCCTATAAATCTGAAAGTGTTCTGACATCTGTTGGTCCCCTTTTTATAGGAAGGCTTTTCAGTCCCTTATTAATGCGCATGATTTAATAATGAGATGCTGGACTTTTGCCTCTATAGTGTATGTCTAAAATCTGTGTCACATTGTATTGTTTATCACTGTGTCAACATTTCTGTCTGTGAAAATCCTAATTATATTTGTATTTTTCTTTTTATAGACTATCAGCTTCGTACACAGTAAGAAGAGTCTTTTTGCAGTCATCTAGCTATACTACACAGAGCAATTTATTTAGATGGGGATCTGTTATTATACTCAAATGGATTGGTGAAGGAGAAGGCCAAACACAAACGTTCATGGACAGTTATTTTCTATTGAAGCCTGGTTGCAGCTTAATTGCGGAATAGCAAAACGTGGCAATGCTTTATCACACATGGTTTTGTATGTTTTGCAGCACTTTTGCTCTCGGGCCATCTGATCATGTAGGCATCCACATTATCTATTACATATTATCATATTCCAGATCCCTCACACTAAAAAAAAAATACCAAGAAAATGTAAGCAATTCATTTTGTGAAGGCAGGGACCAATACATTGTGAAACATGTAGAAAGAATTCTCATAGAAGAAACTAAATGATATCCCCTTTGAGATTTAGCAGATGGTTAAAATGGACCATGACGAGATATACATACACACACTCAGATGTTTTTCGACATATAGCTTTAGGTAATCCTAAAACTGGAAGTTTTCTGTTGCGTTTTTGGGCTGTGCCTTGTCGGAATGTTGACCAGTTTAAACCAAGAAACACAGCACCATTTCTATATTGGCTTTAACTGGTAACTGTAGTGGATCTCCAGTGTTAAGTTTCAATTTGGTCAGCATGTAATGGTATCTTCTCCATGTCATAATTAACGAATCAAAACAGATAATTGGTTATGAGGAATATTACAATGATGGAGTTACTTCATGCCCTCCGCTTTGTTTAGGCACAAAAACCCCAACAAGCTAAATGTGTACAATGTAACTAAAACATTAGATTGTCCACCACCAAACGATAAAAATCCCTTCGATCCATATAAGAAAAGCTTCCAGTTCTGCAGTTAAAATTTGGTAAAATGACATATAGTTCATATATTGCATTCAAAAGTAGCCCATCAGACATCAGAGTAGTAATAACCTGACCCTAAAGTGCCCCCTTTTGTCAGCACACAGCTGTGGGTATTTCCAATCAAGCTGTTTATTGGGATAAAAAATGGCTCTAGAGCGTAACTTAAGGTCTATGTGGAGTCACAGTAGGAAGAGCCAGACCCTTGGGGTTGCATGCTTGGATTAGCCTTCACCTACATCTGTTTTGCTGCAGAGTACAAACAGTAGTAACTTTAGTAATGAGTTCTGGACACAACCTGTATTCCAACACAGGCCCACGAGTGCACCATTTCCCTAGGACCCTAGAGAACAATGAATCCTAAACTGTTACATTTGTTGTGATGGGTATTTTATCTACAATTCTAGATACATGCCCTTCTGCTGCAACACAAACTGTTATCTCAGCCTAGATCATAACCGTTGTATTATTTTCTATCACACGGTTGGTGTCATTAGTAAAAATAGGCCATTTTTGTCAAAGCAAAGCTGGTAATAGTGAAAAGTGTACATTGTTATCCTTGGACTTTTTACATTCATTTTTGGCAGTTTGCTTTGATAAAGATGATTTGCTTGTATTAGTTATTAAACCTTGTGTTACCTTGTACCTCATTTTAAAGGATTTACTTTTTAGCTACTATAAATAATAGCACATGTTTTGCAATTTCACTTGCTGGCATACTATCAGGAAACATCTCACTGGTGTATCCTATGGATGCAGGTGAATTGGTTTGTTTGGTCATCGTTCTTTACACTTAAAAAGGAAACTCCAACAACTGATTTTAGTCTGTTTTTCATGGATTCAAGTGTATTCTACAGCTTTAGGGCTTTTAATTATTCTTATTATCGAGTTTCAGTGCATAGCTGATTGTAGGGGAGAAGGGAAATCAGACAAAGTTTATAACTTGCATGTACCACCTTAAAGTGGTAGAATACAATGAACTATGTTTTTCAGATCTTGCCATGTTAATGGCGTCTATTTGTTAAAAAGCTCGAATTTCACTGTTTATAATGAAGGGCCTATACTGGCAGGGTCCTGGGCTGAGCAGGCACTCCAGCTGCTGCAGGACTATATCTCCCATACTCCTCTGCCAGCCATTGAGCTGAATGAGCATTATGGGAGATGTAGTCCTGCAGCAGCTGGGGGGCCGCAGGTTGGACACCCCTGGCGTAAGGTATAGTTCAATGTGTAAGGAGACTTTGAAGACATCTCAACGATTTATTTATGCATCATACAGGTCTAGTCAAGCTTTTTTTGTAGCAAAAGCTCAGTGGGGTCTGTCTTTTATAATGTGTAGTGAAGTCAAGGAACTAAAACCACAACTCTCCCTTTTAACGAATTGACAAGATAGTGAGTTGCAGTTTGAAAAGAAGATTGCTATTCACTATTGGCAAACTCTGTGATGTTTCAGAACTAACTGTTGGGCTTCTCTTTTGACCTAGTCTAGCTTGCATCCCAGAAAAAGCTCTAAAATTGAGCTACAGTAATGTGTACGACTAAACAAAAATACAAATCATCTGTTACACCACAGGTGCCAAATTACTGTTTATTTTTTACAATAGTGCTTGGTTAGCCGGTTCCCTGTTGCCATCTATAGTCTGTCGGAAATAACTTCACGAGTGACCAATAAAATATACGCTCTGGAAACACAGTTTGGCTTCAGTTCTACGGAGTAGGGCATGCCACAATTGGGTTAGTACGTTTCCAGGGATTGCAAACAATGCACACATGCATCTTCCACCTTTTTTTGTTGTAAACGTTTGCCTTAGTTTACATGCCAAGCGAACTGTGCCAGAAAAACTTGTTCCATTTTTGTTTTACATGAACCCACGTTGTGAAGGCTGGAAAAAAAAATGGATGGTGTTTGTTACATAATGTTTAAAGTTATCACTGGAATATTGGTATTTGTCTCTTGTTTTCATTATAATAAAGGAAAAACATCGGGTTAGTAACTATAACCATTATTTGAAAAACAGCCTTTCGTTGTTTGTGTCCTTCAGAAAAGCAAGTAGGGCTTGTGTCAAATTCCTCCACATAACAGGTTTAGATGCTGGATTTGCAACTGCACAACATATACCACAAATAATTAACATCTTAAAGACCAGGAAGTTGCTAATGCCTTTGTAACAGCTCGAATGTTGTAATGGGAGACCCCCACATGCATTGCTCTGGGAAATAAGGGAAACAGTACTTATTATAGAAGGGGCTTGTATATCATCGCTTTAGGACAAGACAAGGGACAAAGGTTCCCCCCCCCCACTAATGGTACCGTTAACAGGAGAGGTTGCAGGAAGGTTGTGGTTTCAAATCTTTTAGTTCACTATGCATTAGAATGGCCCATCAGTAATCCTAAAAAGTTCTGACTGTCTTTGGGATTGCGAGGAGTTGGTGGAAAAATCCCACAATTTCATTTAAAAAAAATTATATATATATATATATATATTAGTATGTGAGGCTAGAAAGCCATGGTGTTAACGGTTCATTTCTCCAACTGGGAAAAAAAAAAAGTCGTTCATGAGAAACGGCGTCAACCTCCTGCACAGTAATATAACTACTACAATGATAAACAATACATAAAAATCCACAGGGATTCTGGCAATAGTTAATTAGTTAGCTGCACTAGATAGTAGAAAAAAATCCTATCCTGATAAGATAAAACTTAAAATAATGGCAACAAAATGAATATTACAAATAGTAATTCTTGTTTGCCCACGTTCAAAATGCATACCTGCTGATTGTCCTGAATTTCCCGGGACAGTCCAGTTTTTGGGTCCTGTCCCGGCAGCATTGCATTTTAACTGTGTGCGCAATTAGGCAAGTTTTATTTTTGAAATATAATTTTATTATTGAACACCTACTGTGCTCTCTGTCAATCCAAAATGTTAAAACTGAATATTTAAAGTAAAGTTTTGGGTTTCTTAGGGGAATATTTGTGTGCACAATTACTGGGCAACTAAATGAAAAATGATAATTCCACATTTTTGCAATGTTTCCTCATGTATTTATTTTTGCATTATACAGGGTCAGCTCAGGTGTTCTTGCTGAAGAAACCTGACAGTTTTGGCCCTCAAAAACAATACGAATAGAAGGAGTGAAAACATTAACTTTCCTTTTAGTGAATGAACCCCACTGCATATGCCAATTTTAGAGACACTAATACACATGTATGAATACAAAATATGATCTTGTAGGTTTACACTGCTTCTGTGGCTTCAAAGTGGAGTACATTTACTTACAAACTTGTGTATGTGCGCAATATTGACATTCCTATATAAAAATGCTGTAGAATATAAATCACTGGCACACGGAACAGCCGACTGCAATAAACAAGAAATGCTCACAGAGAAACTCTGAAGCACACAATGTTGTTATTCGTTTAAAAACTAATTTGTTTGTACATGAAAAAGACACTATACTATAGAAAACCGACGCTATTAATTTCACTTTTAATATAGATGCTCCATCCAGCATACTGTATATCTAAGGCACACAGCCTAAACGCTTGTAAATGAGCCCCAAACTACCGAGTATCTGGTACTGTATAGAGCTCAATGGTGCAGGGTCATGCAGAGAGGGATCGCTGGGATCCAAGGAAGGTAATGGTGGTGAGTATGCAAAATCCAGTTGGGTAGCAAAGGGTAAACAAAATTGTTGTACACAGAGCGTAAGATTTGTGGTTTATAAAATGTATACCTGAACCTGAAAGTCTAATGAAGCAGTACAAAGGGTTTATCTACCAGTCTCCTAATAGTCTAACTAGAGAACTTGGGAGTGGAGGAGTACCCTGCTTGCCCTCTGCTGATTGAGAGCAGTTTCTAGAGAAGCTTTTGTGTGTGCAGGGAGCCTCTTGTGGTTCCACTTGGTAAAGCAATTTTGCAGCACAGGAACCCGTCTAGTACACCACAGTAGGTCTTTAACCCCTTAAGGACAATAGGGGTTATTACTCGTAGTATATTGTGGGACAATGGCTATTTTAACATTTTTCGGTGTTCCTGTTTAGCTGTGATTTTCTTCTTTCTCATTTCGTGCTTCCACACATATTATATATTGTTTTTTTCAGGACAAACAGGGCTTTCTTTAGATACCATTAATTTTATCATATCATCTAATTTACTATAAAAAAATGATAAAATATGGGGATTTTTTGTTAAAAAATTACTTTTTCTCACTTTTTAAACAAAAAACTTTTACTCATCTGCAAAAACGAATGAAAAAACCTGCTAAATAGATTCTACTATTTGTCCTGAGTTTAGAAATACCCAATGTTTTTATGTTTTTTTGCTTTTTTCTGCATGTTATGGGGCAATAAGTACAGGTAGCGTTTTGCTATTTCAAAACCTTTTTTTCCAAATCTGGTAATTCTTCCCCCCATGTGCCATTTCGGGTATCTTTGAAGCCGGCCAATGCAATTTACCCCATCAAGTCATATATTTTTAAAAACTAGACACCCCAAGGTATTTCACATGCTGGTAATTTAACCCTTTCCATGCACTAATTTTACCACCAGCCTTTGTGAAACTTTATGGTAGTAATTTTTTTTGTATTTTTTTCACACACGTTGTACTTCAGGTATAAATTTATCGCTCCTGGTATATGTCCGTGTCAAACAACACCCCAATATGTGTTCAGTATATCTCCTGAGCGCAGTGATACCCCACATGCATGGGTTTGTTGGGTTATTTGGGAGGTAAAAGGCCGCCTTTGTGAGGTGTGTATTTTTTGGCCATTTAGACATCTGATCCTACTGCCCCCATGTCCCATATTTGGGACACCTTTGAACCCGGCCAATTCAATTTATCCCATCCACTCATGCATTTTTTAATACGAGACACCCTATGGGCATTTGTAATGCCAATATTTTAACTCTTTCCATGCTGGAATTTTTATAAAGATAAAGAATTTTAGGACTTGCTTATTAATTTTTTTTTTTTTTTGGTGACAGTGGAGATTTTTATATGTTACCATATTATTTTTATTTTTTTAAAACATTTTTTTTAATTTTTTTTTTTTTTACTAATCACTCATTAGTGAGCTGGGCTCCATTGACCTTGCATGGTTGGATGCAGTACCTGCATTCAACCTGCAGGAGGAGCTCGAGAGTTCACAAGAGGGTCTGGATAGACCCTCTATGAACTAATTTCTATTGTTGATGCCATCCTGTGAATGACGGCAACGTCATTTACAGGATGGCACTTGTGGTTGCTCTTCGGAGCAATCACAAGGCGATCGGGGTAGGGGGGTAGTGTTGCTGATATGCCTCGATATCGAGGCATGTCAGTAACACCATTTATGCTTAGGAAGCGATTCAGATCGCTTCCTAAGCTGTTTTAGCCGGGCGCCGCCGCGATCTTTCATGATCGGAGCGGCGGCGGCCATTTTTCTTCCGGGGAGGGCTGCCAAGGGCTGCCCTCCCCGGATCCACGGTCAGCCTCACTTGGGAGGCTTCCGTGGATGCTGCAAAGCCGCCGATCGCGGCGAAAACGCCGCGATCGCGGCGAAAACGCCGCGATCGCGGCGATGCAGCTATTTAACGGCAGCCCGTACATGTACGGGCATTGTCGTTAACCCGTTGCACGGCAACCCCGTACATGTACGGGGATTGTTGTTAAGGGGTTAAAGGTAGAATGCGTTGATACTTGCTAGACTTTGTAAAATACAAATGTCCCTTCTAAGACAAATTGAATTCACCAACCGACAAAGGAGTTCCAGCACCTCTGAGCAGGATGGACCACAAAGAGCTTTGTATGGACCACACTAGGCACCAATCCATAGGTGTCCTGCTTGGCTATTTGGCCCAAATAAAACACTGAGGTTAAAAAAATCTTTAACAACATGTAGTTATCTCAATTTGGTTTACATACTATCAAATTATAAGAATATCCTTTAGGGACTTTCAGGAGGTGGGTCTTGGTAAAAAGAAATGGCTGCTTTCAATCTCTACACATCGGCTACATAACGTAAAATCGCACAAAATTCAGCACCACCCGATTCCCCCGGTGGGAGCAATGCAACGGTGATACCGTTTGACCGGTGCACCATTTACCCTGGGAGACTGAAGGTGGTTAATGCGCAACACAGCTGGACCAACCAAATTTAGGCTAAACCTTGCTACTGGGTCTCAAACCCCAAACATCCATCCATGAGGCCATACTGGACTTTGTGAACATGTGGGGAATTTCAACCTTTTTCTCGTCCTTTTAAGTTGTATGAATCTTGCACAGACCCCACAGAGGAGTTTATGACAAAACAATCAGCATCTCTGTGCAGCAACCTTCACGAAAGAGTGCCTGCATTGAGGTGTAGAGATGAGTGGCTCAATTGGACCACACGAGACTCTCCTCCACATCACATTCAAAACCGGGGCTCATTCAGCTTGGAGCGGTGTTGCCTCTTCAGGTTCAAGTACAGAGTACCACTGGGCTAAGGCAAACCACCCATGCCAACTACCTCTGAGACCAGTGACTTAACAACAGAGCGATTAGGGTTCTCTCCTGTTTGAAGAGCAACAATTCTGGAGGTTGTTTGCAATGAAATGAGACAGAACCCAATGGCCCAACAGTTGGGCTGTGCTGTTGTCGGGAAACCGGCCAAGAGATACTCGATCATTAACAGGTAAAACAGCTATACATACTGACTATCCCATACAACAGTTACAAGATCGTATAAAGGACCTTGAGAACAGGAGCAGGAGTAACATTTGTCAGCATCACTCATCTCTTTGAAATGGTCTGTATCTGGCTTCTGCAATTGCTGATCATCTCCTTACCCCAAAACAAGTTGATTATTGAAAGTACACAGCATAGATGTAAACCTGTCCAATCCAGGTATCTATTATTTTAATGGTTTAATTACAGAAATACTGGGACACATCGCAAACTGCCATCCCTACAGACCATAAATGGCTACTCTGAAGATTTCTCAATAACAGTCCCTGCAAAAAGACTGTACTCTCTAATATGCTATGAATTGTATAAAAGACAAGTGTAATTTGAGATATCACATTCTGAGGGATTCGCAACAGCAAGACAATTTCCTTTCGATTCACCAGAAGCGGCTGAACCAGCAGAATTCATTAATGTGAATGAACCAACAAAATTCAAATGAAAATTTGGAGTGCTTTGCTTGGTTTTGTTGGGGGGGGGGGGTCACCGTTTCCAAAGGTTCTTACAAACTGATGAAATGTCAATTTTAAATGAATGAAATTTCAATTTTAAATGTGTTTTATCAACTTGCAGTAAAATACATTGCCTTATAGACCTTGATTTCATTCTCATTGTTTTACTAACAGGACATTTACAGCTGTGAATTTTAGAAACCTTCATGTAATGCACGTTTTCCATGAAATGTCCTCTTTTCAAAAGGAAAAAGTAAAAACATTTGCCTTATTTGGCAGCTTCTTTGCGTCATATTATCAATGTGTACTGTAGGCAACCAGCTACTCCACTGTTGGGCAATTAGTGCTTTATGAACATAAGAGACTCCAAAACAGCATGTTTATGTCAAGTGCAAGTAATAAGAGGAAAAAGAAACCAAATTCTCTGCAAGGGCCGTTTTATTTATCATTTTATTCATACTGAACAAATTTAAAACAAGCTTAGACAAAATCAAAAAGGGAAGGAAAAAACAGAAAAGGACATTGTGCTAGTACACATCAATTTTTAAAATTCAATAGCTGCTACAAGAAAACAAATTGCTATCCCAGCCAGTGGCGCTGAAGGTAAGGTGTTCATATTACACAATGATCGGCATTGCACAAAACAATTATACAGAGCAAGAAACTATGCATCTACTCAGAAGGTAAGGGGTGAAGGGAAAAAAAAAGCAGCAGGGTTGGGAAATATATGATGTGGGGGGAGGGGGAAGAAATTAAAAAGAGCCCTTCGGCAATCTTAATAAAAATCCATCTATTAGGAAGGAAGGTGGTCAGAGCCTTGTGTATAAATTGTGTGCGTAAAACTGGGTATCAGCAGTTGACTGCGGTTTTGATGACTGCATTTTTTGTATATAAAACTATAAATGACATCACTTTTTTTCCCCAAGAAACGTCCATGAGTATTCCTTTGAGGTTATCAATTAAACACAGAAATTCAACAGAAAGTGCGTCAACAAAATGTTTTCTGGTTTAAAAGAAAAAAACCTTTATGAAGAGTTGCAAAAGCAACTGGCAAAATTAATTCCATGTGGTCTGCAGCAGTAGGGCAGCGAAAGTAGAACTAAAACCATCATTATATTAGGTGGTCAAGTGGAAACATTGCTATATTTCAAGCAACTAAAGTCAAATAGAAAAGAGTGCATTCAGTTACATATATGCCAATTTGAAATTAAAAGAAGTAAATCAGAATGCATTGATCTACTTAAACATCTCTTGGATCAGAATGTAACATAGGCACTGGAGATGAATGGAGTTTCTGTATCAGTTGTGGCCCCTGATGTTCTACGAGAGCCAAAGACATCCCATCCTGTCTCCAAAAGGTCCTAGCACTGCTTCCAGTGATACACAGTGGCTGTAGGCCACCTTCCACACTGCCTGCTTTGTCAACCAGTTTCAAAAACTTGCAAAAAGCTTTACTTTCAAACCTATATATAATCCCCAATTTCCACTACTACATCCACTTTTGGGAGGGGAGCTCATAGCAGGCTAGCTTGACTTCCTTGATGGTGGGTGCCGAAGGGCAGAAGAAACCTGTCACTTTTAAGCATATGATTCATCTAAATTTTTTTTTTATTTATTTATTTTATGTTGTGGAGTAGAGTCCAGACAGTAGCCAATCAAAGCATACAGAAAAACACTGAAAAACCCCCTCTCCTTAAGGGAGTTTGTATACTCCATTGCTCTGCTACACTGCTTTAGGAAAGAGAGGCTAGCCATTAATGTTAAATGCCTTATGGCAATGCTGAAAGTCTGTTAGTGGTGGAATATCACCACTATTCCTAACTTAAAAGCCACAATGTTTTGCAGTACTTTTAGGTCCACCGCAATCAGATACAAAACCAAGGAAAACCCCAGCACTACTTTGTATCATGAAAGTCTCCTTAAACAATCTGTTAGTGGCAGAACCACTAGGTAGAGGGGCATGAACTACTTTTCAATCAAAGCCAGCCTGAAAATAAAACCTGCATCTCAAAGTTGAACACTCCAAAAGCAAGGTTGTTCATTTGGAACAATCAGGATTTTTTTTTTATCTTTTGGGGAAAAAAAAAAAAAAAAAAAAAGTTACTGACGTAATATACATAAATAAAAAAATACAACTCTGAGATAAGGATTGTCTTTCTGCAGCTTTGAAGAAGCAACTAGGAAAGCAATTTGAACAAAATGAATAATGTCTTTTCTCCAGCACTCGCCCAAATTATGGTGGGACATAGGTTAGCTGGCCATTCAGTCTGATCAGGGTATCTTAATGGTAATGGTCCCCATGTACTACCTATCCCATCTCCGGGTGCATGTGGCGCCACTGATGTACAGCATCTTCTCGCGTCATTCTCCTCGTCTCAGTGTGCTTGCGGTGGTCTCACTCGCTTTCTCTCTCCCTCTCTCATTTTTGTGGTTTTTGTTATCCCTCTCTCGTTCCTCTCTCTCCTGTTGCTCTCACAGTGGTGCTTCAGTTTTAGCAGTGGAAAACAGGTATCCATTTTATTTATTTTTTACTCAGAATAAAATGTGGATGAACTAAGTTCCACACAGGCTTAGCTCGTCTTCAACCTGGATGTCAAGGAGAGAAAAAAAATATTTACTATAATTACATGCTTCTGTAAACCACTATCAAGACAATGATTAATACAAAAAAATCAGACTCACTTATGCTTCTCATATTGCGCCAAACCTTTTTATTAGTTTGCTCACCATATGGGAAGTTAGTTACAAAGTAGCAAGATGAGGAGCTATAAAATTTTAATGTGACTATTCTTTGTTGTGGCAAGTGTACGAAAGGGCCAGCACAAACATCTTAAAAGAAAGAGTACAAGAGTTATACTGCTTTATGTATGTTTTATCATGCGTTGTACAGTCGGTATATAGGTCCATGCAGCACTCCTGTCAGTAGCACATACAACAGAAAAGCTTGGCTCTCTATTACCATTAATTTCAGACAAGGATCATGCAACTTAAAAACATAATTGTAAAGCATATCCATGGCAATCTAATAAGTAGGTCATAGATTAGTTGACCACCGTAATATTGGCACACAGACAAATTTTTCACAGCCTTTGTTGAAAAATATACAAAGATACTTTGCTGTCATGGATGTCAAACAATTGCACACAAAACACAGGTTTATCACTGGTAGTAATATTGAGCCCTTCTCTTATCATTTTAGGGATCTTATTGTTACCCTACACCCTACATATAGCATTTACATGTATTTTTGCATCAATATAATTCCTTTGCTTGTCCTTTGATTTGTCTATATTTAAATTAGTACCCTGTTAGCTTACCTCCCCTTCTCCCCCATGAGGCTGATTTGATTGCAAGGTAATCAACTGGTAATTAAACAAGCAGCCATGTGAACTGACTTTGGAGGGACAGGCCACTTTCTATCTAAGGGCCAAAAGTTTACCAAGGGAGTTCGCCAAGGAGGGCAAGAAGGAATGACAAAGGGAAAAGTGGAAGCACCCCTTCAATAAAAACTTCCCTGATCTGTCTGAACTGCTGCTACGGTGAGTTTTTGTGCTTGTTTCACTAATTTCACTCTCATCAACATGATTCTCAAAGTACCATGCCCTTGCTAAGGAAACCCATTTCACCTCCCTTATGTCCTCCCTGCCTCAAAACTGTAAACATTTCTTCGGTGCTTTCAATTCTCTTATTCGCCCTATCATAACTAGTGCCTCTCGATGCCACATACTTCTATAATAAAATTGAAACTATCCGATGTGATATCAAACACAATCTTCCTTCCTCTTCCACTTGTCACTGAAGACCATGCTCTCCTCTCTTCTTGTCCAACCACATTGATAATGTGGAAATTAAATGCACATTTAATATTGTACAGATGTTCAATTCGATTCAGGTCTGGGCTCTGGCATTCCAAAATGTTAATCTTCTTCTGGTGAAGCCATGCTTTTGGGGATTTGGATGTGTGCTTTGGGTCGTTGTGCTAAAATGTGAACTTCCTCTTCAGCTTCCTAACTAACGCCTGAAGGATTTGTGCCAAAATTGCCAGGTATTTTAAACTGTTCATAGTTCCCTCCACCCTAAGGCCCCGGTTCCAGCTGAAGAAAAACAGCCCCAAAGCATGATGCTGCCACCACCACGCTTCACTGTGGGTATGATGTTCTTTGGGTGATGTGCAGTGTTTTTGCGCCAAACATTCCTGCAGTTCTTTTAATGTTGCAGAGTAGGCCTCTTGTAAGCCTCCCTGACCAGTTCTCTTCTCGTGTTTTCATCAATTTTAGAGGGACGTCCAGTTCTTGGTAATGTCTCTGTTGTGCCATATTTTCTCCACTTGATGATGACTGTCTTCACTGTGTTCCATGGTATATCGAACGCTTTGGAAATCCTTCTCCTGACTGATATCTTTCAACAATGAGATCCCTCTGATGCTTTGGAAGCTCTCTGCGGACAATGGCTTTTGCTCTGAGATGCAACTAAGCAAATGTCAGGTAAATCCTACAGGAACAGCTGAACTTTGTTTGTGAAGGTGTAACACTACACTCTGACAGAGCTTTGACACCTGATATTGTTGTGTATACCATTGTTGCAGCATATTTATAGAATTAGATATTTCTGGAACATTAAAAAAGCAAGTAACTTACACACTAGTACTGTGACAGCCCAGTCACGCCTCCATGTTGATATGCACGCTCTCCCTGGTAAGTTGAGTCTTGAGATAACGCAACATCAATCTGAGATTTAAATTCATCACCAAGGTAGCTATCCTGAAACAATAAATTATTATAGAGCATTAAATCAGATGCTGCAATTGCACGGGCAACACACAACATTTATGTTCATGTCAGAGACAACACAGCCTGAAGCAATACCTGTGATAATTCTGGTTGGGAAAGTCCTGGCTGGCTCATCTGCGATGGTTGGCTCATGGATATGTAACCCTGAGTTAGAGGCCCTTGAGAAAAAGGTTGGGATACAACATCCTGGCTGGCCTGGCTATTCGGCATGTTTCCTTGGCTCATGCCTTGAGGTCCAATGCCACGCTGTTTCTGTCGTCCACGGGTCATTTTTCCTTTGGGCATGCCACGTCCTGTTATTGGTATAATCGATATATATTGTCATGCAGCTATTATTGAAGGACATAATGGCTTACAAAAAAATACACTTCATGTCCACATTTACTAAATTAGACTCATTTAAACTAAAAAAAAAACATTGAAAAACAAACCAGAATCATATTTCCCATAAACAAATTAAAGGCACTACCAGTAATCAAATGTTCCTCTAAAAGGATTAGCATAATAGGAATAAAGCTACTATTGCACCAGATATATCACTGACATGGTCAAGCTACTCTTGATCTGTAGAACGGCTGACACAGAAACATAAGAATTGTGGCAGATAAGAGCCATTCATCGCAACTAGGCTACTGTAAAGACTTAAACCTACAGACCTATATGCCTTATAGCTTTACAGACTGCCAAATGCCCAGTGTAATCAAACACAAACACAGATTGTAAGCTCGCAAGTGCAGGGTCATCTCCTTTATTGTGTGAATGTTACCGACATTTCTGTACATTCTCAGTTTTAAATTAAATTTTACTGTAAAAAGCTCTAATGGAACCTACTACAGCGTACAGAACATTGGGTAAAACTAACTTTTGCAGAGATAAATAGTGATTAATTAGAAATGTTAATTTCTCAGCCTAGTTTCTGTTTAACTTCCTAAGTATTATATACAGCAGAAAGGAAAACAAATGTATAATATGCGCAACATTAGCAATGTACCTGCAGCTGGTCCATTGGCTTGTCCAAAATACCCTGGTGGGGGCATTGGGGGCATGACAAGATTGAACGGTATGGGAATGTTCATGGCAGTAACATGACTGGGTCCAGAGCTGATCATGCCAATCTGATCATGTGTTTGAAAGTACATATTGGAGGGTCGTCCTGAGAGGTAAAGAGAACATACAATTTTAGAATGTCAAAAGTGAGATATATTCTAGACAGTAACAAGACTATAGTGACAATCAATCAGGGTCAATGCTTAACAGTCACAAGAGAATACACACTCTAGGAGACTGGAACAAGACACTGGTTGTGCCGTGTGAAGTATTACCACATTAACGACAAATTACATCAAATGTCTTTATACAAGTTGTGAGAAAAGCCAAAAGGTGTTAATATAATAATGCATGTTTCCAGAACTTCAGTCTCAAGTAACAAAAATCTACTTAGCATGCATTGCTAGGTAGCTTACTGATGCCATTTGTGGTGTGGCTAAAATCAGCATTAGCCAAAACAATAAACCAATGAGTATATCTAATTGACAATTAAACTCAATTCAACGTCAGACTACACATTAAGAATATGGCTGGGCTGCTTAGTACCTTGATTGCTCCTGTCATAAACAGACCCTGGAATGATGGCTTCACGAGCATCGTACATGGCAGTTGTCATAAAACGGGCACCCTAAAAATAGTTAGACATTCAATCTCTTTTCAAACAATGCAAATAAAAAGAAAGTTGAACTCAAGGTCTGAGAAAGGGAATATGAACAGTCCAGGACAGACTCGAAAGATGAAATCCATAATTTGTTGTAAATCTACAGTATATGAATTTTTATATTATGTAAAGTCTACATAATAAAATGTTTACCGATTATATATACACACATATACATGCACACACAACCAGAAAATGTTGCACTCTTCAGATTTTTTTTGTTTAGAAAAACCCTTAATTTCTATTAAGCATCACCTGACTACAGTAAAACTAAATTTTTTGGCTTATAAAGAGATCTACACCAGAGAAGCAAGATTAATAATTTTTTTTACGAAGTGTATCTGGTTCTTCCAATTCAAACAATCATCCCCACCGCAGCGCATCACAGCAGGGTTTGGACAGACCCGCCAATAAGTTATTTATGTGCAGTGTTTCCAGTGGCGTTGGCATTGACAGAGAATGACCAAATTCTTGTTTGGTACATGGGTACATGCTGCCTAAGTAACGGTTCGGGTAATTGGGTACACTTCAGTACTGGTGAATGACCAAGGATGCTGGCTCCTACAGACAGGAAACATACCTGGCTCTCAGACAATACTATTACAAGATATTATTACATCCTAAGGGTAGCTTGGGCCAGTTACATGGAGACACAGCAGTACATCCTAAAGTTGTGAACAGATTCGTTGCCTAGTGTAGTCCAGTAGGAAACAATCCAAACAAAGTTAACTAAAGGCAGCTCTGGCCAAAAATGCTCAACTTGGCAGATGTTATCCCTTTTGGATAGAATATTATCTCAAGAAATATATCTATATATACACACAGTTTTTCACATTACACACTTCAGTGGGAACTGTTAGTATCACAACACTCACGAACAAGGAGCAGTAAATGGTTTTTATGATCCTAACCTGTCTGGCATTGACCTTTTTAAATAAAATAATCCACTTAAATTTTTGCTGCTGCTCTTGACCATACTTATTATCACAAACATAGGACAACACTTACAGGGTTAATGGTGTTGACAAGTTTGCGAGGCTTGCTGAATTGCATGAGGCTTTCCCGAAGGTTATTCAATGGTCCCTCTACAAGGACTTTCTGCTCCTTGTAGTAGTTCAGCAGATGGTTCCAAAGGGGCTGCTTGGACAGAGCTTTCGGGTTGCCCACAATGATGACTCCATACCTAGAAAAAAAATTAAAAAAAAAGTACAGAAAGCCAAGGTAACTAACAGTCAAATTCAGTCTTCTCTGTATAAAATATAGTAGAGGGGCACAACCACCAAAATGGTCTTAAAATGTTTGCATTAGCTTAAATAGTTCTCTTCCTATGTGTCTGTTTAAATCAGAGTAATTCTGATGCCGATTCCTTGTGGCAATGCCAACAATGTCCATGCCTCCATACATGTTCATTAGTCAGATTGGGCAAAGATACAACTAGCACGCATTTAAACAACAAACAGTCAGGTGTCTGAAAACATTATGCAAACACTAGAACAGTTTTAATGAAAAAAATCACAATATATTTTGGAAAACATATATTTTTAATCTGACACTAGTAACTCTGGAGGGAGTATGTTTTTTAACCAATAGTAGGGTGTAAGGCATGTGTGTGACACAGGGGCACAAAACCAGTGTTTTTCTTTGTTTTTTGTTAGTGTTTAGTACAGAGTGTACACTTCAAATAGCAAGACTTTACAGAAATCCTTACCTTGCTCTTGTCAACGCCACATTGAGACGACGAGGATCATTTAAGAAACCAATTCCTTGATGCTCGTTTGCTCTTACACAGGAAAGAATTATGAAGTCCTTCTCTCTACCCTGAAAGGCATCCACACTGGCAATTTCCACTTCCTAAAATGAGGTATGAGAATGCACATATTACACAAGAATCACTGACAAAAGGCTGCACAGGTATTAAGTTTTAAAAAATAAAACCAGAACACAAAACACAATTTCAAAGAGGTTACGGCAGAGATGATTAAAACCGCAAAATCTTATAATCCAAGTCTGGTCCGCCAAGGACACATGGGCAAGATTTGGCTTTTAACCAATGCTTTATAAAATGTAAAGTAATCTCAGATCTATCTGATCAGTGTCAGTTTATTCACTAGTGGGAAGTTTGGGGTGAATGTGTAACGGAAACATTTCTCTAAGCTTAGCACATGTGAGGTCTGGGCTTTGGCTAGGCCACTCCAAGACATTTAAATGTTTCCCCTTAAACCACTGTTGCTTTAGGTGACCTTCCATCCCAATTTTAAATCTCTGAAAGACAAAGATTTCCCTACATTTAGCACCATACACCGTTCCTTCGATCCAGTTTCCCATTCCCTGCAGAGGAAACATGCCCACAGCATGATGCTGCCACCACCATGCTTTACTGTGGGAATGGTGTTCTCAGGGAGATGATAGGCGTTAGCCATGTCTGGTGCAAACCTTTTTCCTTGATGGCCAAAAGGCTAAATTTTAGTCTCATCTGACCAGAGTACATTCTTTCACGTATTTAGGGAGTCCCCCGTATGCCTTTGGGTGGACAGCAAACATGTTTCCTAATTTTTTTCTTTAACCCCTTAATGACAATTGCCGGTCCTGGCACGGCACGGAAAAGCATGTGCTTTACGACAATTGACGTGCCAGGACCGGCACGTCTTTAAACGGGTGCAGAAAGCGATCTACTATCGCTTTCTGCACCCAAAAAGCGTTGCTGAATGCCTCGACCTCGAGGCATTCAGCAACGCCGCGATCGGCACGAAGGGGCCATCTCTGGCCCCTCCACGGGGCGTCAACATCCGCCATACTTTGTATGGCGGCGGACGCCCGTTTTAAAAGCGTTTAGGAGGCGATCGACGATCGCCTCCTAAACTTAAATGGTGTCGCTGGAATGCCTCGATCAGGAGGCATCCAGCGACACCAAACACTAACCTTTTGATGGGCTGTGACCGCTCCGGAGAGCGGTCACAGCCGCAGCTACCGGCAATCTTCGCCATCAAGGAAGATGGCCGCCGTCCTGTAACAGGAACCAACAAATTTTAAAATTTAGCTAGATGGTCCAGACCATCTAGAGAACTTTGGCTCCACTTGCAGGTTGAATACAGGTACTGCATTCACCATGCAAGTCAATGGAGCCCAGCTTTCTAATCACAGTGTGATTAGTAAAAATAAATTAAAAAATAAAATAAAATTAATAATAATTAGAAAAAAATAGTAAAAAAACAGTAAAATGTAAAAATCATTTCCCACTGATGTCACTATCAGGGGAACCTCCAAGTTGAAAAAAAATGTTAAAATTTTTTTTAAAAAAAATAATAAAAAAAAATATATATATATATAAAAAATATATTTTTGTGAGCAAGTCCTAAAGTTAGCATATTAGCTTAAAACAATTCTCGCATGGAAAGAGTTAAAATACTGGCATATTAAATGCCCGTGGGGTGTCTACTTTTAAAAAATGTATGATTTGATGGGGTAAATTGAATGGGCCAGGTTCAACAACGTCCCAATTAACACGGGGGGAAGGATGGCCACACATCTAATTTCCAATTAGAAAAATGCACACGTACCAAATGTGGCCTTTTAGTTCCCCCAAAAAATGACACACCCATGCATGTGGGGTATCACTGCACTCAGGAGATGTTGCTGAACACATTATGGGGTGTCGTGTGACAGCGGCATATACCAGGAGCTGTAAATTCATACATAAAGTAGGTGTGTGGGGGAAAAATACACACACAAAAATATTACTGCAAACTTTGAAAAAATGCTGGTGGTAAAATGTGTGCATGCAAAGAGTTAAAATACCAGCATTTAAAATACCCTGTGGTGTCTAGTTTTGAAAAATATATGGTTTTGTTGGGCACACTGAAATGGCCCGGGTCAAAGATGTACCAAATAGGGCATGGGCAGTGGATCCCCAAATGCCAAAGTTCAACATTGAAAAAAGTGCATGCCCCAAATGTGGCCCTTTTGCCCCAAAACAGCCAGGCAAAATCATTCATGTGAGGTATCGCTGTACTCAGGAGATGTTGCTGAACACATATTGGGGTGTTTTGTGATAGTGACATATACGAGAACATTTTAATTCATACCTGAATTAAAATGTGTGTGGAAAACCAAATGCAAACAAATGACTACCACAAAGTTTGACAAAGACTGGTGGTAGATATGGTGCATGGAAAGAGTTAAAATACTAGCATTTGGAATACCCTGGGCTGTCTAGTTTTCAAAAATATATGACTTGATGGGGTAAATTGCATTGGCCGGGTTCAAAGATACCCGAAATGGCACAAGGGGGGAAGAATTACCAGATTTGGAAAAAATGGCTTTGAAATAGCAAAACGCTACCTGTACTTATTGCCCCATAATGGGTAGAAAAAAGCAAAAAAACATAAAAACATTGGGTATTTCTAAACTCAGGACAAATAGTAGAATCTATTTAGCAGGTTTTTTCATTACCTTTTATAGATGAGTAAAAGATTTTTCAACTAAAAGTTAGAAACAGTCATTTTTTTCTAAATTTTTCACCATATTTTATAATTTTTTTAATAGTAAATAATATGATACAATCAAAACAATGTCATCTAAAGAAAGCCCTTCTTGTCCTGAAAAAAACAATATCTAATGTGTGTGGGTTCAGTAAACGGGAAAGAAGAAAATTACAGCTAAACACAAGCAGCGCAGAAATGTTAAAAAGGCCATTGTCACAAAGGGTACAAAAAGTAAAATCAGCCTTTGTCTCGAAGGGGTTAAGAAATGGCTTTTTTTCTGGCCACTCGAGTGTATGGCTTAAATTCCTTCTGAGTTAACTTCTCTGATTAATGCCCTCCTTGCTTGGTCCATGAGCTTTGGTGGGCAGCCCTCTCATGGTAGGTTTGCTGTGGTGCCATATTCTTTCCATTCCTCAATGGATTTAATGGCAATTTTTTTTTTTTTTTTTTTTAAATAGCCCAACCCTGACCTGTACTTCTTCAGAACTTTGTCCCTGACCTATTTGGAGAGTTCCTTGGTCTTCATGGTGCCACTTGCTCAGGTGTTGGAGGCTCTGGGGCATTCCAGAACATGTGTATATCTTGTGACAGATTACGTGTTCGTGACACTTAGATTGCACATATGCGGATTTTAACTAATTAATTATGTGACTTCTGAAGGTAATTGGTTCCACCAGATCTTATTTAGAGGGTTCATAGCAAATGGGGCAAATGCATATGAACACACCACTTTTCCATTTAATTTTTTTTTTTTTTGAAAGTTATTTTCTTCACCAATTTGGATTTTGTGCATGTCCATTACTTGAAATCCAAATAAACACACAATTCCAGGTTGTAATGCAAAAAAGCCTAGGGCTGTGAAATACTTTTGCAAGGCATAGCACTTAAAACCTGATTTTATTTTAGTACCTGGTAAAGCTTTGTGTGTAGGGAGCCACTAAATTGCATGTACTGAACCAGGTAGGAACGCTGGCCTTCATAAGGAGTTATTATGCCAATTTGGTCAGGTTTAGCACCAGCCTTAAGCAGCTTTGTAGTGATCTTCTCGACATTAGCTGCTTCCGTCCTAAATGAACAAGAAAAACATTTATGAGAAGCACTGTACATAAAATACAAACGTGGCTTGCACAGGCAAGTCTACTACAGTACTATATGAACAAGGGAGCCACACATACATCAATGCTGTCCAAGTCTTTATTTTAAAGCGCACAATAAAGTACCAGCACTGTTAAATATAGAAGCCCCATCTAGAAATTTGTGAATCATGTCAAATCATGCTCTAGTATTTCCCTGATGAATAATTAGCTGTAGTCTTGGCAACTTAATAGATTAGCCACAGATCACAACAGAAGCTTCAAGTTTGCATTTTCTAGGAAGGAATAAAATTACTCAACGTCTTCTGGTCTATGAAGAGTCATTTTCAGTATTACTGTTTAATGTCACTATTAAATGTTAAGTAAACATCCTTAATGAGAAGAACAATCTATTGGTACCTGTTAAGGTAGGAGGTGCCAGAGCTAGCAATTTCTTCTTGCCCCTGTGTCACATAAAAGAACATTGGTTTGTCTGGCTGGGGCCACTGGAAGTCAAAGCCTTTCTTCACACGGTCCGCTACATAAGAGTGGAAAAAGTGTTACACATTTGACATTATAAGTTTAGTGACTTATGTCCACAAAGTCAAAAATGCGAGTACTTACAGTACTTTGAGTAGTGCAAGGTATAATGTACTGTGCAGCTATAGGCACGTTTGTGGTTGCTCAAAATCCACAGCAATATTCAGAGGGAGAAAACAAAAATCCAAGCGCAACCGTACAAATTCTTATTTACAGCATAAAGCAGACTTGCAGAAACATTCCAGGTGCTAAAACTGAGAAAGTGTATTCCTAGCACCCAAAATGTTTGCATTGCTGCTAGTTTGCTCTATACTGTAAATAAAAACAAATGTTCTATACAGTTATGCTTGGGTTTTATTTCTGTGTTTTCTCCCTTTAGTACATAGGAAGCATAAAAAAAACACACAGTGAAATAAAATTGAATGCAGGGCCCTGTGGTGACATTACCTGCGGTAACACCGTTCTGAAGAGACCCTTCATAGAATATATTGGATGGAAACGCACTCAGCGCTGGATGCATTCTGTACTGGACTTGCAGGCGAATAGGCCTGATTCCCAGGACCACAAGTCTTTCAAACAAAGACTGGGAGAGTCCAGCCTTGGCTGCTTTCTTACACATCACAACTGGCCCAAGCTGGCAGTGGTCACCCACCAAAATAAGCTGTAGGAGAAAACAGAGGGAAACAATATAGTACACAAAGTGATCTTTAAAAAAAAATAAAAATGTACATTTCTTCAGAAGTCTTAAGGAAGACTGAATACTGATCAAGTTGATTTTTTCATTTGCTCAGCGTAGAGCAGTACTAAGCAATATAATCTGATTTTTAACATTTTGATCAAATAATTTCTCATTTACGTAAATCAACTCTGGATAAAAGAGTACAAAAGCAAACTGCTGAATGTAGTTACACTTTAAAGTACAAAAGAATCACTTGATATTGAAAGGGGCTCAATTAAAAGAACAAAAAATTAGATCAAAGTGCTTCAGGAAATCATTTCTGCCCCCAAAGCACGTTAATTCAGCGACAATTTGATCACGACCTACTTGTTTTGCTCCCAGGACAACTGGTACCATACACTCTGGCTCAGTGGCTTGGGTACTCTCATCAATGAGGATTGAACGGAACTGCATTTTTGCGAGTCTAGGATCACCCGCCCCAACGCATGTGCAGCAAATCACATCAGCATTCTGCAAAAAAAAAAAAAAAAAAAACAAAAAAACAAGTGGTTAAAATTACTAGACAAAACATAAAACCGCTTTAAAAATACTGAAAAAATGAAGGTACTGCACACATATTAAGCCACTTTATAGACAGGTTTATTTGCACCGCAAAAAAAAAAAAATAGAATAGAATAACTACCATAAGTAGTTCCCGTTCAGCTGTTCTCTTTAGAGCACGGTAGCGTTTCTCATCAGCAGACGATAACTCTCCAGTTTCATCTTTTAGTTGCTGCAACTTTTGAAGCTCAGGCATACTTTAAAAGGATAACAAAAAAGTCTTAGCCCATCAGGGAACCATCAGATACAGTTTGTGATAATGACGAGTTGCAATATTTACTAGTTTCATAAATACAAGAAAAAAAAAAAATCACAGTAAACAGTAACATATATAACTTCATAACTTTGAGGACAAACTGCAAAGTTAACAAAACAGTGCTAACCTTTCCATGTTGCGAATTTGGTTGTGTAAGGCCAAGAAGGACACAGGGGAGTCGATGGCTTCTCGGCTCTTAGCACACAGACGGACCACTTTGAGCCCTGTCTGGTGGATTTTCTCAGTCAATTGATCCACTGCAATATTGCTAGGAGCACACACCAACACAGGGCTAAGAGAAACAAAAACAAGTTGTTACAAAAAAGAACATGCATCAAGCATTCAATAGTTTATATACAAATGGTTGAAGCCATGGAAGTTTTAATACTCTTGACCACAAAGTTATGACTACTTAACGTAAAGGCAAAAAAAAAAAAAAATTAACTTCACTAATTTAAGTGATCTGAACTACCCTTTTGTATCAGAGCAAAGATGTAATCATTTGCTACGCATATATTTACATAAAATAAATGTGTTAGGCAACAGTGATTATTGCAGATTGAAGGGACACTACAGCCATCATACGCAATGCATATCAAAGCTGTGTGGTACTTTTAAAATGTTTAAGTGCATGGGAGGGATTCTGTAGAATCCCTCATATGCATTTGCCCCTTCCACTGCCCACAGCTATTTCTTCTAGGTCTTACTCAGGCCACTTTAATTTAGGTTTTTAAAATTGGGATGTTCATGACAAGCTTTCCATTTAAATGTATTATGCCAATTACAATTTTTACAGCCTAAACAGTCTGTAAGTGTAAATAAAAAATGATAGGATAACGAGATGAATAAGAAATTTTCATTTAAAACGACAATTGGTTCTGAGACCACATTGCACAATTCAGTTTAAAAAATGGCTTTGACATCCACACAGCTTCCTTATTAAAAGGAATCCATTAAAGAGCTAAGCAATTTCATTATTGTGACTTGCTTCTTATTTTACGTCTCCCCAAAATGCCTTTTCAGCCACAAATAAGGGTTTATTTTCATACCACAATATTAGGAATATTAAAATGGAAGGTGCCTTTGCTTAGTATTCCTCACACCACATTAAAGAGAATGCCCAAACATTTAAACTTCACCAGATATATATAGATATATAGATATCTATATATCTATATATCTACATCTACATATATATGTACCTATTTTCCTATATATTTCCAACTATGCAAGTATAATTTACTATTTCAGATAAATTAGTGACAGTGGTGACTAAAATAACGGCTTACAATGCACCATAACAGAATGAAATACTACACATACAAATCCAAGTACTTACCCATTTCCTTGTCTTGCCAGATGGTACACTATGGTAGCAGAGGTGACCGTTTTACCAGTTCCAGGGGGTCCCTGAATCAGACTGAGAGGACGTTGCAGAACAGTCTTGACTGCATAAACCTGAAAGTAATATCCCACTTTAAACCCTTTTGGAATCATTATGAGAAGCAATTAGTTATAAACTACTTCAAACTACTCAAATCTAGCTATGTAACAGATATAAAGTGGTTCAGGCTTGGAGAAAAGGCAGGGAAAAAAATTCAACAACTCCCATCTAATTTACCTAACATATTTCAAAAGGTTAAATCGGCCACGGTTCAGAATCATACATTTTTAAAGAACATTACCTTACCACAGAAAAAAAATGAAAGGGTAATTAAATGAAGTTCAAATGTCCTGTTAGAATGGGATCATAAGAATTAGCAAAGTTAGACCTGCATTATATTAAAAGACCCCATTCAAGGCAAACAAACGAGATAATTTAGATCTGCTCAGAACCTATGCCACCAGATCTTTTAACTTGGAGATGGAGTATAACCTTGATAAAAGCAAGTGCTGTTTTAAAAACAAAACATTTACTTGAGAATGATTGAGATCTGGAAGTCCTTGCGCTGTAAATCTCTTTGGAAGCTGACATTTGATAATCACATCTTCCACTTCATGCCCCAGAAGCTTATGGTAGATGTAGCCAGATACAGAGGTTTCATCCACTGCAAACGTCTTCAAAGCACTCTGCATTCTAATTAGGGCAAAAATCAAAAAATGTTAGTATTTCTCACCAATCTGCTCTTGACCATTACACTTGCTTAATCACAGGCCAACGACCATACATAAAACAGCATATAAGCATTTCGGTTTTTAATTGGCATTACCATACACTAGAAGTAGTTCTACAACATACCTGTCAAATGAAGTTGACTTCCACACGAAATCTACCTGGAAGTTGTGTGTAACCTCCACCGGTGCACCAACACTACTTCTCAACTCAATAGCAATTTCATCACCGTAATCTACACAATCAAGTTAAGGCGTTTTCGCTAAGCCAACGATAACATACATTTTGGATTCAAATGCAGCTTGTAATAATTCAATAAAGGTGATTTTTACAATAAGGAAAAGGAAGATATATGCTCTCTATACCACTGTACAGACAGCTGTACAGTGGTATTGGATATAAACACACACGTTCGTGACTTTAAAACATTTTTGGTCGAGGCAGGCTGTTTAAAATGGCTTATTACAACGAGATACATCATTTCATAAGACAGAAAGGATACTATCTGGGACTTTGATGACATGACCAATGCCTTTCCATAAAGGTGCCATGTCTCCTTTGTATCTGAGGCATATCTCATCCCCCTGCATTAGGCGCATATCTGAAAGACAGGTATAAGGTTAGACATTAGAGATGCTGTGTTGCATTGTGGTATCATGATTTCGATCCAGCAATAACCAGCTAAAGGGATTTTGTGCTACCAAAGGCAGAGTTTACTATTGTATTGGTAGTGCTGCATAACGTTTTGAGTAACAGTAGTAAGAATGTCATTATCACAGACAGGGTGAATAAACCAGTACCAAACTTACACACTCTAAGACGGACTTTCAGAGCTATAAGGCCAACTTGTAGTACACAGCGTGGCGTAGTCTTGCTCAGAGAGAAGCCAAAGAGGAATATAAAAGCAATATTGTATATCAGGAACATAAATACCAGTGATGGTCAAAATAAAATTACCTGAGTCCGTCTTTGGCAGGGTGAAGTATGCAATTCTTTTTTTGTTCAAGCCCAAGTCCCAACGGACTGTGATGTTATCTTGGGTCTAAATGAAAGAGTAAACATTAGCAAATGTGATGCTGACACAGTATTTAGTCTGCATCTACAATGTCTATCAGTGTCTTAACTTTTTAAAGAAAACAGCATCTCAAGTCCTGAAGCAAAAAGGAATGTGCCGTTTATTTTAAATTACGGCTCTTAACATTCTTGTTCAAACATAAAATTACACCATTGGAGTGGTTTTTGGAACCCTCCTCGTCTTAAATTACATTGCATGTCTTGCAATCAGTGTAATTATTTGATGATAGTTTGCCTAAACAGGACTATTGTATCTTATCGACACCTCGTGTCCTCAGGTTGCAAAATAACAGAACAAATCTGAAGTCACTAGGGTAGGATGGTCACCTAGCTAAAGGGAATAAATAACTTAATGGCGAGGAGTTCTTGTGGCATGCACTAAAAGACAGGTTCTTAAAATGTATAAAAAAAAGTGGTATCTGGGAAAAACCAGCAAAACACCTTTTAAACATTGCACAACTGGCTTCAACATCAAAGGACACAAATGACAGTTCCATAAGAGACATAGGACATGACAAGCTGATAAATGGTACTACATAAAGCTGGTAAGGTCAAGCTGCAATAATAATAGAACCCCACAAAACTTTTTGCTAGGCCAATACTTCTGACCTCACCTGAGATTCTTTCAGCTTCTTGTCATAATCAGCCTCGAGCTTCACAAGTGGTCCAAATATATTTTGATACTGATAAGCATCTTCATATCGAAGGAGAACATGCTGGGGCTCTTCATCGACACCAGGCTTTTCCAGATCTTCTAACGTAGCAGAAGGATTTTCCTAAAATAATGATTTACATTGAGTACAACATTTCACTTTAATTGGCAGTATAAGACAAGCACATTTAAAAAAAAAAGTACACTTAGATGGCAGGGATCATTAGAAATGGTGTATTTGAATATTAACCCCTTAAGGACCGGGATGTTGATACTAAGGTGGCGCTAAAGGATCGTAGCCGTTTTTGTGTGCACCCACACAAATCATAGTTTTTTTTTCAGCACAAGTAGGGCTTTCTATTGATACCATATATATACCATCATTAAGTATGAAAAATATCTAAAAATGTGGGGGGGGATATTTTCACAGTTTCACCTATAAAAACTTAATATAACCAGTGCAAATTGGAAAAAAAAACTCCAAAAGTGTATTTGGGTATTTGTCCTGTTTTTGGAAACACCTCATATGCCTGGTATTTTCATTTATTTTGGCACTTACAAGGTTAAATATAAATGATGCACATCGCTGTTTCTAAACAAGATGTTTTTAAAATGTGGTATCCTGGGAGTTGTGCCCCAATAGCAGCCAGAAAAAGAAAAACTGATCAACACAAGTATATATTTTTTTGAAAGACGACATCCCAAAGTATTTTACTTGGGGCATTTTAAACACTTTATTTAACCATTTTAGTGCCAGTCTGTCCTAAACATTGCAGTAAAACTTATTTTTTTTCATTTTTAACAAACCCATTTAATCCTGGGTACATAAAATGACTGAATCAACTTGTGATTGGTATTTAGAAACACCCCCCCCCACCCCGAGTACAGGAATACCCCATATACATGGGTAGGGCAAGTCTCTTTGGCACTGCGGGTTCAAAATTGGAACATGCGCATTTCAGTTTTCAAACATGGAATTTTGACAGATCAGTTTGTTGGGTGCAGGTCTCATCTGAGACACGTAGATGTCCTGCATTTCATTTTAACCCCTTAAAACTATATATTTCCTTAAACTAGACAGCTCAGGGAATCTAGTTAGGGGCATATTGGCCTGTCCCATGCAGCTGATTCCACACCAGCGCCTTCCAAATTTAATCTAACAAAAAAAAACATTTTCACATCCACTTTGCGGTTTCACCATGATTATTTTTCTGAGTAGATGTGTGAAAAAAACCAAAATAGGTCTTGATTTGCGTTCAGTAACACCCCTGAGTACAGCGATACCCCATATGCATAGATAAGTCATGTTTCTCAGACACCGTAGAGTCAAAACTGGAACATGCGCATTTCAATATTTAAACTTTTTTACATATTTTTTTATGAGATTACTTGTAAGTGACAGGTTTAGGCCACTGACATCAATCAGGGAGACCGATCAATAATCAGCGACTTCAAATGTCACCTACAAGTGATCAGGTAATGTATTTTTTTTTTATTAATTTGTGTTTTTTTCCCCCACAGGGTCACCCAGGGGCTGCCATGATGATCCGATCACTCCTATTGGCCAGGAATGATCTGATCATCATCAGCCCAGCATTTGACCTGGAAGCACCCTGGACTTTCAGGTCCGTGCTGTTATTTTTTTGTATTTTTTTTTTAATTATTATTATTATTTTTAACTCTTTCAATGCTGATGCTCCATTGAAGTACAGCATTGACTTGTGGGGACCAATATTAACCCCTGCAATGCTGCGATGAGGGTCATGCACAATCGGGGGTTAATTGAGCAAGGGAGGGGGTGGGGGCTGGTCTCCACACTCATGTGGAGACCGAAGAACCCAGTCTCTCTGTCCCTGAAGCTGCCTCTGGGACACAATATCCCGTAGACCGGAGATTGCCGGGGAGGAGTCACTTTGAGGAGTCTCTACAGGGCAGATAAAAGGGCTTGTGGGGGCTCGTTTTTGCTGTTGCTGGTCTGCCTGGGCTTCCAGACAGACCACCAGCAGCAGAGGCCCATACAAAACGGGAATGAACCCCTAAAATGCAACGACATTGAAGGGTTAACGCTGCACTGACGCTCTCATGGAGCGATCAGGCAGCAGGGGGATGTTGTGTCAGGTCCCCACACTTGTGTGGGGACCCAATCAACACACCACCCCCTTCCCTGAAGCTGCCTGTGGCAGCTGAAAAAGCGATTGCAGGTTTTTCTGCAATCGCGGTTTCAGCCTACAGAATCACTCCATGGGAGTGATCTCAGGCTCCTGGGTAGACAGCAGCAGCGCTGCAGGGCGGCTTTTGGGGATGACGTACCTGGTACGTCCCGGTCTAATGGTGATGTATGACCAGGTATGTCCCGGTCCTGAAGGGGTTAATGGCACCTTAGTATAGTAGGTTGAAAAAAGACTTCAGTCCATCGAGTTCAACCATTCACACATACCTACTTCTAAAGTTGATCCAAAAGAAGGCAAAAAACCCTACCATATTCACTATTCTTATTGTTCTTACTGTGAAGAAGCCTTTCCTATGCTTCTGCTGAAATTTATTTTCTTCAAGTCTCAAGTGATGACCCCATGTCTTTTGTAGAGACCTCTTGATGAACAGATCAGCTGTTTATACTGACCTTGTATATATTTGTACAATGTGATCAGGTCCCCTCTTAGACGTCTCTTTTAAAGTCAAAACAAGTTCAGTTTTCCTAGTCTTTCTTCATAACTAAAATTCTCCATTCCTTTAACTTTGCAGCCTGCCACTGCACTATCTCCAGTTCTATAAACATCCTTCTTAAAAACTGGTGCCCAGAATTGAACTGCATATTCAAGATGAGGCCTCACCATTGGTACAATTATATTATTTTCATCTTGTGATTTAAATACTTCTCTTTATGCATTCCAATAACTTAATGGCTTTTGCAACCACTGACTGGCACTGCACTTTGTTGCTAAATCTATGGTCTACAATTACAATCATTTCGTGCTATTCCCAAAACAATGCCGTTTAACCCCTTAAGGATGTTTTAACATATACGTTGTGTTTAGCTGTAATATTGTTCATTCACTGTACATTTTCATGGGGGCTGAAAGGTCACATTTAGGAGGTGGCCATTTTTCGGTTTTGAATTTTGACATCTGGCCATGAAGGTCAGCATTCATGTCCTATTTGAAGCTGACCAATTAAAATTTACCCCCATCAAACCATACATTATTCATTCATTCATAATTTGTATGCCAGTGTTTCTGGGAATAGAGCCATTTTAAAATAAAATTTTTGTTTTGTTATTTTACAGTTATGTCAAATATGTCAGTGACATCGCTGAAGCATTATTTTTCATTGTTACTAAAGTTTTAACTATTTGTAAAAAATGTTTTGTATATTTCACAAATCCCATAGTGATCAAAAAGCTGGGCTCCACTGACCTGTAATCAACCTGGGAACTCTTACATTTTACTAGATGGCACCATCTCGTGAGTTGAAGCATGCCTCTCACTATGGTGCTTGTGATCACTTTTTTGTATTGCTGAATGCCTCAACATACATATATTAACAAATCATATTTGTGTTTTACTAAACTGCTGATAGCACCAATTACACAAACAACCAACCAAGGATTCCAAGTAATGCATTCATTTACCTTCCATAGTTCCTCCAGTTTATTGATTTGCTGGGCTGTAATTTGGCGAGCTCTTAATTGCTCCTGCTCAGATGGGATCTTAACCAGCCAAGAAAGGAAGCAACGGTCCTGAATCAGAGGTTGCCACTGAGAGCTGTCCCAGTTGATATCCTTCAAACTGCTCTGGCTGGCACATGGTTGCCTTACAAGAAAACACCACATTAAAAGGTCTGGAATTAAAGGCAGTAATGCTTCACAAATTCTGCTCATTTACTTTACTGAATGCTGTGACCAGGGGCCACTTTCTGGCAGGCAGTGGAGCATGGTGTACTACGTATGCATCTGCACACATTTTACATAGTTTAAAAACAGAAAAAATGGTTCAACAATCAGACACAGTTAGCACATAATTCATAATTTTGGGCATGATGATAATAGTTTTGCCCAGATCAGAGCACTGAAGAAAAAAAAAAAAAAAAAAAAAAAAAAAAAAACTTTCATATGCTTCAAAATGTTGAATTATGATAGTTGTATCAGTGTTACATACCTGCAAAGCAGCACAACTACAGAGTCAGCCTTAGCAGGTATAAATCCAAGGAGAAACACATTCCGACATCCACAGTTGTAACATTCCAACACGGTTTCTCCCAGAGGCCCATCCTTGTGTAGGGTTACCTCCTTACACTTGGCTCTGACAAGGTGATTCACAATATGGCTGCAGGCAAATCAAAACAAATGGCGAACAATTTATAAAAAATAAAAAACTGTTTCAAGATTAGAGGTTGCTAGAGGTAAGAATAACTTAGCATTCACGGTTACAATTAACTATATTAAAAAGAATATATTGATAGGCTTCCATTCAAGAATTAGCCGTTCTTTACTGATCACGGTCACAAGGGTGTAAAAACTGCCGAAGGCCTGCATTGTGAATCTGGCACCCTATGCTTTGCTGCAGATGCAGTAAAGAGGGCACCCAGCAGGGCCACATTAGGTGCATTACGTAATCCAGCTTCATCACAGCCCCACAGAAAAGCATAGGGTGCTGGATTAAGAATGGCAGAAGACCGGCGTGTCAAGTCTCTAAGAGGTGGTGTTGGGAGAGGTGAGTACTTTATGTATGAGTATACATGATTGGGGAAGAAAAATCCCTGACATACCATAACAAAATATTGGTTTCTACAACAAACCTCATATGGCAGGGTGCGTAGCATGAACTACAATACATTACTTGTTACCTAACAATGTGAAACCTAATACCGAGGTGTCTAGCTTGGACAAGCTACAGTTCTAAAAGTCTGAGGGTCAGAAGACGCATTATAAACCACATAATTAGTTATTACATTTGGTATCTGCAAGCCTAATTCTAACACAGACATACAAAAGTTAATAGCTTTCATACAGGTTTTAAATAAACTGTATCCTACCTGCCAGAAGTATTTCCACGTCCATTGCAGAACCACTTCTTGCTGGTGTTACAATAGACTACGCAGGCTGGGTCATGGATTCCACAATAGCTTTTAAAAAAAATGATGCGTACGTTAAAATCATGCATGGCTACATTTGTAAAGAAATGATCTGCCTTGAGACTGTAACCTTGTAAACAACCTTGGAATAATGTTCATTAACGAGCAGGACTCTCGCCACCTATTGTATCGGTTTGTCTGTCAATTCTTGTCTTGTCATACCCCTTGAACATATGTATTGTATTAAGCGCTGTGTAAACTGTTGGTGCTATATAAATAATAATAAACTGTGTCTGGGCAAAACAAGCCTTAATATGGCAAAATAACCTCAAATAAGTTTATTAACCACAAAACGATTGTTTACACAGTGCTCACCTGCAGGCATGCACTGGGAGGTCCTTTGTATAATAGGTATCCTCTTCATCTTCTTCAAAGTTGAGTTCACCCAGTAACTGGCTGGTTTTACCCACTCCATCATCAACTGTACCATTTTGAAGTATGCCATCAGGACCATTAACCTAGTTGTAAAATAATTTGGAAATGAAAGAAGAATTTGTCAGTATTGGGCATTTTACAGAAAAATGTGCACACACACACACTTTTGCTGCCTGAAAACGGCAATATAATTTGCGTTCCACTCTTGCATCCAACTCACAGACAAGCGCTACTTGACTACTGAGTAGTCAAGATGCTTTCACACATTTTTGGGTGTTCGTGTCATTATCAATACACAGATCCGTTGTAAACTGACCCCCAGACATGCACAAGACCCTATTGGAATGTGCTTCCAGAAAGAAATGTATTGCCTGATTGCATCTTACCATTCCAGAAGCTGCTTTAGGATTTCCTACTGTTACATTATATCCACACGGGAAGGCAAAGACAGTATTTTAAGTATCTGTTATGTATGTCCACCCTCATGGGTATAACAATTTTGCTCAACAAGAATTAGCAGTTAGGTCTCACAGCAAAATTCATCACTAGAACAGTAGATCTACATATTGCTTTACCTAATGGAAGGCAATATATATTTTTTTACAGTATCTAACATGATTAAATGGGAACCTTTCATGTCAGTGTTCAAAAAAATCATTTACAATTATCGATAGTCAGCTGTTTTTATACAGCAAACAGTGTATACAGTTTGATACTGAAAAATTGAGACTTTTTCTCATTGTACACATAAAGATGGGTTGTTAATAATTATGAAATTAAGACCAAAGCTAGATTTTAATCTCAACCATAATATAAATTCCATAGAACCTCAGAATCATCCTATGTTGTGCACACCTTGAAAGCTGACAAACTTTGCCAGGAGACTGCAAAGAAGACACAATGAGATTAATTCACATCAGAAAGTCCTTAAAGTTTGAAGCAGAAATTAAACTAAAGACAAGGGATGCCATCCGGAATCCGGGCCCCCTTGCTTGGTTGCCGGGGAGTACTGAAGTGAGTGCTGCAAGGGGGTAACAATACGCACAACGGCGCAGCAGTGTCTGTGCAGAAATGTATGCATGTTTGTAAATGTATAGTGCAAGCGTGTGCCTACTGTATTGTAGTGCCAGGTTCAGTGTTTATAGTGTTAGCGTGTATATTTTATTTGTGCATAGCGAGTATATTGTTGGAGAATGTGTGCTCGTGGTGTTAGTGGGAGTGTTTTACGGCATTGGCATAAGTGTGTGTCAGTATATAGTTTTAGCATGCGTGTACATGAGCGTATGGGTTTAGTGTTTGTGTTACTTTACTGTATTACAGACCCTTTCACACTTAAAATATAGTTGCTTAATTACGAAGGGTTCTAGAACTACAGAGGAACAAAATCCAACATTTCCGTACACAAAACATAAAAAATGCGAACCAGCAGTAATGATGAGCCAGATTATAACAGCAATTCTCAAACGTATTCATCTTGGTGTAAACCATGTGACAAACTCTCTAAACGTATAGAAAAAAAAAGTCATGAACTCTATCCTTAGCCCAGATTACTTAACCTTTAAAGACAGCAGTAAAAATATATCCACAATGTTTTTTCACTCTATACGCCAACTGCTGCAAAACATTAAAGTATTAACTCGGTAAAGGGATATTTGACAAGAGGGTTGGAGGTAGAGTTGTGGTTTGAACTCCTTTACTTCACTATACATTATGAAGAGACACCCCAGTGAGCCACAGGAAAAGCTTGGCTGACCATGTATAATGCATAGGTAAATCATTTAGTGTATTTGCTCGATAAGACAAGGCTCTGAAAAATAACCATCGTCTTATATTCAAGGTCATCTTCTAATTAGACCTCAAATAGAGGACTGACTACAAGACTAAGACCCAGATCCCCCGCAGCGCTGCAGGGAACCTGGATCCTCCTCTATGGCAGCCGGTGGAGGTCTGTACGATACGCGCAGACAACCTCCGCTGCTGGCACTTCCTCTGGGGCTTCTATGATGGAGCGCCGGCATCACAAGACCTTCCGGCGCCCCAGCGGAAGTGCCGGCAGCAGCGGAGGTTGTCTGCGCGCATCCCACATACCTCCACCGGCTGACCCCACTACACACCAAGGAATCTGAAGCAGTGGGGACAAGTCTACAGAAGCACTGGTAAGTCAGGGGAGGGTAAGAGTGGCATATGGGGGTGTATAAGGGCTTTCTGGAGGCAGAGTGGCATTTGAGGGTTACATTGGAGAAACCTGCCAATGTTATCCTCTCATAATGAATAGTGCTGTGAGGGAGTTGCAATCAAAATCAATTCAGTTAGTAAACCCCACGGACTTCACTTTACATTATGATGTTCTTACCCCACTGAGCGTCCACAATTGGGGCATTCTGACAACCACCAGAAGTTAACTCGAGTACAGGAGAAGCTGAGCAGTTTTTCTAGACCCTGCTGGGCACTTCCACTTCCCCTGCTGGCTGATAGTTATTATTGCAACCAAATGGATACCAAGACATATTGCCCAAAAGTGCAAAAAAGAAAATTGAAAATAAAGTTGCTAAAAGTCCTCTTAGCCCTCCCATTATATAAAAATATCTGGGGCACATACAGTATAGAGAAAAAAAAAAGGGTTTCCTCTATTTCAGTATAGAGGTTTTCTCATCTATTACCAATTATATTTTTAGGTATTTCTGTGATTTTAAAAGAAAGCCCTACTTCCCTGAACAAAATTACATATCATTTGTGCAGGTTCATAAAATTTTGGGGTTTTTTTGGTACCCTATTATTCCACGGTGCTGTACAAGAGGAAAAGGGGAGTTATGGTTTAAAATATGGCAAAAGTAACAAAATATTTGGCCCTTTGGTTGCCAGGAACAATGGTCCTCAAGGGTTAGTTAATAAAACCCACTATTTTAGGACAACTGTATTACCACTAAAAGAGTGTTTGCTACTAAGAAAGGTATCAAAACATGAACACAAAGAAATATGCTTAGGTGAATCATTTAACAAATATTGTTACTGTTCAGTAGAGAGTTGCACATGATGCCTGAGATCACAAAATCTCCAGAAACAGAGGATAAGGTAAACATAAGGAAAATATGTTTTATTAGTCGTTTCACTTAATAAGCAGTGAAAAGGATCTACATTCCTTCTCAGAGTTCAAAGGCATTATGTAAAGCAAAACTGACTTAAAGAGTTTTCCTGCAAGCGAGCATAAAGTTGCACCACTTGGTTTATGACACTGACACAGCGCATGCCTGCGATAAGCAGCCTGTCAGGAGCCATTCAGGGTTGTAACCGGGGGCACCGGACAGCAAACCGGGAAACAACAAGTGAATAGTTGGGCAGAAAGCGTTTTCTCTCACACGGACAAGAACACACACGCCGCTGGCACACACAAACCTCACTAGGCCACGGGGTTGCTCTCCCTCCCGCCGGCCTCCCGGAAGCCATGAGGCCTACCTGCCCATCCAGCTGGTTCTGGGATTGTCCCTGGGTCTGCGTCTGGCTAGGCAACGTGAAGTCATTAAACTCAAACTCGGAGCCTTGCGTGTCGGCCCCGAGCAGCTCAACCTCCTCCGTGTCCAGAAAGGTGAGCGTCTGCGAACTCGGCCCGTACGCCTCCACGCTCATGTCGAAAAACGGAGTGATGGGCTGGGGATAAAGGTTTCCGGACGACCAGTTGATTTCTCCTCCTCAAAGCACTAACACAAGGGCACGTACCGTGACCTTACAAACGGCCGAGAGGTAACGCACACCGAACGCGAACGGAAAAGCTAACCGCCTGAGCTCCAGCTCCCACCGCAGCAAATTACGTCACACGCCACCGCGCAGGAAAATGCGCGCTTGCGCTGCCCAATGACGTCAGCACGCCGGACACACTCGTGGCAGCTGCGTATCTATAGGTTGCTTAGGGCAACGGTGTCTAACCGGTCTAACCGTTCAGTGTCTCCAACGATCGCGAGAAATCACAATGGTATAGTATACGGTAAAGGAGACTTAGGGTGGTACACGGGGAGCAAAGACTTAGAAGCACGTCCAACAGTTCGTCATGTTGTTAATAGAAAATGTGCCTCTAATAATGAGCGCTGTAGCAGCGGCCGTTTGCCAGGAGACAGAGAGTTAGTTCTTAGGAATTATCACCGTCAAAACCATTAGCGTAAATGCTTTTGTTTATTCGCATTAATATGGTTTGCGTTTTTTGTTTGACAGCAGTGTATTGTGTATGGTGAAAATGTGCAATAATATTAATATATATATATATATATATATATATATATATATATATAGTATATATAATTGACAGTAACATTAAAACATTTAAATTACTGGTTTCTTCCACTTGCAAATGCATAGATGGATTCCGTAGATTCCCCCTATGCGTTTGCCTCTTTCAGCAAACACTTTCCCTGCTTGTCAGTACGGGAGTGAGGTGTGCTCAGCTTCAGCTCTGTCTTATTTACTTGGGGGTTATTTATTATTAATTTATTATAATAAGAATAATAAAATTAGTTATTAGGATTGGGAACAGGGTTAGGTTATGTCTTTATCTTGATGTGTTATGTGTCAGAATGTGAGGGACATGTTATGTGTGAGTGTGTGTTTGTATGCATGCATCACTGTGTATCTTATGGTGTATTTATTTGGTGTGAGTGTGTGTGTGTGTACAGTGAGTATGGAACTGAAAGAGCTCTTTTTTAGTTGGCTGATTGAATCATAAGGAGAAAAAGAATCATAAGGAAAATAGAATCATAAAGATCATAAAAATCAGAAAGAAAATAGAATCATCAAGAAAAAAGAGAAGAGGAAAAGGCAAGATTTGCAAGGAAATAGTAAATGAGAAAGTAGATGACAAGGGAAGTGAGTGAGCAATTGGCAACCCACTCACCTGTTTCATCCCCAGGGCAAAGCATTCCTCGCTCTGTCAGTCCTTGAGGTTTGAGAGTGGACTTTCAGAGCGAAAACCCCAAGCCGGTAGTGTTAGCTGGCTGCCCTGGCGGAGGTAGCAAGCGTTGCCACACCACAAACAGATGCAGTCAGAGGAGAGAAACAACCTTTACCGATTCAAGGAACATTTTGGGCATGACATTTTAGAAAGGAAGGGAATTGGCAGAAAAGATAAACTATAAGTAAAAATATTATTTTGCCACCAGCAACAGAATAGAAAAGAAAATGGAAAAGGGAGGCGAGTGGGCAATTGGCGACCCACTTGCGTGTTTCATCCCCAGGGCAAAGCATTTCTCAGTCCTTTGGGAGCGGACTTCAGAGCGGAAACACTAAGCGCTAGTGGTAGCTGGCTACTTTGGCTTAGCTAGCAGGCATTGCCACACTGCAAACAGACACAGCCAGAGGGGAGGAACTACCTTTTTAATTTCAAGGGACATTTTGGGCATGCATATAATGCATATAAGAAAAAGGATTTTGAGGTGACACCATCAGCAACACAATAGAATAGAAAATGGAAAAGGTGAATGAGTGGTCAGCTGGTCACCCACTCACCTGTTCCATCCCCAGGGCAAAGCATTCCTTACTTTGTCAGTTCTTGATGTTTGGGAGCGGACTTTCAGAGTTCTAACACTATGCCCTAGCTCTGGCAGGCTACTCTGACAGAGATAGCAGGCGTAACCACACTGCAAACAGACACAGCCAGATGAAAGAACTACTACCTTTAGTATTATTTTTGGTTACTTTTGGGAAAATTAACTCAGTGGGTCCGACTATACTCCCAAGCGCCTCTTTCCAAAATACAGATGCTCCACACAGTTGTATTCCACTGCTTGTGGCCCTGCTGCTGACGCTGGATTCCCTTTTTCCACTGCCAGTCATGCACCCTTTGGATCAATTGATCCCAGTAGATAGTAAGAAGATTACATTTGATTGCTAGCTTTTCCCTTAATCCTTTATCATTTTGGGGCATTTGTCCATTCGTTCGCAAAGGCTAACTTTAAGTTGATCCTTCAACTTCCCCGCTATGGATGCTACGTCAGGATGTGGAGTGACACCTTGAACAACCTCACGGGTTTACCTTGGCCAGACTGGCAGTGCTCAAGCTTAAATTTTCAGTGGCATCCCTAAATGGTTTAAGGGCTGCCACTGGCTGAGCAATCACTGTCCAATCCTCCCTATTCTGTAGATGTGTTCAAGCAGTTATGGGCTAGACAGATGAACCTTGTGATGAAAACATTTTATTGCTGTTACCTTTCATGAATCCTACTCTCTTCCTCTAGTTTTTACACTCTGCTGTCTTTTTACTTCCTGCTTCCTGTCTCCACCCCCATGTCTCCACACATCAATGTATACATGTAACATATACATCCTACGTCTTTCCCCTTTTAAATAAAACATATAACATAACATTAACCAAAGAAGAGTGCAGCTTAGCAATGAACAATAACACCATGCCACATAAGACACAAAATCCTGTGAAGAATCAGCGTGTGATAAAGTCGTTGAACTTTAACCAACCAGTTGGGCTTGTGAATCTGAAACCTCTTGCCGGAAACTGTCAGTATTTTCCGGTACTGATGTATTACATCAATTTTTGGAAGTGTCATTTGGCACTGTGGCAGATGGCCGGTGCATGGGGACCAATGAGGCTGTGGTAGGACAGGGAGGATCAGGTACCTGTAGGAGGTGAACGTGGTTCCTTACATAGGTCTTACCATCGGAGCAGACGACAACTGTTGGAATGTGGGGCCTTTCCATAAACCATAGCCAGTTTGTCAAAGCCATGGGTTGTCTCCATCCTTAACACCTGCCCAGGCTCCAGAGGAGGAGATAGGTGTCTGGCCGATTTGTCATGGCTAGCTTTTCCTTTTTGTCTGAGCATAAATAATGGGCTGTGATGGTTCATAGGGCCCCGGGCTTTGCTGGACACTAGGACGTCGCTATTTTC
This sequence comes from Spea bombifrons, assembly GCF_027358695.1. Lineage (NCBI taxonomy): Eukaryota > Metazoa > Chordata > Amphibia > Anura > Pelobatidae > Spea > Spea bombifrons. Next base: position 81,391,236 of record NC_071087.1, on the reverse strand, counting down.
ACGGATTGTGTCCCTCAGTTAATGTTATCTAGTGACATGAAATTCTTTATTGCGTTATTAATAAAAATTTATATTATTGCCTTATTTTTAACTGTTGCAGCAGGGTTTTCTCCCGGCCAAGTTACGGCACCAGGATTTTAAAAGTCTGTACGAGCGACTCTATTGGTCGCCAGCAGGAGGCTAGTCTACCATCAACCATTGGTTGATGGCAGACGAGCCCCCTGCTGGCGACCAATAGAGTTGCTCATACGGAAATTTAAACTCCTGGCGCCAGAGCTGCTGCGGTACGCGTTAACCCCGTATTATCCCCTTATAGACAAGCAGAAATACGGAGAATGTCCACGAATTGTCCACGAATACGAAGATTTTTTTTTTTGCCGAAGACGCACACAAAGACCTCCCTGGTGCCCGAGTCTACTTATAATACATATAATATACATATAATCATTAAATCTACTCATGTCTGTAATGATTTCAGATTTAATAATATACTTATAATATACATACAATCATAACAGACATGAGTAGATTCAGCCTGTTAACCCCTCTATTACCAGACATTACACACACAGTCACATAAACAAACGCAGTCACACAAATAGACAAACACAGTTATAAACACACACACAGTCAAACACACATTCCTGGTGCTGGCTGCAGCTTACACTGAGTTTGGTCTGAAGACACTCAGCCTATCAGGAGAGGCTTCTGAACTCTCAGGCAATCAGGAGAGTTGAGAAGTCTCTCCTGATTGGCTGAGACCTCCTTCACTCAGACTTCTCATTTGGGACAATGCACTGTCCCGGGATGGAAGCTGCCCAGGACTTAAAGTCCCATTGTGGGACTGTCCCTGGCAATCCAGGACATGTGGTCATCCTATATATATGTATATATAAAATCTAAATATACATATATACAGTATGTGCTTGATTATAAGATGACCCCCCAAAATCTGAATATTAAAAAAAAGAAAAGGTCTGAATATAAGACTATCCTAGATGAGAAAAGTTTTACTAGTAAATATTAATTCATGTAAACGATTTTTTTCATATTTAATAAAAGCTATGATTGAGAAAAATATTGTTTTTATTTCCTTTTATTTGCCAACCTGCCCCCCCCCAGTTATGCACATTTTCGCCCAGGCTTGCCACTCTGCCCCCAGAAATGCCTTGTACCCCCTATATGCCACTCTGCCCCATGATATGCCTTTTAACCCTCTATATGCCACTCTGCCCCATGATATGCCTTTTAACCCTCTATATGCCACTCTGCCTCCAGAAATGCCTTATACCCTCTTATATGCCACTGTGCTCCATGATATGCCTTTTAACCCTCTATATGCCACTCTGCGCCATGATATGCCTTATACCCCTATATGCCACTCTGGCCACTCATTCGTTCCCTTAATCACCCTCCCCACCCCTTACCTGCACTGCAGATCGCTCATTCGCAGACTTCTGCAGAGGCCCGGCTTCTTTCCTCTGCAACTTCTCTTGTCCCACCCCCAGAGGAAGAAGGAGGGGAGCAGAGGCATGTGGCGTGTATTTACGTGACTCTGCTGGGTTCCTGTTCTCCTGGCCGGTACACCAAAGCACCGGTAAGCAGCCTGGCCCAATTTGAGGTCTGATTATAAGACGACCTGGATTTGCTCTGAAAAAAAACCTTGCCTTATAATCGAGCAAATACAGTATATAAATATATACCATATTTGGTTCATTATAAGATGACCCTGATTATAAGACAACCCCCCCAAATTTGAATATTAATTTAGGAAAAAAAGAAAAAAGCCTGAATTCAAGACTACCCTATAGGTAAACTATTTTTTCATATTTAATAAAAACTATTATTTCCTTTTTATTTGTCAATCTGCCCAGTTATTCACATCTGCCCCCGGATATGCCTTATACCCCCTATATGCCACTCTGCCTCCCTAATAAGCCACTCTGCCCCCAGATATGCCTTATACACCCATATATGCCACTCTTCCCCCAGAAAACCATTGAACCCCCCCCATGCCACTCTTACCCATCCACCAACTTACCAGTGCATCTCTTTACTTGTGACTTGTGCTTCAGACTCCCTGGTGTCTGGTGGGGCAGCCGGTGGAGGTCTGTGCGATGCAGACCTCCGCTGCTGCTGGCCAGTACTTCCGCCAGGACTTCTCTGGTGGAGCACCAGAAGGTCATATGATGCCAGTGCTCCGTCATAGAAGCCCCAGAGGAAGTGCTGGCAGCAGCGGAGGTTGTCTGCGCGCATCGCACAGACACCCATTGGCTGCCAGAGAGGATCCAGGTTCCCTGCAGTGCTGCGCGGGATATGGATCTTAGTCTTGTAGTCAGACCTCTATTTGCTCTCAAAAAAAACTTGTCTTATAATCGAGCAAATACAGTATATGCGTGTGTGTATATATTAGACTTGGGCGCCGGCCAACTCTTCCTGTTCGTCTTCGTGGGGGGGGGGAATCTTCACATTCCGCAAATATTCACCTGTTCCTGTCTTCGGTTCAGGCGAATATTCGTGTGCATTCTTCAGGTTCGCAAAATAGAGTTTCCCGCCAATTTTTGAAAGTCCGTTACGTCAGGTCCGCGGCCATCTTGTGATTGGCGTGATCGTAGCCTCCCTGCAAAAGGAAAGGTAGTTTCCACTGGAGCCACTAGATGGCGTGAAGAAGATCGAGTACGGACAGAGGAACCAGACCTGTCTTCAGTCTGCGGCGGTTGAGAATGCTGTGTAGAGGTCTTCCTTGTCCTCGCAGCGACGCAGGCTGCTTAGCGGAAGTGGGGGGGGTCTCCCCCTTCTCCGCAGCAGCTGAGGCCGCTGTGTGGAAGCAGGGGGTCTCCCTCTTCGCAGTGGCTGAGGCTGCTGTGCCGAGGCGGGGGGGTCTTTCCCTCGTCCGCAGTGGCTGAGGCTGCTGTGTGGAAGCAGGGGGTCCCCCCCTTCTTCGCAACGGCTGAGGCTGCTGTGCCGAGGTGGGGGGTCTCCCCCTTCTCCGTAGCAGCTGAGGCTGCCGAACCGAGGACCTGGAGGAACTCTCAGTCAGCTACGTAACACCTATCGGGTATATACTGTATAAATATCTTTATTGATTTGTTTATGTGTATATGATATATATAGGTTCTCATTTATTTTCATGTTTTATTTTTTGGTTAATTATGGCTTGATCTTCATACCATCATTTTTCAATGTTTTTGAATATTATTTTCACTATATCATGAGATATATATAAATATATAAGATCCATGTTTATGGTTGGATGTCTTTTTTTAAATCAGTATGTACCCGCCTCTTTGAACACCATATATAAGCTCCATCTTAGTGCAACTGCTACAGAATCCTGAAGAAGTCTCCTGGACGATACGCGTTGATTCTTTCGGTTCCTATTTGGCTTCCATAGAGAGAGAGAGAGAACGAGAGGTGTCCACCCGCCTGTGTCCAATCTAAACTGAAAGCAAAGCTTCCATTACATAGGCTGGACACTGTATGTCAGTTCATCTCTAGCGGTGTGGACTACTTGTGAAAAGCCCAGTCTTTTGTTCTACCAGCATTTGGATTCAGTCACTGCTTGTACATCCAGAGCGCTTTACTGTTCCTACTGCAACATTAAACACCATTATTTTCGGAACTTGCTTCACTGCTTAGTGTGCCTTATCTGCCTTTTAGTTGATCCATCTGTATTATTGGAGCCACACTTGTAAGCGCATTTTCATTGTTTTTATTTGACTTACACAATAAAAAACGTTTTACACTATTATAGTTCTTTACTTTATAGATCTCTGTTGTTACCGCCTAATAAGTATATCCAGGGGTGGGCTGGGCAGGGGGGCAACTGCCCCCCAGGCCGCCCAAAATCTATTCTAAACGGCCGCTGGGTGCTGATGCCGCCAGCCCGCGCTACTTTAATACTTTTTTTAAAAATTTAATATGGCAAGCCGGATCGGCTATTAAATGAAAAAAAAATAGTATTAAAGCAGCGCCGGCCGGCGGCATCAGCCAAGTGATGGGAGCAGCAGCGTGAGGGGTGAAAGCTCCGCCCCCTCGCACGGACCTTTCACCCCTCACGCTGCTCCCATCACTATGCGGCCATCAGATTGTTGGAAATCGAATCTAAACGGCCACTGGGTGCTGATGCTGCCGGCCGGCGCTACTTTAATACTTTATTTATTTATTTATTTTTAATATGGCAAGCCGATCCGGCATATTAAATAAATAAAAAAAGGATTAAAGTAGCTCCGGCCGGTGGCATCAGCACCCAGCGGCCGTTTAGATAAGTTTTCCAGCAGTCTGATGGCCGCATAGTGATGGGAGCAGCGTGAGGGGTGAAAGGTGAGTGCAAGGGGGCGGAGCCACTTCACTTGACTTGCCCCCCAGGCCTTAGGCTGCCAGCCCTCCCCTGAGTATATCCATCCCCCTTTTTTAAGTAAGTATTTCAGTTTCCCACTTTTACATAACATATTGGTGTTCCATTTTAGGTCATTCTTGCACAGGGTTTATTCCTCTTCTCTGTTATCTTTCCTCAGTTTTTTGTGTACTGTTTTTGAACCCCACTGCAGTGTGACCTTTTTTCTATAGGCCACCCTTTACCCTCGCTTTTCGTTGGTACTATAGTGCAAGCTAGGCACTGTGAGGCAAACTGTCAGCACAACAGCACTAGCACAAGAATACACAGCTAACAGAAGCAATGAAAAAAATCCTCTTAAATTAGACACTGTGAGGCATGGCAGGCTGAGGCTCACCAAGTCTCACAGAAAAGAATCTCAATTCACAGCAGTGTCACATAGAGCAGTCACAGTGAAATGAATGGATCCCCTGCCTGCTCTTCTCTTATATAGGCTCTCTTCATCATTACTAATCTGCTTTTATTTCTTTGAAAGATGCAGCACGGAAATTTGACAAGCCCTCAGCATGATGTTACAGGAGTGAGCTGATCGAACAAAGACCAGCTCACTTTAGTCCTATGGTTCTGTTGTGATTGAACAGAAGCCAATTGATTAACCTGTTCCAGCACAGTTTGTAGTTGCTTACTTAACAGTAGAATGTAACGGTGGTGTGGGTTGTACCCCCTTCATAACCTTCACCATACAAAACAGCTGAGACATTTGCAAACTTTCCTATTGAAATTTTGACAATTGGACTTTTAATATCTTATATCTCCTTATAGCAGCTATCAACACTATATAGATAATCCATTTCCCTACTCTTAGCATCAGAGTACTTGCAATTAAACGTGAGACGGTTATCAGTTAATTCATCAAACTGTAATCTGTTTGTTCTCTGCCTGGATATCATTTGCCTAATCTAACTCTTTTTGGAGACTAGACAATTCTTCTTCTCTAGTTTCATGATCTCCCAAAAAAGTGGAAAGCCAATGCTAAAAAAAAAGTATGCAAACATCTCGGTGACCCTTTAGACCAGGGGTGTCCAAGTTTTTTCTGCAGTGGGCCACTTCATCAGAATTTTATACGTGCGCGGGCCGCACTCATTTTTCACTGTGACAAAAATATGGCCTTTAATAAAATATGCAGATTAAAATAAAGTAAAATGACGCAAAACCTTTACTCTTCCTCTCACTGATTTCTGGGCCTAGAAAGTTTTGCGACTACAAATTCAGGATTCCCTAGATTTATTCTAGGGATTAACTAAAATGAAAATTCTGGACCAAAACATTCAGGGTTCACTTAGCCAAAACCGAAAATGACCCCCACCTTTAAAAATAATAATAAAAACTCACATTTTTAATAAAAGTAGGTAACACACAACTGGACAAAATTAGCAATATGACCTGGCAACCAGTAAATGCTGGCAACCCAGGCAACTCCTATCATGCCAAGTCAGCCAGTACATGCTGGTACAGGGTGGCTGTAAGTGATGTGCAGACCCCATACTGCTGGCAGCATCACTACACAAGGGGGGCAGCTAGCTAGGTTTCAGCATGTACTGGCTGACTTGGCATGATAGGAGTGTGATTGCTAACAGTAGTCACAGTCCCATCATGCCTAGGTTCCAGCACTTACACATCCATCCAGTAAATGCTGGAACCTAGGCATGATGGGACTGTGATTGCTGTTAGCAATCACACTCCTATCATGCCAAGTCAGCCAATACACGCTGGTACAGGGTGGCTGTAAGTGCAGACCCCATACTGCTGGCAGCATCAATACACAAGGGGGCAGCTGGCCAGGTTTCAGCATGTACTGGCTGACTTGGCATGATAGGAGTGTGATTGCTAACAGCAATCACAGTCCCATCATGCCTAGGTTCCAGCACTTACACATCCATGCTATCACACACACACACACTCATTTATTCATATAATCATTCATTCACAGATTCATTCCCTCAATCACACACACTCATTCAAACACCCTCCTCACCCCCTTACCTGAACTGCAGCTCCTCTATGCCGCTCACAGACTTCAGCAGGGGGCGCGGCCTCCCTCTGCCTTCTCTGCTAAAGCACAGAGGAAGTAGGATGTCACGTGAACTCCGCTTCCTCTGTGCAGTCCAGAAGACCCTCCCACAAGTAAGTAGCAGGGCTTGAGGTGCGGCTCGCGTAAGATCGGTTGCCCTGGCTGCCGATCTTACGCGGGCCGCACCTCGAGGTCTCGCGGGCCGTATTTGGCCCGCGGGCCGCATGTTGGACGCCCCTGCTTTAGACCTTTCATTTGTTTGAATAATTTGGACTTGAACTTTAAGGGATTTAGTAAGTCTCTTTGGTCTTCGTATTGCTATGTTAACTTTTTTTTTTAAAAAAAGAAAGATTTTCACCTCTCAAATGTGGGCTTTTAGCTCCCAAAAACACATGGCAAATCTATGCATGGGTGGTATCAGTATACTCAGGAGATGTTGCTGAACACATATTGGGGTGCTGTTCAGCAGTGTCACATACTAGGACCTGAAAATTCATACCTAAAGTTCAATGTGTGTGATAAAAAGGCTGGTAGTAGAATTAGCGCATGGAAAGCATTTGTAGATGAGTAAAAACATTTCAAATACAAGTGATAGAAAGTGGATTATTTTTAATATTCACCATATTTTATTATTTTTTATAGTAAATCTGACTCCTGCAAATACAGCCTCGGTCACAAAGTGGACAAAAATAAAAAAACAGCCTGGTCCTTAAGGAGTTAGTAGCTTGTCGGTTATTAATCAGTTTCAGTAGTCTAGCAATCTAGCAACCTGTGACATTTACATTCGTTGAGATAAGTTTTTACACCATTTTAATTATTGAGTTATTCTTGAAATCCAAAATCCTGGGTACAATGCTTATTACTGTTACTTCTGTGTGCACTATTTTTTACATAAATTCTTAAAAATAAATTACATTTTTCCTTTTCAATTGTGAACAATACTATATTGTTCTGAAGGAACAATAGGACCCAGCTGTTCATAAAGATGTATACTTTTGTATTTGCATACACATATAGCTGATATTTTAATGCTAATGCATTCCGGCAGCTTAACAGACACAGGAAGGTGTAAGAATATGTGTATGTAAAAGACATGATATACTGGTTACTTCATCAGTGTTTATTTGGTGAGGTGACTACACTCTTTGAGCACTTGTATTTTTTGCAACTGTCTTTTTAATGGCATTAATTACCTCTTTATTCCTTAAGCTATAAATTATAGGATTCAATACTGGAGATGCAATTGCGTATAGAGCAGAGACCACCTTATCTGCTTCTAAGTAGTTGCTGAAGGCTGGACGAACATAGGTGTAGATAACACCACCGTAGAAGAGAGTTACCACAGTAAGGTGTGAGGCACAGGTGGAGAATGCCTTCTTTTTCTTGTCTGCTGAACGTATTTTCATGATAGTTGAGATAATGTATGTATAGGAAATGACAGTCAGAATAAAGCAAATCATCCCCAACAGTACATCAGAAGCCACAATGACAACATCATTAACGTAAGTGTTAGACTTGGCCAATTTTAACACTGGTGGGATCTCGCAGAAAAAATGGTCAATTATTTTTTGTTCTTTGAAGGTTAATTTAAGGATGAGGCACGTGTGGGTCATTGAATTTACAGAACCAAGAATCCATGCTGCTCCAGCTCCACATGCACAGGCAGTTCTGTTCATTATTGTATTGTACCGCAAAGGAAAACAAATTGCTACATATCGATCATATGCCATCACTGTAAGCAGTATCAATTCTGTACTCAAAGCTGCAGTGAAGAGGTATAATTGTAAGATGCAACCCGAGTATGATATGGACTTCTCCTCTACAACAAGGATTTGTAGCATCTTAGGAATGGCAGCCGTTGTACAACAAATGTCCAAAATGGAAAGGTTAATGAGGAAGAAATACATTGGGGTATGGAGTCGGGAATCTGAACTGATGACGATCGCGATCAGGATATTCCCAACAAATGCCAAAAGGTAGATTAGTAAGAACATTGCGAACAAGAGGGGCTGGAGTTTTGGATAATGAGAGAGTCCAACAAGGAGAAAATGTGTGGTTGGTGTATTATTCATTTTGTAAATGACACGAAGATGTTTACTGAAAAAACAAAATGCAAAATGAATGGCATTGTGCTTATAAAAGCATGAATGTAGATGATCTACCTACCAAGAACACACTGTGATGACCGCAATATTTCAATAGGGCAGCCATACTAAATTGTTTTATTTCAGGGGTTCAGCTGCTCACTTGCCTTGTAAATACCTGCTGACATCTATTAGTATAAGTAGTAGTGTGCAAGGCATGGCACATGATCAAATTCCATTATCATATAAATTTAAGGACTTTGACACAAAGTTTCTATAAAATAACATGTCCTTAGCTTAGTTAATTGGTATTAGTCAGTTCCCACTATTCATTTATGGTACTTTTTCTTATGTAGTCATAAAGGCCAAATCAAATATTTTGAGCAGAAGAGGAAGAGTTATGAATCCTGCTTATATTGTTTGCACTTACTCCTTCATTTTTAACTACTGTTCAGTGGTTAAATGCCACCAAAAGGACAACAAATAACCTCATAAAAATAAACATGTATGTGGAACAACTGCTTAGACTAACCCTGGATATCATACAGCTAGCATATTTTTTTCATTTCAAACATTTTTTTTTGCCTTCTTCTGGATCAACAGCAAGGTTAAACTGTATTGGATTGTGTCGATTTCTAACTTAAAATACTTTTACAATTGTTTTTGTTGTAGTTTTCCTTGTCCCCCTGGCTATCAACTATCATTGAAATCAATGATAGTTCAGCTTGCATGAGCAGCAGCCATTTGTGTGTTTGCTAGCTAAATGCGCCAATATGCATTTTATATAAAAGTTGGACTAGAGTGTTCATTTAATAGATTCCTCTAGAACACTACATAATCTGTGGATTCCCACACAAGAGGGAATCCACAAAATTATAAAGAAATTGACAGCAATATTAATAGATAAACCTTTGTTAATGGACATATTCTGGAATCAAGGAATCAAGTATCTTATCTCACTGAATAGATCAATATGAACAAAAACATACCTCACTCTAAACTATGTAAAACACATTTGCAGGAATGTAAAAGATTCTAACACATTTAGAATCTTAGAACACGTTTTGTAAGACTTGTTTTGTATTGTTTTTGTTATCTTCTTTTGATATTCTTCTTCTATTTTTGTTCGTATTAAATGTTTCACCTTTGTTTGCATCTAAGTGACTCTGCCTATTTTTGACGCACATTCATTTATATGTGTTCCAATTATATGAAGTTTGTATTGGCCCTATATTTTTTTTACAAGGAATAATACTGGTCAGCACAATAAAATTATACTATATCAAAGGAGTGTGAAGCAGTACTTTATATTGGTGAAACCAGTCATCACCTGTCCTCTTGCCCCCCCCATTGATCTCACACTGACTCGGGATCTAAACTACTGTGACTTGTGCTAATCTGTCTGTTTTCTATATTACTTTGGAGGTGGAACGCTTGTCCTAAAAACTACAAATGTTAGACCAATTTTTGCATTCTATTTGTTATGAACTAAATGACAAATTGTAAACATCATACTTTAGGGATGCAAACACTTTCTAATGAAATCATCTACTTTCGCTGTGTGAGAACGCTCACATACAACCTGTCCTGGTTAAGCATCATAGGGAATAGAATAGAAATCACCCTTACCCAGCTGGGGTGAAGATGTTCTCATGCGCCATGGTAATAAGGGATTGTTGGTGCATGGACCATTTATGTTGGAAATTGTTATGCGGCTAATCCCCAGGTGGCTCCTCTGTGCTTTTCTCTGTGCATTGGGAGAAAAGCAAATTTATTTTTCCTTAAATTATAATTGACCACTCTTATGCCACTTCAAAAATTATTGCATAAGCAAGAGAATTACTATACCCATAAGTAAAATTCACAAAAAAATTTCTTGAGTCATCTAAACATGTTAACTTTGAGACATTTACATTTGTAATGCGCCAATATTGTTTGTTGATGAAACTTACTAAACAAATGTCAATTTTTAAAGGCTGAACTTGATGGGCGCATGTCTTTTTTTCAGCCTATATAATTATGTAAATGTCATAAGTAAGCAATATATATAAATGTCATAAATAAGCAATAAATATAATTTAACAGTAAACCAACATAAACACATTGCCTAGTAAAAAAGGCTTGAAAGTGAGTATTTTATGCTCAGCAGAAAATGCGGTAAAAAAGATACTGCTTTTAAAACCAAAAATTGCCATTTGAAAAAGAGTTGGATTTCTCATAAGGCACACAAGATATATGTCAATGGTACCATTGTTTAAGGGGCACTGCAGTAGGAAGCCTAGACCTAGAATGGCAGCTCTAGGGGTATCGGCAAACTCTTTGCCACATAACACATAACTGCCAATTGCCCTATAGCACAGTAGGGACACAATATGTATATAGGTTGAACTTGATGGACTTTGGTCTTTTTTCAACCTTATGAACTATGTTACTATGTTAGATTACCTATCATGCCACTGCTCAATGAGACAGTTAAAAGGGTGATCAGTGATCTCTATAACAGCTCATTGTCACTACAGAAGACTGTGAAGAGTCGACACAGCTTCCATTGTTTACTTTCACCCAACCTGCAAATATTTAAAAGCTGGAGTGCTGGGATATGAGGAGCTCAGAAGGATGGTGACATGGACTTAGCAGCTGGTGGTGCTACCCTGGCTTGGCTAAAGGCAGCGCCGAAGATAAATATGACATTGCATGTAGGACATCAGTGACGTAAATCGTTTGTCTGTCCAGAGTATTAATTCTGTAAAACATCCTGAATATATACTTTTCTTGTGCCTCTGTTCTAAGAAAATGGCTCTCACTTCTACATCTTGAACTACAATCATTCACATTAGCAGTTCTTTTTGACAATGTGATTAGTGAGTGTGAGTTATTCAATGGATGTAATAGGTGCCATGGATAGGTAGTTTTGGCTACAAAATCATGTAGATAATACAATAAATATAAAGCACAATTAAAATAATCTGTTTTGATTTATTTAATCCCTTTGTGGGAATAGCTGATTTAGTTTTTTGTACCCTTTCTGACAATAGTTTTAACATTTCTGCTGTGTGCGTGTTTAGGTATAATTTTTTCTTTGTCATTTACTGTACCCACATAAGCAATATATTCAAAATATATATTGTTTTTTCAAGACAAGAAGGGCTTTCTTTAGATCCAGTTATTTTGATCACATAATTTACTATGAAAAAGTATAATATATGGTGAAAAATTTAGAAAAAAAGACTTTTTCTGACTTTTACTATCTACAAAGGCTAATGAAAAACCTGCTAACTATATTGTACTATTTGTCCTTGTTTGAAAATACCCAATGTTTTTATGTTTTTTGGATATTATAGAGCAATAAGTATAAGTAGCATATTGTTATTTTAAAACCATATTTTTCAAATATGGTCATACTGCCTACATGTCCTATTTGGGACATCCTTGAAGCCAGCTACCTCAATTTACCCCCATCATACCATATATTTTTGAAAACTAGACACCCCAGAGTATTTCAATTGCTGTCCTATTTTTGAGACATCTTTGAACTTGGCCAATTCGATTTACCCAATCAAATCATTCAGTTCTTAAAACTAGACATTTCCAGGTGGTTTGAACTCTGTATATACACTAACCCTTCCAGATCTTAGTGAGTATCAATCCTTTCCACAGTCTTTTTTCATAGTTCATGGCTATACCAAAATAATGTGTATTAATAGTATAATGCAGGCAGATCCAGATTAACCATGTAGCACATTGAGCAATTGTTCCAGGGTACCAGTATTCTGAGGGGCCAGGATGAATTTCTCCAGGGCCCCGGCGTTCCAGTTGGTCCATACCTCTCATCTGTCCCCTGTGATCCAATCATGTGGCAATCTTCCTCCTTCACTGACACTACTTGTCCTGAGATTACATAACTTCTCGACATGCAGTGTCAGTGAAGGAGGATGACTGCCAATTAGCGAGGGAGCTGCAACCACAAGGAGCATACAGGAGGGAAATGGAGGTAATGTGTATGTCATCTGTCTATTCATCTATATAAATGTATGTATATATATATATATGTGTAGGAAAGATAGAAGAGAAAAGGGAAATGTGATGAAAACATTTCAGAAGTGAGTTGGAAAAAAGTTAGAGCAAAAGAAACAGGGAGAAAATAATAGAACAGAAGTATAAAAGGACCCTTGTCTTTTAGCAAAATTTTAATCAATAGCCTTTTTAAATTTTTAAGATTTAAGTTTCTCTTAAATCTTTGGTGTGTCAGGGTTGTCCGCTTTTGCCCCTTCTTTTTGTATGTGCCATTGAACCCCTTCTGTGAAAGAATAAGTATGGGGGGGCATCCCCATCCTCGGTGGGGGGGGCAGGGGTACAGGTGAAGGCTCTGGGCTACATGGATGATATTAGTGTAAATTGCACAACCCAAGAGTACCTGAAAAGAGCTATAAGAACAAGTATTTTACATGTGCCTCTGGTTTTAAGATGAATCTTAACAAATGTGTTACTATTGGTGATTGTGGTGTCAGTCAGACAGTATTAAAAATCTAGGAGTGGTTTTAATTATGCAAATTACGGGGGAAGATCATGGCATATTGTTTTAGAAAGGGTCTCTAGTCCGGCTTCAGTGAATGGGCCCTCATCACTTCGGCTGCAGAATCCTGTCCAAGGTACCTGCCCCCTACTCTGAGTCTGAGGTGCCATCCAGCTACATCGATCCTCAGAAGACTTATTTTTTGTTCCCAGTCATAGCGCCCTGACTTTCCAGTCTGTGTTACCTAACACCAGTATCCTGTTTGTGCCTTGTTCTGCTGTACAAACCTGTCCAGTTTGTATTACTTGATCAGCCACACTCATCAATGTAGTTTTTTTCTTGTAAACCAGCCTTGTTGGTAACTTTAGTCTCTTGTCTGTACATACCTGTCTGTCACTATGCATCACGAGGTACAGACAGAGTTTCATATATCCCCAGCAACTGAGCTCCTACCTGATCTGCTTACTTGAGCAACGGCAGCTTAACATCACTCCAGTGAACGCTTTGCACTCCGTATAGTAATCTTTGGCTTGCATGCAGTTGCTCGCCCATGGAAATGTTCCTTACCCAAAGTATTTGTGCTGACGCAGAGGCAGTTTGGAACTCTGTAGTGACTGATGCTACAGAGGACAGGTTTTTTATGCAATACTTTAGCAATCAGCAACCCCGCTCTAACTTGCAACAAACATTAATTAACCGGAAACTACCCACTGACCCACTGACAGAATGAATAAAGAAAAAGGGACCACACCGTGCAAAAGGCCCCGCTGCAAACTGTGCCAACACATATGCACAGACAACATAGCCACCCACAACTGCAAGACCTACAGTATTAAAGGATCATACACCTGCACATCTAGCAATGTAGTGTATTTGATACAATGCACTAAATGTGACCTAGGATGCTACATTGGAGAAACCAGCCAGCAATTAAATGGCAGAATGAATATGCACAGACATTCCATTAAACACCACAAGGAAAATTCCTATTGAACCCCTGTGGGACACAATTTCACCCAACATGACCATTCAATCAAGGACCTAAAAATCAAAGTACTGAAAGGGGACTTCAGTAATACCAAAGAAAGACAAACTTTTGAAGTCAGAACGATTCAACTATTCAACAGCAAGAATAGAGGACTCAATGCCGATTTGGGTTTCCTGTCCCACTACACAGGTTTTACATAACCCCCCTACCTGCTATATGTACTGTATTTTTAAGTGCACCATGTTCATCTATATTTACCTGTATATATGACAACATGTGTACACATATACATTCCCATCCCTATATTCATCACTGCATTCCTATTCCCCGTATGTGAGCACTAGTATCTATTTTTTTTTCGTTCTGTGTCAATTTGTCAAATTCAATTTGAATGGACCTAAGGACCTCCTACCAGGGGAATATAGGGCTTGGGGAGGTAGGTAGGGTTTTTTTCTATCATGTAACCCTCTCTGTCACACAGGAGAGGGATGGAGGGGCACTAAACGGTGTCTATGCCCAGGGGCGGGCTGGGCCGGGGGGCAGGGGGGCAATTGACCCCCAGGCCGCCCTAAATCCGGGCCGGTGGACCGGACGGACGACCGGCAGACGAGCATTCAATGCGGCTGCGGCCGCAAAGTTAAAAACTAAGCGGCCGCGAGCAGGATTGAATGCGGCCGTCATGCGTACCTGGCGGGGGGGGGCGGTCCGCCCCGGCTGCCGCTCATCTGAGGGGTGCCACCATGCCGGCACGCCTTCAGAAAGGATGTGCGCGGCAACTGTGGCTGTGCGCCGGGACTTGATGTCAAATCCCGGCGCACAACACTGAAGCCACGCCCACCGTCTTCTGCGCTCAGTGCACCGGAAGGACAGGAAGAAGAAGAAGAAGAGAGTGAAAGAAGAAAAGGTAGGAGAGAGTGGATTAGTAAGTGTGTGAGAGTGATGGGTGTTATGCTGAATGTAAGTGTGTGAGAGTGATGGGTGTTATGCTGAATGTAAGTGTGTGAGAGTGATGGGTGTTATGCTGAATGTATGTGTAAGTGTTGGGGGATAACTTGGCATAGGGAGTCCGTAATCACATTCCTTTCATGCCCAGATTCCAGCATGTAGTGGCTGCCTAGGCATGATAGGAGTGTGATTGCTGTTATAAATTATTTTTTGGTCCAACTTCGGTGTGTTAACACTTTTATTGGACAGAATAATTCAATGACAGTAATAATATATATATATATAT
The DNA here is from genome assembly GCF_027358695.1 of Spea bombifrons. Classification (NCBI taxonomy): domain Eukaryota; kingdom Metazoa; phylum Chordata; class Amphibia; order Anura; family Pelobatidae; genus Spea; species Spea bombifrons. Next base: position 81,376,013 of record NC_071087.1, on the reverse strand, counting down.
ATATCTATATCTATCTATCTATCTATCTATCTATCTATCTAATTGCAAACAGCAATCACACTCCTATCATGCTAAGTCAGCCAGCACATGCTAGAACCTGGGCATGATAGGATTGTGATTGTTGTTATATATATGTGTGTGTATATATATATATATATATATATATATATATATATGTTAATATTGTTGTTGATTTTTTTTGTCTAATTTTGGTGTTACTTTTAATAAAGTATTTTAAAGTTTTTTTTTTTTTTTTTTTTTCAGTTTTGGCCAAGTGAATGCTGAATTTTTTGTTTCAGTCCAAAATTTTCATTTCGGTGCATCCCTACTATATACTATGCCAGTCACTAAAGTGGTAAGCCTACACCACATCAATGTTTGGCTTAGTATATAGTGATAGGGGTTGTCAGTGTCTGGCTCAAGGTATAGGCACACATTGACGGTGGTGCTGCGTAACCCCTAAGTATATAATAATAACAGTTATGCTGTACCCCTGTCAATGTTTGCCTAACCATAGAAACTATGCAGTTTTAAAGTGTGTGTGTGTGGGGGGGTGCCACATACAGGGTCTGCCACAGGTGCCAAATACTCTAGGTACGCCCCTGCATCATGCGGCAGTCAGACCCAACGGCCATGCCTCAGCTCCTCTTCCCACGTCTTAAAAGGGGTGTGATGAAGAGCTGAGGCATGCGGTGCGTGCACGCCGGCCACTTTAATTTCATTAGGCGCTGGTGGTGTGACTGCCGCACGACGGCCGCTTTCAATGTCGCTCGCAGCCGCTTTGATGGTGCAATGGGCCAGTTGACTAGACTTGCCCCCCAGGCCTTAGGCTGCCAGCCCACCCCTGTCTATGCCCCTCCTAACCCCAATAGGCAGGGGTTGAGGGGTAGAGGGCAGGGGGTGTAATTGTACGAGTTACAGTTGAGGACGTGAGTTCATATTGCACATGCGTACCCTCACATACCCTCTCCTGTAAGTCTCAAATTAAAAAACGCAGCCACTTGCTAGCCGTTGCAAAAAAGTATTGTTTTGCAAGTGATAGCATGCAACTTACCAATTGACTTAGTGGATAGAGTCAAATACGTGGACAGTGTCTGGAGGTTACATTATCATACCTGGGCACTTTAAGGATTTGACCCAGAGTCTTCAGATGAAGAGTTGCTCTGCTCTTTCTCCAGGACAACAGAGTGACATTGAGTTACACATACTTCCCAGCCAATTCTCCTCCTGCCCTCATCTCATGTAATGCTTTCATGTGCTTGCACTGCCCTTGATGCTGCTAGACCTGCCCCTTGCACATTTAACCAAATATCTCATGCTGCTAGTACTGCCCCTTGAATGTGGCTAGCCTGGCCTTCTGAGAAGAGGCTAAGGCAAGTGCCACAGATGCATGGCATGGTAAGTGTGAGTAAGTGTGCATTACTGTATGGCAATAGAGTATGTGTGTGATCGTACAGTATGTGCCAAGCTAGGTTAGTGTTGCGAGAGAGGAGGGAGATAGATTGTCTATGCATGTGTTAGTGGTATTAGAGTGAGCGGGTGTTTTAGTTAAAGGGAGGGGCCCCAGTAGTCCTAGGCTCACCCTTGGTTACAAAAGTAAAAAGTAGGTTGGACTGGTTTCCAATGCCACCTACCATGTACTTTTATTGCATCTTGTATGGGAGATGCTGTTGTTTAGTTAGCAGATACCAACTGGATACATATGGCTACACTTGTACAATTAATCAACTGCTGACTTTACAGCACCAGAGATTTAAGTTCCCAGTTCAATAAACATTGTGCATGAGTAAGATATTTGCTATGTATAAGACAAGTGATTTAGTTTGCCCAAAATTTAATAACCCACAATACACTTCACTATGTCATTTATGATGGTTTTGAGGGCCTGCTTTACATCATTGTTCCGAAGAGTATATATTATTGGATTGAACATAGGAACAACATGCACAAAGAGAACAGATGTCACTTTACTTTGATTAAGGTGGTATGATGAAGGTGGTCTCATGTACAGACAGAAGATTACTGTGTAAAATAAGATGACAATGGAGAGGTGGGAGGAGCAAGTGGAATAGGCTTTACGTCTTCCCTCTGAAGAGCGAATCTTCAGGATTGTGGAGATTATAAAGTAGTATGATGTAAGGGTGAGCAGGAAGCATGTAAGCACAAGAAACACACCTTCACAAAACATAACAAACTGGATGAGAATGGTGTCACTGCATGATAGCTTCAGCAAAGGCATCATGTCACAGTACAAATGGTTCACTTCAGTTGAAGAACAGTAGTCAAGGCTGGAAATAAAAACAACTAATGGGATTGCACCCACAAAGCCTGATAGCCAAGCACAGGAAGCCATTTTAGCAGATGAACTCTTATTAAGAATGAGTGGATAATGCAAGGGCCGACATATAGCCACATAACGGTCATAGGCCATGACTGTGAGCAGGAAATACTCAGCACTGGCAAAACCCAGGAAGAAATAGAGCTGTGTCATGCACCCAATAAATGTTATACCTTTCTTTCCTGTGACAAATATGTTCAAGAGGTTTGGAGATGTAACTGAAGTGTAAGATACATCTAATGAAGCCAAATTACACAGAAAGAAGTACATAGGCATGTGTAGGTGATGACATAAGCAGACAATTAAAATAATCATTGTATTACCAAAAAGAGTAACAAGATATATTAGCAAAAACAAGAAGAATAGTGGAATTCTGAGGTGAGGGACATCAGAAAATCCAATTATATAAAAATCTGTCACTCTAGATTTATTTAAAGTTCCCATTTTTCCTTTTATGTTCTAAAATTCCTAGGAAAGAAAACAAAAAGCAACATGTGTCGATAATACTATCAATATTAATAATACATGACTAATGTAATCCGTAATGGGTATGGCACTTGCATACTGAACAACAGTATGTACCACTAGTCATAAACACACATAGCAAAATACAGAAATTAGTGCATTTTCTGTGACACCATATATTGATCTTTTTAATATAATTATTTCTTTCAATTTTCAGTTAAACAGGCAAATGGCATTTTCAGCTATAAATAGAATAGGGATAGTGTAAAACAGGTAAAAACAAGAATAGTACATAGAAAATGACTGTAAAAAAATGACAAATAATAGTTACCAGCTTATGTTATATTCTGTACATATTTACAAGTTTCCAGTAAATAAAAGATGATTAGTCATAGGTAGGCATTAATCATAAATAGGCACATCTTGGAGTGTTGGAGGGAAACTTCAGAAGGTTAAGGAGGTAAAACTACTGATAACCAACTATTGTTTAGTTGTGGAATTGTAAACTAGTTTGGAAATGACTGGTACGAAAGAGGTTCATTTATTCATCAATGTGGAATCCTGTATATTAAAGTTTTATTATTATGCATCAAACCCAGCAAAGTATACGCTTGTTAATAATCATCAGGTATCAAAAGGTAGGTGAAGTTGGTCTCATGGGCCTTAGGGAAACTTTGTTCATGACCAGTTCACACGGAGCATAGATCAGGGTCCAATAGGTTATGCACATTGACCATTGACAGATAATTTACACATAAGCTAGTGTTGATGAGGAGTAACATACCGTACAACCTAAATAGGGTTTTGTATCCTTGTGAGAAATGCGTATTGATGATTTAGACCAAACAAATATCACTCTAACCCTCCATATCTAATTACAGTCTTCCTCACATTTATGAATATAACAGTTTAGCATTGTAGGGCCTCAGGATGAGTTTCTGCTAAAAATAAAATAAGAATCATTATAAGGCATCATAAGGCATTATAGCACAAGATCTAAAAATGCATATCAAACAGCTTCCGAAAAAGTACTGTGGAGAAAGATGAGAATGTAGTCATGCATTCAGGTAAAATAGTTCTTGTGGACTCAGAGCTTCCAATTTCTAAAACAATGAGGATCACATTCCTGGGAGAACATACAGTAGTACACAATTTAAAGGAACAGTGAACCCAAGGGTAGAAAAGTACCACACGCCTGGTAATAATTATAAGGTCACCTAGTCTAGGCGGTCTAAAAGGGTTTATATATCAAGATATAATCGGAAAGGTCAGCCTGCGGAACGTTATTTTTCAAAGTTTACCTACTTCATAATATCTGATGGGAAGTAACAAGCATTTACTTTGGGTTGTGATGCATATTAATAAAACAAAAACGTGCTAGGTGTAAACCATCACTAGTGGATTGGGTTTTCCAACATTATCTCATAATGCCTCATAATGCAAATACTTAAGGTAGAATGTATTTATTTTTCTATGTTTCAAATAAACAGTTAACTGTAATTTGTGATAATCAATGTTAACGATTTAACAAGCAAAGCATGTAGTTGTCCACAATGAACATTAAATTATCTATAAGATAGTTCTAGCACAAACCAGAAGGAATCTCCTAGTTGTTCTGGATATACAATTCTCAAAATGCTTGGCCCAATTTATCGACAACTATAGTTGCCTTTGGCCATTTGAGCTTTATGGGCGATGCAGTTCCACAACAACTAGAGACCTATCAATGAATAGAGCATAACTAGCATAAAATATGACATTTCTTATTGTCTGACTCTGGAAACATCTTCTCAAGACAATATATAATACAATATGTATTAATTTGCACTGAACACCACAAATTTTCTGTACATGAATGCACTGCTAATGGTTGCTTACCTTATGACTGTAACATCCTTCTTTTATGGACCTTATTTTGTGAAACTGTGACATCTTGTATGTATGTAAATGTCTCAGTCTTTACTGCAATATCATAATGATACAATGAAAGATTTATTTAAAGGGTGGGGAAGTGTCATTAAACCTTGTTTGTGTTATAAATATCTCAACGGGTCATTTTTAATTATTATACTAGATCCCTTGTCTGATGATCCCATAGGAGACTAGCAGAGAACAGTCAAGCATTATCATGCCAGACTTGTTCAGTTCCAGATTCCATAGGGCCCTATATAACATACCAAATTAGGCCTATTGCTTGCACTTAAATTATATACTGAGTGCGCATGCTTCTTTGTTTGATGTGACTCAAGGGTCAATTGCTCCTACTTTGTTATGGGTCCTAGGCAGTTACCCAGGCTGCCTTGTGGATAAGCAGGGGTATGGCGTTTGGCCATGTCCACTTCCTGCTTACATTACCCACTTCCCTCTCCTTCCTTACCCACTAAAGGGAACAGCCCTATCCGATTAATAAAGCTACTCACCAGAAGGGGTAGGGATCTGGGAGGTATACCCTGGGCAAATCCACTGCTGTCTAACCTCCCTTTCTTATTTTTGTTTATTTTTGTTTTGAAATCATGTAGTGCAATAGTGCACAACTGTAACTCAGGCACATAGGACATGTATGCATACTTGGGAGACTGGGTGTGGGTTTTAGTGTGGGTGTTGTTTTGAGTTAGAATATGTGTGTGTGTGTAACTGTGTTTGTCTATATACATATACACTCACTGGATACTTTATTAGGTACACCTTGCTAATTCCGGGCTGGACCCCCTTTTGAACTACTTTTATTCTTCGTGGCATACTTTCTACAAGGTGCTGCAACATTCCTTTGAGATTTTGGTCCAAATGGACATGATGGCATCACGCAGTTGCTGCAGATTTGTCGGCTGCACATCCATGATTTGAATCTCCCATTCCACCACATCCCAAAAGTGCTCTATTGGATTGAGATCTGGTGACTCATTGTCATGTTCAAGAAACCAGTTTGAGATGATGTGAGCTTTGTTACATGGTGCATTATCCTGCTTGAAGCAGCCATCAGAAGATGGATACACTGTAGTCATAAAGGGATAGATATGGTCAGCAACAATACTCAGGTAGGCTGTCAATTGGTACTAAGGGGCCCAAGGTGTGCCAAGAAAATGCCCCCCACACCATTTCACCACCAGCCTGAACCGTTGATACAAGGCAGGATGGATCCAACATGGCTATTCCAGTTCTTTTATTAGTGGGCCAGCAGCCTCTTATCCTCTGGTTTGCTAACCTGTACAATGGGAGCTTGCTAGCAGAGGGTCTTCCTATGTTCAAGCAAAAATATGATGAACCATCCGTGTTAAAGTGCTAGTCCAAAACTTCCAGACCTAGAGGGGTGAAGGGCCTGACTCTTGCGAAAGTAGACGCAATGCTTCTGTGGCTCTAGAGGTTGACGGGAAGGTGGCCTTGATTGAATATTGGATTTGTTGTGTCTTAGTTGGTTCCCTTTTTCCATTCATGCACTAGTTAACCTAACCAATAGATTGCCGGCAATTTAGGGGATACATAGCTGGCAAAGCAGGCCCCTTCTTCCAGTTATGTGTCTCATTCGTAGTCTGTGGGGACTTGCATAGAGATCACAGTGTCTGTGATTGGTGCAGGGGGATCGCAGGGAGGAGAGTGAGAAACCATTTCTCACTCTTTTCCCATGCTGAAAAACGAATCAGCAAAAAAAAAATGTAAGTGATTTTAAAAAATAAAATAAAACTAAAATAATACAATAAATAATAATAATAAAAAAAAACAATAAAGTGAGCTAAGTGATGTCATTGTAACATGTTCAAGAGGTCCCTAAGAGGACCTCTAACCATACTGCACTGATAAAAAAAAAGAAAAAGAAAAGAAGAAGAAATAAAAAGATAACCCACAAACCTGTTAAGCGATAAGCATAAAAATTCTACGAATAATGTACACCTTATAGTTTGGGAAAGTATGGAAAATCTATATAAATTAGGTATTTCTGAAATCAGGCCACCTGAATTGATAAACTTGAAGGGGATTTTCCATCACTTGACCTAATTTTGGGAGGATTCAGAGGCACAATATATAAAAAAATAGTTTTTTTTTCTAATTTTCACTAGTTTTGACTAAATTTCTCATCCCAAATGTTCAGCTAATTATCTAACTATGGTATCAAAAGAAAGCTCTGCTATACATGCCCATCTTTTCTTGACTTTCTAACGCATATTGATATATTGAAGCAAGACAAATGTGTTTTAAGATAATTAAATTTTAATAGCAACAAAGGATGTTAAAAAGGCAAAACCCATGGCTTTAACAAATGTATGTACAAAATTCACTTAATGGATATGTGATACATTCTATTTCTTTTGGAGATATGAATAAAGAATATTGGTTATTATTTAACTTTTTGAAGAAATAGAGGCCAGACAGAATTTCCTGTATAAAACTCTGATATTTTTTTATATTTCATCAGATATGATCAAACGGTCAGCAAAGATCTCATCAAGGGAGAACTTTCACTTTTGGGATCTCTCCTAATTTTCTTAAGTGTGCCAATCCAAGTACTAGAAATCCATGATCAATTGCTTATTTTCTGATAATCACTCTGACAAGCTTTGTATGATTTGATCTAGAATTGTTCTGAACATAGTAGCCCAAAAGCATTGCACTTCATCTTTAGGTCACTCATCATGTCAAGATTCTCCAGCTTAGCGCTTTTTTGTGCCACTCTTCTAGCTGGGAGCATAGTCTTGACTTCCAAGGAGCTGAGAACACCACTTTCATCCACCAACTCATCTGTGCTATTGCTGGAGTTAACTGCGCCTCTATTGTGATTCTAAGTGTTTTCCTGTTGCTTAACCCTTGGCCTGATTCTACCGTTTCTGATCCTGTGCTGCCTGGTATACTGACCCTTGAACCTGCCTGACCACGATTTCTGTCTGACCCCTTCATTACTGAATTTCTGCCAGATACGTTTGAGAGCTGCAACTGGGTTCCTACCTGACACAATGCTTCTATTCTTTTTCATAGAAAAATAAGAACTAACAGCATCACTAGCTAAAAAATGCTTCCATTTTTCAATCCTTCAATTTACAACTTAGCCATGAACGATTAATACAATCCCCATTAGACTTTCGGTAATAAAAGTCAGCTTCTTGAAAAGGAACAGACAGAGTGTGAACAGACTCTGACATATCTTCTGATGTGATGCATTCCAATTCAGGAAGGTCTTCAAAAAGATTTTGTTGGTTTACCCACCATATTTCTCAACATGAAGCCAACTGCAAAATGTACCGAACACCAAAAGATGGCAATGAGTTCCATAACACCAGCTAACGTTTACTTATTCTACATTCACAAACAAGTACATGAATTCCAAAGCATCACAAGAAATACAGTAGTCCAACAGAACAGAAACATATTGCTAATATTATTTAAAAAATACATTTATATAATGTATGACACTGCTCACATCAAGTCCATACCTGTGTGTAACACTCAAGCTGCCTAAAACACTAGGCCACAAAATAAATAACCAAACTAGACAGTGTTTTTCATAGTTAAACTGTATTAGGAAATGTAAATAATTAGGCCACACATGTGTAGTATAAAAGTAAAGTATTTAATAAATCTTGAAGTAATAAATAGAAACAACATATCCAATCAATGTAACTAATTAAAGTAACTAAAACATACAAAAAAATACCATAAAAACCGTGAGATAGACACTGACATGGGTACAGCATAATCCCATCATTATATAGTGTGGCTTGACTGACATGGATACAGTATAATTCCCACCATTATAGACAGAGCCAGAGACAGATGGTGGTACACCATAACTTCCATCGTCATTGTACAGCTAGTGAGCCAGACAAATGCAGTAGAGTAGTACAGTGTAACTCCCAATACATACTGCTGCAATGGACCACACTCCCTATGATGCTCAACCAGCATCATGAAAGACTAGACCGGCTGGGCATAATGGGGTCTGCAGCCAATACCAGATGCATATGATTACTACAAGTCCCATGATGCTCAGGCAGGCAAAAGTCTCTCACAATACCAGATGAGCATCATGGGAAGTGTGGTCAAATAGCATTAGGAAGGCATTTCATTTAAAAAAAAAAATTAGCAATGAGTATCCAGTAGCATAGCAAAGCTGACATCACTATACAGAGTGTAGGCCTCCCCATCACTATACATACACAGCAATGTGGACTACACTACCCAAGATGCTCATCCAGCATCATTTACATTTTGTGGGAGATATAGGTCACAGCTAACACCTGTCATCCTATCTGTTAACTACAGCTCCCATGAGGCTCAGCCAGACATAGCAAAATACAGTAAAAAAGCAAATAAATATGTAGATGTCACTTTGAAAACTAATGTCCCCATGATGCTCAGCCAGTTAAATGTCCCCCATGACACTGGCTGAGAATTATGGGAAGTATAGTACACAGTAGCAGGGAAATTATTTTTCAGGCTAATACCCTTCCTTGGGCTCACTGGAAAATGATGGCCATTGAAAATGTTGTTGATGAAGATGATGATGTGGATTTATATTAGGAGCCAGAGGAAGAGGAGTCAAGTGAGTAATTTCTCTGTTACAAGTGTTGCTACTTCTACTCTGCAGAAGCAGCAGCACAGCAATGCCACATGTTTTTGCTACATGCGCTGGCACCAGGGCCGGCCTTTGGGGTGTGCGACCTGTGCGACTGCACAGGGCGCCACACTCCAGGGGGCGCCGCTGCGGGGTCTGTTAAAGACCTCCGATACCGTTCCCTTGTGATCCGCGCGGCAACAGCTGCTGTGCGCCGGGGTTTGTTGTCAGATCCCGGCGCACAACACTGAACCCGCGCCCACCGCTGTCCGTGCCCTCTGACCCGGAAGAAGATAGAAGAACTGAAGAAGAGGAGCGAAGAGAAGGAAAAAGAGCTGTAAGGAGGAAAGTCTCTCATTCAGCGAGAGTGAGAGTGGATTGGTATATGTGTGGATTAGTGTATGTGTGGATTAGTGTATGTGTGGATTGGTATATGTGTGGATTGGTATATGTGTGGATTAGTATGTGTGGATTGGTATGTGTGTGGATTGGTATATATGTGTGGATTGGTATATATGTGTGGATTGGTATATATGTGTGGATTAGTGTATATGTGTGGATTAGTGTATATGTGTGGATTAGTGTATATGTGTGGATTGGTATATGTGTGGATTAGTGTATGTGTGGACAGGGCCGGCCTTTGGGGGTGCCGCCACGGGGTCCTCCGACGCCGCCACCGCGGGGTCAGTTGCCGCCGCGGGGTCCGCTGCCGCCAGTAGCGTACCTAGCGGAGGGGGACCGTCAGCACTGGGTGCCGCTCATCAGGGGGGCACCCGGCACCCCTCCAGAGACGGACAGTAATGTCCGCCGCTGGAGGAGCAGGCTCGCAAGGGAGCAGTGTCGGAGGTCTTTAACAGACCTCCGGCTCCCTTGAGTGATTTTAAGACGGTTCAAGGATCTCCCTTGAACCCGGCTTAAAATCACTCAAGGGAGCCGGAGTTTTTATTCCTTTCTTTTTTTGGGATGGGGGGGCGCCAGAGGAGTAGTCCGCACAGGGCGCCAGAACACCTAAGGCCGGCTCTGGCTGGCACCACTACCACCATAACCATTACAACTATCACTAATAATATAAAGGAAAGAAAACACTAGTACCCCTGCTACCTCCATACCTGCCTCTAGCGCAAGAATGTGGGAGATAGACACATTGCAAGGTGCAAGTTGGTTTGTAAAGAAGTGAGCAGCTGGGTTAAGGTGTTAGGACATCTTGTGTCGGGGGGGGGGGAGTAGCATTGGCACGAACAGCAAACCAACAACCAGCAGCAGCCAGAGCGAAAGGGGATACGTTCTATAAATGTATCAACTATTGGGAAAGTCTGTCCTGCACCAAGTCACCAAGTGGATGAATGTGTTTTTCTGACAGTGCCAGGTCACATGCCCTACTGCTGTTGGTTCTGCTGCTACTCTTCTCAAATATTTTTTATTAAGTATTTTTAAATTTCAAAAAAGGGGACAACATGATAGAGGGGAATGGAGGAAGAGATTTAGTATTTCATCCACCACAATATAAGAATGTTGCAGCTAAACACAAAACACAGTTTGCATATAATGCATATAAAGCATGAATACATTCAGACACTAATACAATTTGAAAGAACAATATACAGGTATTACAGATCATACCCTTTAAACATATTTAATATAATGCAAAATAATATAATATACAGTTCCAGTCTGTCTTTAAGAAAACAGATCTGAAAACTTTATGACTCAATAAGTAAATTATATAATATAATATACAGTTCCAGTCTGTCTTTAAGAAAACAGATCTGAAAACTTTATGACTCAATAAGTAAATTATAGGAAAGTCTGTGGTCATGTATAACCGTCTGATATCTAAGTACTGTAAACCACAAGAAGAAAAAGTAGATTATCAATATGAGCATACTAAAGTTTCCTTAATACTTTATCTTCCCACATATCCCAAAGTAAACCCAATTTTGCCACATGAGGTGAAGGTTGCCTCAGCGTCATTTCATATGCCTTGTTCTCCGTTACCAGGGAAATTACTTCCCTAATAGTAGGTACAACTTCAGACTTCCAATAGCGTGGCAGAACTGCCGCTGAGGCTATTAGTATGGGGCCCACTAATATTCTGTCTGTTTTGGGTACGCCACTAGGCAACAACTTCAAGATAAGAAGCTGAGAGGAAAATGGACCCACACCAGGATTAACATCTACAAGGAGTTTGTAAATGCCCCTCCAACATTTATCAGTTTTGGATAGGTTCATTTTATTGAGTCGGGCAGGAGTAAGGTACCAACAGTGAATTATTTTATAATGAGTATCCCAATGATTGGAGCACTGCGGGATGCCTTTTAGTGCCAATCCTATTGAGAACCACTCCTCCAACTCAAGATATAAATGAAGTTCCCTTTTTCATGATAACATGTAATCTAACTTATCTAAACTTTTGGCCATTAAGGAATTATAACAAAAGGAAATAGTATGCCTTTGATTTGGGTTGTATATACATATTTTTTCTAATTTATTCAATTGTAACTTATTGACATTAATATCAAATTCTGGTATATCAAACCAGTCTTAAAAAAAGATACAATGATATTATAGTGCGATTCAAGCTTGTTAGGTAGCGTAAACTTCTCTTTCATTGAAATGAAAGACATCAGGGAATTTCCTGAGAAAAAGATACCTGATGGTCATACCATTTTTCAAAATTCACCTGTGGGAAGTATTTTTTCACTATAGATAAGGACATGGCTCTAGACCATTGTGTGTCATTATAGATTTTTGAATGAAGTAGATCCCAGGCACGTAATGTTTGTTTTGTGGTATAAAAACAATAAGTTTTTATACGCAGTCTTTTTTGCTTAGGGAGCCAAATTATTTCTTGGAGGGAGTAGGGAAATATCTTAGTTTTTGCAACTTCCATCCACTTAGGATTGACTCGATCAGAACTAAGAGAAATAGCTGAGGCTGCGATAGTAGCCCAGTAGTACTGCTTAAAATCCGGGGGTCCCATCCCACCCATATTCTGTTGACTCATTTGTTAACTTTATCCGGCATAATTCAGAATGGACGGAATTGGGATAGCTAGGGGAATAGTTCTGAAATAGAAGAATCTTGGGAGAATATTCATCTTGATAGTATTTATTAATCCTACTTATCAGAGTCAAAATCACATCATCTCTGTAGATCCCTTTTCATCTGTGTCCATGCCCTTGCCAAGTTATTGAAGTGCATTTTTGACAGATTCTTGGTAAGATGGATTCCTAAATATGAAATATACTGTTCCCTCCAATCAAAGGTATAACTGTTTTTCAAAACACTCAACTCTGGTCTTGGAACATAGAATGTTAGTGCTTGTGTCTTTGAGGTATTAACCCTATAGTATGATACTTGGCCAAATGTGTTTAATAGGTCAAAGGCAGCTGGTAATGATTTAGCAGAATTAGATACTATCACATGCGATTTTGTGGGTGTAGCTACCAATTTTAATGCCTTCAATTAATGGGGCATTTTTAATCAGCCAGAGGTTAAATAGCCAAAATAAAAAGCAACAGTGACAGAGGGCACCCCTGTCTGGTGCCATTGGTTAAATGAAAGGAGTCAGACTCACTTGGTTATTATTAATTAGTGTTGGTATAATTTTGGAGATCCGATTTGCCAACGCCTTTGCATACAACTTGGTGTCGCTATTCGTTAATGATATTGGCCTAAAGTTTTGACATGTATTGGGGGGTTTACCGGGTTTTGGCAAAGTTACAATTTTTGCTTCTCTGGCATTATACCGTCCTTCCAAAATGTATTAAATAAAACTGTAAGGTGTGGGATCAATATGGATTGGAATTGTTTGTAATATAGTGCATGGTAAACACATCTGGCCCTGGTGCCTTACCAACAGGGGTTTGTTGAATTGCCAGTAAAATTTCTTCTGATGAAATAGGATTTGCAGACTTTGATAAATCTTCATCTTTTATGGATGGTAAATCAACTGAATCTAGGAAAGATTTAATCTTTTCTGTAGAGGGATGGTTTGTTCCAGGGTCATCTTTAAGATTATACAACTTTTTATAGTAGTTGGCAAACAGGTTACTAATTTTTACTGGATGAGCTACCTTTATAATGTTGTCATTTAATTAGTTGTCATTAGTTGTTAGTTGTCATATTAGTTGTCATTTCTAGCAAACTGGAGGCCCTGTTGCCATTGGCATAGAAAGTCTCTTTCGGCCTCTTCAATGCTAAAGCTGTGTGATTCCATCGTATTATATCAATATTTTGCTTAATTTCTTTTATTGACTCTGCTAATGGAGGAGAGGGTTGACATTTATTTGTTTGGTTCCAGTCGTATAACTCTTTTTCTAACTTACCCCAACCTCGGCATTCTCTTCAAACTATTTCTTGAGTCTGTCGGTGGTTAAGGAAATGTTGGGAATATGATTTAATTTGAAATGAGTCTCTTGGACATATATTATATCTGCTTTTAGAGATCTTGCTTCTTTATATAACAAGTGTCTTTTATGCCAGGTGTTCAACCCCCTTACATTATGGGATACGATTTTCAGTCCCATTTTAGCTTAAAAAAAGGTTTAAAAGATTTATTAAATAAAAATTACATATTATTAATAGAAAATATGTTACGGGGTTGATGAACAAATATATAAAACTTCTATTGTATGGCAATAAAGAATATAATGATCTCAAAGTATCAATAGATAAATATCTTAAAATTGTATCAATATCTAAAAAGTGAAAATATACTGTATATCGTCTCATGGTAAATGGAGGAAATGACAAAAAAGGGAGAAATTCCAAACATGGGAAATGTAAAAAAAAAAACAAAAACAAAAGGTTTAAAAACACAAATCTAAAAAAAGGATGTACAAAAACTGGGGCCAGTGGGGGAAGTAAAAATGAAACCAGTAAAAACCTGGAGCAACAAAAGTAAATACGTTTCAGGCATGTATTACATTCACTTATCTGTTTATATATAATAAGTACGATTGAACCAATAGATGACCAATAGGTGACAATCACCCTTAAGAAGATGCTTCCTTTCCAACTCGAGAGTACCAAATAAATGATAAAGAAAAAATTTATATTTGCTAATCCATTTTTCTTTAATAACAAAGTTGATTATTACCAGTGAAGGTATACACAAATTTGCAGAACATCCGTATCTCCGAAAAGAATCGACAGTTTTGAAATACATCTTTAGAAGAATTAGTTGCTGACAAGTAGATAAAAAAGTTAGTAAACCAATTCTCTTCTCATTTTCTCTCTCTGAGGTTTTGGAGTTTTTGGGTTATCACAGCAATCAGGATTCAATTTAGCAGCAATATCTTAGCTTCCTTTGCTGAAGTAATGATCATATCTTTGCCATCGTATCGAAAAAGTAGGTTAGTTGGGAAGCCCCATCTATAGCGTATAGACATTTTTTGTAATGCTGATGTTAATGGCATAAATTATTTTCTTTTGTTCACAGTTGTTACTGAAAAGTCTTGAAAGGGAGGGTTTCGGGATACCCCGAGTCTGGATGTTCCCAGGTATGAAGATCAGTTTTAACATTTTTGAAATATTGAGGAAATTTAGTCCTGCTTCAAATGGCTGGATGTGTCTGTCTGTCAGTGCCTGTCCAAGGCCCAGTGCCCTGCTGCTGCTGCTCCTCTGTGTCCTTCCTTACTTGGGGGGCATCAATTATTGTGAACATGTCCTTCACCAAGGGGCTGCATGTGTCTATTGTCTATCTGCTCGTGCATGTCCAGACTACATACCCTACTAATGCTCATCTATGTCTTTCCTTACTCTTGTTGGTTTTTAACCCCGGCTCCACTTTCCGATGCGTCGACTTCCAGGATAAAAGGTAAGTCTGGATTGGGTCGTTGTAAGATAGGAGCCGTCGTAAAGGCCAACTTTAGTTTTGCAAAAGCCTCTTTCGCCACTGGGGTCCAGGATTTTGGATTCGCCCCTTTCCGGGTGAGTGCAACGATTGGTGCAATGATGTGAGAGAAGTTCCGGATGAAGCAACGATAATAATTGGCGAATCCCACAAATCGTTGTACGCCCTTGACGTCAGAGGGTTCTTCCCAGTCTTTAATAGCTGCTAGCTTGTCTGGATCCATCTCCAATTGTCCGGATGATAAAATATAACCCAAGAACTTGACTTTGTCGCATTCGAACTCGCATTTCTTGGCCTTGGCGTATAGTGAATGTTCTCTTAAACGCTGCAATACTTGAGAAACATGTCGCCGATGCTCAGTCAGATTTTTGGAATAAATCAAGATGTTCTCTAGGTACACCATAACATGGGATAGCAACATGTCTCGAAAGATATCATTCACAAAATTCTGGAAAACTGCAAGAGCGTTACACAGTCCGAAAGGCATAACTAGATATTCATAATGCCCGTATCGAGTATTGAAAGCGGTCATCCATTCATCACTCTCCTGAATACGAATCAGATTATACGCCCCACGGAGGTCAAGTTTGGTAAAGATGGTGGCGTCCTTCAATTGGTCATATAATTCAGTTATGAGGGGAAGAGGATATTTATTTTTTACAGTTATCTTATTCAACCCACGGTAATCGATGCAGGGGCGTAAAAAGCCATCTTTCTTGGCGACGAAAAAGAACCCTGCACCGGCTGGAGATGCTGAAGGCCTTATGAATCCTTTTTCCAAACTCTCTTCAATGTTTTTTTTTTTTTTTTTCTCTCCCATTTTCTATAGTGTAATTAGTTAAGGGTGGGGTTTATAATCAATTAACTGTGTTGCTCTGTATATAAGGAAGTGGTTAAACTCACAGCTTGCTCACTGTAAGGGGCTTGCATTTTCTAAGTGACTTGCTTTCTGTAAGTGACCAGTTTGTGCACCACAGCAGTTAGTGCAACACAAGAGTGCAAGAGCAAGGAGGGTAAGTGACATAAAGCAATTGTTTAAATTCTATACTCGCGTCCCTTTATAAAGAATGAGCAAGCTTGGAGATTTCACTCAGTGCACATCATGCCATATGTATGCATGCTTGGAACAGCAGTTCCTGGGTCCATATCGCTGTGGTAAGTGTGATCAATTGGTCTCTCTGGAAGCTGAGGTTGGTGCTCTTAAGAGGCACATTGAAACACTGAGAGAGATTGACAACCTTGAGAGGAGTCTGTTGCTCACTGAGCAAAGTTTAGATGGGGCCCCTAGCAATGAGGGAGGAGATCAGTCAGAAGGGAGTCAGGCACATAGCTGGGTGACAGTAAGACGTGGTTGCAGTGGGGAAGGGAAGAGGAAGAGGCAAGCCAGCCCAGAGTCTCTCCCTCCCAACAAATTTGCCCTTTTAAGTGAGCATGTTGGGGAGGCAGACTCAGAGGTAGGCTTTGCGGAAAAAGCTGTTCTCCCTAACAGCCGGGAGAGCAGCTCATCCAATGTGCAGGGGATCCGAAAGGAAGGAAAGCCCAGGCAGGTTGTGGTGGTAGGGGATTCAATAATCAGGAAAACAGACAGGGTAATCTGTAGCTCTGATCGCAGCAACCGAATGGTTTGCTGTCTCCCGGGTGCCCGGGTTCGGCATGTTGCGGACAGAGTGGATAGATTATTGGGAGGGGCTGGTGAGGATCCAGCTGTCTTGGTGCACATTGGCACCAATGACATAGTAAGAGGAAGATGGAGTGTCCTAAAAGATAATTTTAGGGACTTGGGTAGTAAGATTAAGAAAAGGACCTCCAAGGTAGTATTCTCAGAGATACTACCTGTGCCATGCGCTACACCAGAAAGGCAGCGGGAGATTAGGCAGCTAAATGCATGGCTGAAGTCTTGGTGTAAGAAGGAGGGCTTTGGGTTCTTAGAGCACTGGGCTGATTTTGCTTTGGGGTACAATCTCTATAGTCGTGATGGATTGCACCTAAATGCAAGAGGGTCCAATGTGCTTGGGGAGAGAATGGTTAGACGGTTGGAGGAGATTTTAAACTAGGAATGGGGGGGGGAATAAATACCGGGTTAGACAGTATAGAAAGGGAAGGCGATTTACTTAGTAACCAGGTGGGTGGATCTGGGGGCTTGGTCTATAAAGATAATAGGGAGAAGCATATGTTTTGCCCCCCAAAGCAAGGACAGAAAGTGATTGCAGCATCGGTGTTAAATGACAAGCTGAAGGTCATGTCTACAAATGCTCGCAGTTTAGGGAATAAGATCCATGAACTTGTAACAGTTGTGGCAACTGAGAATGTTGATATAGTGGCTGTTACTGAGACATGGTATAATGAGAAAAATGACTGGGACATATCAATACCGGGGTACTCTTTATATAGAAAAGATAGAAAGGGCAGGAAAGGGGGAGGGGTGGCCCTATATGTGAAAAATAACATAAAATCTAACTTAATACAAGTTGGTGAAGAGAACTTAGAGTCAGTTTGGGTTACAGTACAATTTGGCAAAAGTAAAGTAACTCGCATAGGTGTGATTTATAGACCCCCAGGACAAGTAGAAGAACTCGATAATCTACTAGTGGAGGAAATAGCTAAAATGACAGTGAAGGGGGATGTTATAATCATGGGTGACTTTAATCTCCCTGATGTGAACTGGAAAACGAAAGTAGCTGGTTGTACCAGGAGTGCGGATATTCTAAACTCCTTATTGGGATTATCTTTAAAACAGGTGGTTGAGGAACCAACTCGTAAGGAGGCCACATTGGATTTAGTGTTCACAAATGGAGATTTGTTAACAGATATTTCTGTAGGTGAAAGTTTGGGATCTAGTGATCATCAGTCTGTGTGGTTTAATATACGAACAGTGACTGAGTCACACCACACAAAAACAAAAGTTTTAGATTTTAGAAAAGCTGACTTTTCTAAAATGAGAAAATGTATAGAGGAGTCATTATCAGACTGGCACAATTTAAATGGTGTTCAGGAGAAATGGGATTTTGTAAAAGCTGTTTTATCGAAGATAACAGAAAATTGTATTAGGTTGGTCAGTAAGAGTAAAAAATTAAGGAAACCGCTGTGGTACTCTGCAGAAGTGGCCAAAATCGTGAAAGACAAGAAGTTAGCCTTTAGTAGATACAAAAATACCCAAAGTGAGGAAGATAGACAGATCTATAAAATTAGGCAGAAAGAGGCAAAGAAAGTTATAAAAACTGCCAAATCACAGGCAGAAGAGCGAATTGCCCTATCAGTAAAAAATGGAGATAAAACATTTTTTAGATATATAAATGAGAAAAGGAAAGTTAAACAAGGATTAGTTAGACTAAAAACAAAAGGCATATATGTAGAAGAGGATAAAGGTTTAGCTGACTGCCTCAACGAATATTTCTGTTCAGTTTTTACAGATGAGAATGATGGAATGGGACCTCAGTTGGGAAAAAAGACTGAATCATTTGAAATATGTGAGTTTATCGAGGCGGAGGTTTTACTTCAGTTGTCTAAGGTAAAGACAAATAAGTCGATGGGGCCTGATGGGATACACCCCAAGTTATTAAAAGAGCTTGGGGGTGTACTAGCAAAACCGTTAACAGATATATTTAACGAATCATTGGTAACGGGAGTTGTCCCTGGGGATTGGAAAGTAGCGAATGTTGTGCCTATACACAAAAAAGGCAGTAGGGAGGAGTCGGGCAACTACAGGCCAGTTAGTCTTACATCTCCATTACAAAAAAATTACTGCAGTTTTTCTGCAGTTTTTTGGACATGAAAAAACTGCAATACTGTACTTTTACTGCAGTATTACTGCACGTTTACTGCAGTTTTACTGCATTTGTACTTCACTGTACTGCATTATTACTGCGTATTTACTGCGCTTTTTTTTTTACTGCAATTATACTGCATTGTACTTCAATGTACTGCAGCTTTATTGCAATTGTACTTCCGTACAAAAATAACTGCAGTAAAACTGCAGTACAGTGAAGTACAAATGCAGTAAAACTGCAGTAAATGTGCAGTAATACTGCAGTAAAAGTGCAGTATTGCAGTTTTTTCATGTCCAAAAAACCACAGTATTAGTTCAGAAAAACTGCAGTAATTTTTTCGTAAGGGCTGTAGTGGGAAAATTAATGGAAACAATGTTAAAGGAAAGGATTGTTGAACATCTGAAGTCACATGGCTTTCAAGATCAAAAACAACATGGGTTTTCCTCAGGAAGATCTTGCCAAACAAATCTTATTGATTTTTTTGATTGGGTGACTAAAGTAATTGATCAAGGTGGTGCAGTAGACATTGCGTATCTGGATTTCAGTAAGGCCTTTGACACTGTCCCACATAGAAGACTTATAAATAAACTGCAATCTCTGGGTTTAGATCCCAATGTTGTTGAATGGATTAAGGAGTGGCTGAGTGACAGAAAACAGAGGGTTGTAGTCAATGGCGTATATTCAGAACAAGGTCTTGTTACCAGTGGGATACCTCAGGGATCTGTACTTGGACCCATTCTCTTTAATATTTTCATTAGTGATATTGCAGATGGTGTTGATGGAAAGGTATGTTTATTTGCCGACGACACAAAAATTTACAACAGGGTTGATGTTCCTGGAGGAAGAAGCCAAATGGCAAACGATCTAGGTAAGCTGGAAAAATGGTCAGAGCTGTGGCAATTGGCATTTAACGTGGATAAATGCAAAGTAATGCACCTGGGGCATAAAAACCCAAGGGCAGAGTATAGACTATTTGGTACTGTCCTAACCTCAACGTGTGAGGAAAGGGATTTAGGGGTAATTATTTCTGAGGATTTAAAGGTAGGTAGACAATGCAGTAGAGCAGCAGGTAATGCTAGCAGAATGCTTGGTTGTATAGCGAGAGGTATTAGCAGTAGAAAGAGGGAAGTGCTCATGCCGCTGTACAGATCACTGGTGAGACCTC
Organism: Spea bombifrons; assembly: GCF_027358695.1. Taxonomy (NCBI): domain Eukaryota; kingdom Metazoa; phylum Chordata; class Amphibia; order Anura; family Pelobatidae; genus Spea; species Spea bombifrons. Next base: position 81,355,880 of record NC_071087.1, on the reverse strand, counting down.
ACTTGGAGTATTGTGTACAGTACTGGAGACCATATCTCCAGAAGGATATAGATATGTTGGAGAAAGTGCAGAGAAGGGCTACTAAAATGGTTTATGAATTACAAAATAAACCTTACCCGGACAGGTTAAAGGATCTTAACCTATATAGCCTGGAAAAAAGACGGGACAGGGGGGATATGATAGAAACATTTAAATACTTAAAGGGAATCAACAAAGTAAAGGAAGAAAGTTTATTTAAAAGAAGAAATAAAACCACAACAAGAGGACACAAGCATAAACTAGAGGGGCAAAGGTTTAATGGTAACATCAGAAAATATTACTTTACGGAAAGGGTAGTGGACGCATGGAATAGCCTCCCAGTGGAAGTGGTAGATGTTAATACAGTAAAGTCATTTAAGCAAGCATGGGATAGGCATAATGCCAAGCTAGATATAGGATAAGGGCAAGTACTAAAGGAGAGTACTCAGAGGTTGGGCAGACTGGATGGGCCTTCTGGCTCTTATCTGCCGTCACTTTCTATGTTTCTATGTTTCTATTGAGCCAAAGCTTAATTTTCGGGTTGAGATAATGGGTACGTGTGCTCCTTAGGTGGGTTTGTACCGGGTAACAGCTTTATTGCGCAATCATACGCACGGTGAGGAGATAAAGTGTTCGCCTTTTGTTTAGAAAAGACATCCAGAAAGTCCCAGTACTGAGACGGTATTAGTTGACGGGGGTCTTTAGCCGGTGTGTCCAGTTTCAAACTTAACTTAGTGAGAGTGTTGCAGCAATTCTTTAAACACTCCTTACTCCAGGCCAAGATCTGCCCTTCTCTCCAATCGATGCTGGGGTTATGAGATTGGAGCCATGACATTCCCAGGATAATTGGTATGTGAGGACTGGACAGGACATCGAATTGTATCTCCTCGAAATGTAGAACACCGACTACTGCACCAATAACGTCTGTTTGAGAGGACACCATCTCTGTTCCTAGGGGAGTCCCGTCTAACGCAGAAATAGCCGTCTTCTGAGTCTTTGGCTTTAAGGATATATTGTTATCCAGAGCCCACGTCTTGTCTATAAAATTCTCTGCTGCCCCTGAATCAATGAAAGCTTGGGTGGCCACTTGGTGGCCTTGCCACTGCAGCTTGATGGGAACAGACAGTCTTTGAGGCTGAGGAGGTGTGGCTACAGTAGCACTTAGTGAAGCACCTCCGGTCTTCACTAAGTTCTGGCGTTTCCCGACTTCCTGGGGCATGCGTAAATCAAATGTCCCTTCTGCCCACAGTATAAGCATAAGCCCAAGGATCTACGACGCTGTTTTTCTTCGGCCGAAAGATGAAGTACCAGGCCTATTTCAATAGGTTCCGCGGCCGCAGGAACTGGTTCAGAAGATGCGTGAACAATTGGACGAAAGGAGGCCGAAATTGACGTGGCTCTCCCGTTCAAATCTTCTCTCCAGACCTCTGGCTTCTAACCGTAGGCATAGAGTAATGAAATTTTCCAGATCACGGTAGGTAAGAGCGTCTTTCAAGGACTCATTCAGCCCCCTACGAAAAGCAGAAGTAAACACGCTGATATTCCAGTCAGTTTCATATGCGAGTGTGCGGAATTCTACGGCATACTGAGCCACTGTTCTTCTTCCCTGCTGTATCTCCATTAAGTTGGATTCAGCTGCTTCACGTCTCCCAGGAGCATCAAATACAGCCCTGAATGAAGCAATAAAGGCGTTGGCGTCGTCCAAAATGGAAGAGTCTTGTTCCAATAACGGTGAGGCCCATGCTAACGCTTCTCCTTTTAATAAATTGATAATAAAAGTCACACTGTTGTTGTGGGAAGCGAAGGTGTGAGGATGTGCACAAAAGTGTAGAGTGCATTGATTCAGAAACCCTCTACACTCATGTGGGTTTCCAGAGTATTTTTCAGGCAATGGCATCTTTGGTGCTTTAACGGAAGTGCCTATTCCAGGCGCAGGAGGTGAGGCGTCCGAAGATGCACTTTGGGAGACTGTAGGTGCAAGATTCGTGGCCAATGATCTGAGCATGTCAGCCACGTCATCCAATTTTCGTTCCAAGGATTGGAGCTGAGACGCATGAACGGCTAAGACTTGATCTTGTCTTTCTTGATGGTTGGACATCCTTGCCAATTCTGCGGGATCCATATTGCTGGCCTGTGTTAACTGTCACGACCGAGGTACGGGTTCTGGATCCGCGCTGCAGAATCGGCGCCTCCTGGTGGAGAGAGGACGCACTGCCACCAGGGCACTGGAGATATGGGCCGTTCACCACCGAGAGCAATGAAAGGGTGAAACTCAGGAACAGAAAATAAAAAAATAACAACGGTATCCGAGGGGTCAGGCAATAGAGTAGTCGGGGTCACAAGCAAAGGTCAGGGCAGGCAGCGAAACAACAGAGGTCAGGCTCAAGCAGGAGTCAATACCACAAAGATAAATCAGGATTCAAACGCTAGTGTAGGCAAAAAGGCACTAACACAGGCAAGGGTGTAGTGCCAAATGAGGGTTTAAATATCCCTCCAACAATACAGATCCTCCTACCCTCCTAATTAGGGGGAGGAGGAAAAATGATAAATGTCACTTTAAGAGTGACATGAATATTCATTAGTTTAGCTTAGTTTAGACGTGGAGGCGCGCGCCCCGGCAAGATCCCTCGAACTCGCCGGGGACGCGCGTCTCGAAGGAGGACCAACCCGGCGGCAGCTCACCGCGACGGCACGAGCTGCGTCTCGGCATCCCTGCCGGCGTCAACACGACGGGAGCGGTAACAAAAGGAGGGAGAGGGGGGTAGGTAGTGAGAAGGGAGGAAGAGGGGGTAGATAGTGAGAAAGGGGGGGAGAGGTAGATAATGAGAAAGAGGGTAGTAAGAATATTTAAATAAAGAGTGAGAAAATGAATGAATTATGTATACCTGCAAATATAAGGTTTGTATGTCTTATTCAGTTGCTCTTTACATGCAAGTGCAGTTTTATGTGTTGTTTATTTGATCTATACCTATTTTTTGGTTCGGGAGCAGAGGGAGTGATTGTATGCTAGGGAGGGTGGAGCAGGTCCCAAAGAGATGAGATGCTTGCGTAGGGTCCAATTCTTTCAATATAAAATGTACTGGCAGCAGGGTCTAATATTTATACATATTGGCAGCAGCGGATACTAGTAGCGGATACTACTATTTATATATATTGACAGCAGGGGCTAATATTAATATATTTCGGCAGAGGGGCTAATATTTATATATATATTGGCAGCAGGGTCTAATATTTATATATATCGTATTTGCCCGAATACAGGCCGCACTCCCCCCCCCACTTTAAGTCTTTAAAGTGGGGGTGCGGCCTATATTTGGGGTTTAGCCCTGGAATGCGCAATTCGTCCATGCAGTTCCGGGCTCCGGGCAGGCAGCAGGGTTAGGATACAGATCCCCCGCAGCGGACCTGCATCCTACTCTCCAATACGCTGAGACAGCCTCCCCTGCCAGCAGTTTCCACGGGGGAGTCCCGGCACGGGAGATTGTCTAAGCGCATCGTGCAGACGTTCACTGGCTGCGGTGATGTGCGTAAACAACCTCCGCTGCCGGCACGTCTGCTCGATGTGCTTTAACAGTCTCCCTTTGCCGGGACTTCCCACGGAGGAGTGCCGGCAAGGGAAATTGTTAAAGCACATCATGCAGATGTGCCGGCAGCGGAGGCTATTTAAGCTCGCATCGCCGCAGCCGGTGAACGTCTGCACAATGCACTTTAACAATCTCCCTTGCCGGCACTTCCCACGGCACCGGCACCGGAAGTTGTCTCGTATCGCGCAGCTGTCCGCCGCCGGTCCCGCTAGACACCCGGGAGTCTGCATTGGTAAGTCTAGTAACATAGTAACATAGTAACATAGTTCATAAGGTTGAAAAAAGACCAAAGTCCATTAAGTTCAACCTATATACATATTGTGTCCCTACCGTGTTGATCCAGGGGAAGGCAAAAAACCCTTATGAAGCAGATGCCAATTGCCCCATACCAGGGGGAAAATTCCTTCCCGACTCCAAATATGGCAATCAGAATAAATCCCTGGATCAACGTTCTGTCCCTATTAATCTACTATCCATAACTTGTACAGTACTGGGCACCAGTGTACAAGAAAGATATAGTGGAGCTGGAGAGGGTTCAAAGACGGGCAACCAGAGTAATAAAGGGAATGGAAGGACTACAGTACTCAGAAAGATTATCAGAATTAGGGTTATTTAGTTTGGAAAAAAGACGGCTTAGGGGGGACTTAATAACTATGTATAAATATATAAGGGGGCAGTACAGAGATCACTCCCAGGACCTATTTATACCCAGGACTGTATCTATAACAAGGGGACATCCTCTACGGCTGGAGGAAAGAAGGTTTCTACACCAGCACAGACGGGGGTTCTTTACAGTAAGAGCGGTGAGACTATGGAACTCTCTGCCAGAGGAAGTGTTAATGGTAAACTCAATAAAAGAGTTTAAAAGGAGCCTGGACGTGTTTCTTGAAAGCAATAATATTACAAGTTATGGAAGTCTAGCGGGGGGGCATATCTAGGGGGCAGAGTGGCAGCATATCTCAGGGCAGGGCAGAATGGCAGCATATCTTGGGGGGTGGGCAGAGTGGCAGCATATCACGGGGGGTGGGCAGAGTGGCAGCATATCTCAGGGGGTGGGCAGAGTGGCAGCATATCTCAGGGGGTGGGCAGAGTGGCAGCATATCTCGGGGGTGGGCAAAGTGGCAGCATATCTGGGGGAGCAGAATGGCAGCATATCTATTCCACTAAGTTTTTTTTTCTAAGAGTCTAAATTTCTTTCTAAATTTTCTTTAAAAAACACATAACTTTTAGGGTGCAGCCTATAGTCGAGCCAATACGGTATATATATATATATTGGCAGCAGGGGCTAATGGTAATATATATTGGCAGCAGGGGCTAATATTAATGGCAGAAATAAAATGTGGTCACCTTACTCCTGAGTACAGTGATATCACTTTACCTGGCTGTTTGGGGGCAAAATGGCCACATTTGGGACATGCACATGTTTTCAATGTTGAACTTTGGTGATCTACTGCCCTTGGCCTATTTGGTACATCTTTGAGATTGGCCAATTCAATGTGCCCAATAAAACCATATAGTTTTGAAAACAAGACACCCCAGGGTATTTCAAATGCTGGTATTTTAACTCTTTGCATGCACACATTTTACCACCAGCCTTTGTCAAATTTTGCAGTAGTATTTTTTTGTGTGTACAGTATTTGCTCGATTATAAGACAGGGTTTTTTTCAGAGCAAATGCTCTGAAAAATACCCCTCGTCTTATAATCGGGGTCGTCTTATAATCAGACCTCAAATAGGTCTGACTATGAGACGACTAAGATCCAGATCCCCCGCAGCTGCAGGGGACCTGGATCCTACGATTTATGTAGACAACTTACGCTGCAGCTGGAAGGAGGTGTGCTAGCAGCGGGGGTTGTCTGCGTCCATCGGCGCGGCGAACTCTGATCTCTGACAGCCGGGGAAGGTCTGAGCGATGGACGCAGACAACCCCGCTGCTAGCCACACCTCCTTCCGGCTGCAGCGTAAGTTGTCTACGCGAATCGTGTCGACATCTACACGCTGCCCCGGCTGCATGACAGGTAAGTTGGGGGGGAGTGTTAAATGGGGGGGCATAAGGCATTTCTGGAGGCAGAGTGCTCTATGAAATGTCTTTTAACCCCCTTGATGCCACTTTGCCTCCAGAAATGCCTTTTTAACTCTCTATACGTCACTCTGCCTCCTGAAATGCCTTACACCTCCCTCTGCCCCATAGTATGCCTTTTAATCCCCTTAATGCCAGAGTGGCACATAGGGGGTCAAAAGGCATATCATGGGTCACAGTGGCATATAGAGTTAAAAGGCATATCATGGGGCACAGTGGCATTTAGGGGGTTAAAAGGCATATCATGTGGCACAGTGGCATATAGGGGGTATAAGGCATTTCTGGGGCAGATGTGCATAACTGGGGGGCAGGTTGGAAAATAGAAGGAAATAAAACCAAAATATTTTTCTCAATCATAGCTTTTATTAAAAAAATAGTTTACATGAATTAACATTTACTGGTAAAACTTTTTTCCTATAGGGTCGTCTTATATTCAGGCTTTTTCCCTAAATTAATATTCAGATTTGAGGGGTCGTCTTATAATCGAGCAAATACGGTATTTTTCCCCACACACCTTGTACTTTAGGTATGAACTTACAGCTCCTGGTATATGTCACTGTCACACAACACCCCAATATGTGTCAGGTTGTTTTGGGGCTAAAAGGCCACATTTGGTCAATACTTTCAGTGATGAGTTTGATTGTGATTTTTGGTTGATGTATATCTGCAAGGCTGGGTTTGTGTGTTATATGGATGACAGCAATGCAGACTAATTTGATGCAGTGTGCGGCGTATGGTCTGAGCACTGACATGCTGACCCCCCACCCCTTAAACCCTTGACAGCACTCATACGTCTATTTCTCAAAGACAACCTCTGGATATGACACTGAGCACGTGCACTCAACTTCTTTGGTCGACCATGGCGATGCCTGTTCTAAGTGGAACCTGTCCTGTGAAACTGCTGTATGGTCTTGCCCACTGTGCTGCAGCTTAGTTTCAGGGTCTTGGCAATCTTCTTATAGCCTAGGCCATCTTTATGTAGAGCAACAATTCTTTTTTTCATATTCTCAGAGAGTTCTTTGCCATGAGGTGCCATGTTGAACTTCCAGTGACCAGTATGAGACAGTGTGAGAGCGATAACACCAAATTTAACACACCTGCTCCCCATTTACACCTGAGACCTTGTAACACTAACGAGTCACATGACACTGGGGAGCGGAAATGGCTAATTGGGCCCAATTTGGACATTTCCACTTAGGGGGGATTCCTTTTATGATGTGAGTTAAATCCTCGCTGTGGCCCTTATGGTATTCTGTTGGGTGTTATCCACCTGTTTAATTGTGGCACCACCCCTGATTTCTAGACTGGAAAATAATATGGTATGTAGTACTTCAAGGGGGATGTTGTAGTAGTTGTAGATTATTTTGTCTTAGCGTTATTGGGAAAGACTAGTCCATTTTCCTAATGATTTGGTGGCTTACAACGTGTACAGTTTCCAAGTATCCCCGAGACAGCCTCCCCCTAGAAGTAGGTGTGTTGCTTTTAGTAAAGTCCCATGGGGGAGATGATCCAGTGCCTCATTTAAGGAGGCCTTGGGCCCTGTGCCACACAGTCACTATAATGCAGAACCGCAAAATATGGTGTAGTCTCCAGAGTTGGTGAATCCGCTCAAACACTTCTGCAGGGATATTCCCTGTGTGTTGCTCTCTCAGTGTGTGGTGTGCGCGAGTGCAGATGGTAGTGGTGTTAGTCCTTCCTTTGGTGATATTAAGCTGGGTGAGTTGTGGCACAACTTGGAGTAAAGGCCCCCACTTCGATGGTCGGCCATTGGGTATGCAAACCCCCCCCAGAATATTCTGTTATTGTTTCCTCTTTTTTTTTAGTTGTGCTTGTAAGATCTCTCCTTTATGGCTGTGAGGAGAGCTCACGCATCTGTGGCTATATTAGCTAGGCTCCTCCTGGAACTTCAATTTTTTTAATAAACAGTAAATGCATTGTGGTGTCTATTAAGATGCAGCAGTATATAAAATCGAGCACCTGTCTTTGTGTATTTGTTATAAAAAATTTCACCTGTTTTCAGTGCAGAGGTCAAGCAATAAGAAGTTATGAAACTGCCTTTGGCATCATGGAAAACATTGCTGATTTTTTAAAAGGGGATTTAATTTGCTATTTTCTGGTTGATCCTGAGATACCGTATTTGCTCGATTATAAGACGAGGTTTTTTCCAGAGCAAATGCTCTGAAAAATACCCCTCGTCTTATAATCAGGGTCGTCTTATAATCAGACCTCAAATAGGTCTGATTATGAGACTAAGATCCAGATCCCCCGCAGCGATGCAGAGGACCTGGATCCTCCTGTGTTAACCCCCCCCCAACTTACCAGTGCTTCTGAGTCCCCGGTGCTTAGTCCGGGCTGCGTGTAGAGCTCTACGCGATACAATCGCGTAGAGCTCTACACGCTTCCCGGACTAAGCACTGGGGACCCAGATGCAGGGGACCTGGATCCTCCTGTGTTAACCCCCGACCCAATTTACCGGTGCATCTGAGTCCCCGGTGCTTAGTCCGGGCTGCGTGTAGAGCTCTACGCGATATAATCGCGTAGAGCTCTACACGATACAATCGCGTAGAGCTCTACACGCTGCCCGGACTAAGCACTGGGGACTCAGAAGCACCGGTAAGTTGCATCCTCCTGTGTTATGCCCCCTCCAACTTACCGGTGCTTCTGAGTCCCCGGTGCTTATAGAAGGAAATAAAACCAAAATATTTTTCTCAAGCATAGCTTTTATTGAAAAAAGTGTTTAAATGAATTAACATTTACTGGTAAAACTTTTTTCCTATAGGGTTGTCTTATATTCAGGCTTTTTCTTTTTTTCCTAAATTAATATTAAGATTTGGGGGGTCGTCTTATAATCAGGGTCGTCTTATAATCGAGCAAATACGGTACTTATTATCTACATAACTTTGTAAGTATATACCAGCTAAAAAACATTTGAATGCATATACTTCTAAGTGTTAATGTCTTTGACTTGGTATAAACATCAATTTGGGACATAATATATTTTTGTCATAATTAAAATCACCATATCTCTTGAGACACAATCTCAGTGTATCTAGATATATTCCTATGGGAAAATCTCTGAAGAGGTTTTGTCTAATAATATTGTAAGCAATGTTTGGGAACTTCTTTTTTTAATGAGTCTCAGGCGACTAATAAAACTACATGATGTCATGGATCCATCGGGATGGATGCAAAAAATAAACATCCACTGTAATTATGTCTACTGGGAACTGTCCATCATCTCTTTGTATAATCATTCTGAAAACATTAAATTGAATCCATTACCAGAACTGTTGTAAATGTAAGCCATAAATTAAGTTGCTAAAAAATAAATCTCACTTGTGGAAATGCTCATCCTGTGCTTGATTTTAGTACAGTTTACCAGTGAAGCAATGATATGATGAGAGATCCATTTAGATAATAAAGACCGCAGGACTCTTTACTGAGGACTGCGACATGTTGTATTAGTAAACCAAACATCATAAATCTCATAATATAATAATAATCAGGGGGATCAAAGCTTTAGCTTCATTCAATAGGTGCCTAATCATGCATTGGGGAGAAGTCTCCCCGCCTTCCTTTAGGGAATGGGTAACAAGGGTAGAAGATGCGCAAGCTCTGGAGGAGTTGGTAGGCAATTCTGATCATCTTGGTGAACGGCACCGATGGACTTGGTTCTATTGGTCCCGTCTTTTGTCAGATCTTCCCACTCACCCGCTATCGGTCTAATTGGTATTGATAGGTGATTATTGGTGCTAGACCTCTTCATTGGGGGGTGTTTGACACTGCTATATTGTGGATTCCCCTGCTGCGTCAGGGTCTTGCAATGTACCTTTATGTCCATTTGCTGTCCTCTTTTTTGTTCTTCCTCCCCCTCCCCACTGTTTTCCGTGTTTCTATGTCATTATAAAAACCAATAAAAACTTTGATTTACAAAATTGCCTCAGACCCAGGTGGGCTAACCTGCTCCCTGTTTACCTTCCCAAAGACAGGGGCCAAGGGCAGTGGGTTTGACCCCCCTTGAGCCCACAACCCCCTCTCCCATTTGGCCATAGCTCTCTCTAGCCTGTCCCTTTCTCCTAAACACCATATGTCTGGGCCCATGTCATTCAAATGTGCCCCATTCTTTTTTTTATCTGTTTATTAGCATTCGTTCAAAGATAATGAACAGATACAGAGGAGTACAATGCATGCGTACAAAAGGTGACTGTTAAACAAGCTCTTGACCAGGGTAGTTTGATCGATATAATGTGCTAGGGTCATTAGTGATTTAGTATTTAACATTTTAGAGCCCGAAATCTGGGAGAAATCATGGCACGTGTGGTATAGGTTCGGGAGGGATATCAAGGGTCTGGTCAGCCTAAGCAGGAGATCGTCAGCAAAGAGTCCCAGTTTATATTGCTGATCACCCACGTTGATCCCCATAATATCCGAGTGTGTTCTGATGGCTGCGGCTAGTGGTTCAAGGCATAATGCGAACAAGAGAGGCGATAGCGGGCATCCCTGCTTCATTCCTTTTCGAATTTGGATCAGTTGCGACTCGCACCTCTTCAATGCAATTGAGGCCAACAGATTGCTCTAGAGAGTCCGAACCCCCTGTAGGAAGTTCCCCTTGAAGCCAAGTGTCTCCAGTACTTTCCACATATATTTCCAATCTATTCTATCGAATGCTGTTTCAGCATCTAAGGCCAATAATATACCTTGCTGGTCTGTTAGCTTAGCCATCTCATTTAAGCTGACTGTTCGTCTGACATTGTCAGGGGCTTCTTTTTGGGGAATGAATCCCACTTGATCAGGATTTGTTAGGGAGGAGACATCTCCCAGACGCATTGCCAGGAGTTTAGAGTACAATTTAATGTTCACATTAATTAGGGATATGGAGCTTCCACATTGGGTATAGTATTTTTCCTCCTTATGGATGACTATAATTTTGGCTCTCAACATTTCAGCCTGGGCATCTGTTTAATTTTTATGTAGTATGACCCCGATAGACCATCTGGGCCAGAGGCTTTGGCGTTTTTGAGTGTTTTGATCGTCGCCACAAGTTCTTTCTCAGTAAACGGTTGATTCAGTCTAATTGACCATTTGAAAGTTTCAACATCGACACAGAGGCAAGGAATTGTTGGACATGTTCCAAACCCAGTTAATTTCTAGGGGCTTTGTTGCCATCATAATGGTTTTGATACTATGTAACAAATTGCTCTGCTATGTCAACGGGCTTTACCCAGGACCGTTTGTCATTATCTATAGTTTTGGCTACGTTCTGAGATTTTCTCTGAGCTTGTCTTAGTCATCTTGCCAATAATGTGTCGGTATGTTAGCCTTTTTCGAAGAATTTCTGTCTGGTGAGGTTGAGAGCGTGTAGTATCTCCTTAATGAATAGTAAATTGAGTTCCCCTCTCACTTGAATTATATCATGAAGGGTGTTTATCCAAGGACATCTTATGTTGCGCCTCCAATTTAACTAGCTTGTCAGTGAGTGATGCTTGCGTGCATTAATTTCTGGCTGCAATCCTAAAAATTGAGCCCCTAATGAAGGCTTTATGGGTCGGCCACAACAGATGAGGGTGGGTGTTCTGTTAAATTGGTCTCTGTTGGTTTCTTCCATCACTGCTGGATCTGTCAGTAAGAGTTCATACAGTCGCCACTGCCTTGAGAGAAAGCCTTGTACAAAGAGCTTTATTATGCACTCCACTGTGCCGTGATCTGACCAGGATATGGGACGTATTGTTGCTGAGAGGGCCATGGTGACCATCATTTGACTGAGTAAGATGTAATCAATCCTGGAGTAGGATTAATGTGGATGTGAGAAGAAAGAGCAATCTAGTGGTTTAGGTTGAAGAAGCCTCAAAATATCAGTCAAAGCTGCTGTGTACATCATTTAAAAACAAATGTTTGAATGCCCTTCTAACTCATCATGATGGACCACTGTATCCTTATTTAACCCAAGACTAAGCCCCCCACAAGTACACCCACATGTGGATTTTTTTTATGCCAAATGAGATTGCATATAACTACAAAAGAACATCTGATTCCCACCACCCTATCTGCCTAATAGTTGACTCATTCATATCCCATCGGGCTACTTGTGTGACAGCCCTTTTTATGACTTACCAGTGCTTTCTTATACTTGTCCCCCGTGCTTCAGATTCCTTGGTGTCTAGTGGGGCAACTGGTGGAGGCCTGTATGATGTACGTAGACAACCTCCGCTGCTGCTGCTGTCGCCGGAGCTTATATGAATGAGCACAGGAAGGTCATGTGATACCTGCACTCCGTCATAGAAGCCCCCAGAGGAAGTGCCGGTAGCAGCAGAGCCTACCAGATGGGAGGATCCAGGTCCCCTGCAGCGCTATGGGGAGCTGGATCTTAGTCTTAATGTCAGACCTCTATTTGAGGTCTGATTAGAAGATGACCTTGAATATAAGATGAGGGGTATTTTTCAGAGCATTTGCTCTGGGGAAAAAAAACTTGTCTTATAATCGAGCAAATACGGTATCTCAATTATTTCAGCCAATTGCAGATTTAACTTTGTCCACCTGTTCGACCTGACCAGTTCCCCTATGTGAAATGCCCCAAAAATGCTTCCTTAAATCCTGAAGAGCAAACATTTTATAAAACCCCACATCATTTGGCTAATAGACTAAAAGTAACTTGACCCCTATAGTCCATTGACTTAAACCCTTGCAAAAACCCGCCACAACCTGCCTAAAAACAAACTGATGAGGCTGACACGTTCTGTGAACTTAAAATAAAAGCCTAAGGCTGCCAACTTTCTCTTTATGGATGGAACTGATGTGCCATTTACAAACCATAACAACATGGCTACCTTAGCTTCCACACCAGAAGGATTTCCAGCATAAAACTGAAAAGCCGTAATAGGTCGAGCTGCTGTGAGCTGCAATATTATTAGAATGCCCTGAGACATGAACATGTATGAATGCATACATTTAAAAGCAATAACTGATGCAGTAAGCCCACAACCATAGAGGAAGAAGCAGTAATATTGCCTGCAACACATTCATGTTATTGCACGTTATTGCAAAGATGACCAATAACTGAGCACTGACTGAGTCTCAGTGCTCCGTTTTTGAAAAGCCAGCTAGTAGACACCACGCCCAGGGGCGTGACGCTACATGAGTGTGTTCCCCGCCCACAGTGTCAGGGAACACATAAAGTTGTCTAGTAGACAGGGGATGAACAGTGGAGGCTGAGGAGGAGGGAACGGAGGACATGGCACGGGACCTGGTGTTCGGACCGAGTGGGTATTCAGGTGAGTTACTCCGCTCCGTCACGGGACCCTGACAATACCAGATACTTCCCTTACCACCCAATCCAGAAATAAACTAAACTGCTCAAAAAAGGAACAGGCGGTTGAGCAGCGCATCGGAAGGTGACAATTGACATACAACTTCCCTTCCCAGTAGCACTTGTTCAAAATAGTGATTAGCCAATTTCTACATTATAAACAGTTACTTAAGGTTTATGTGTGAATGTTTATTTATCCATCTGGCTTTACACTGAAAGGTCATTTGCTTTATATAACATATAATGCAAAACAGAAGAAGCTTCACATCAAAGCCTTCAGTTACTATGGGCTTCCTTAGTTTAGTATGCATGAGTAGAAACATGCAAATTGATTTCAAAGCTTTCTCTGTACTTCCCTGAGAGTATAAGGTAATAACTGTTTCCCCCTACCCATCATTATCCTGGAAATGAATTTTGTTTCATATGATGAGGCATTCTGTTTTGAATGTTATTTTTTTTTATCTAAGTATCCACATAGGACAAGAATCCAAGGTCAGAAACGGTAAATCTATCAGCAGGAGGTGTCACGAACCGGGTCCATACAGAAGACCCAGAGCGCACAAAGATTGTGTGCAGGAGTTACGGTGCAGTAGCGGAGTTGGACAGGGCCTGGTGCAGGGCGACAGCACTCTCCCAGTGGGCATCTAGGGTTGTGCAGCCACATACCAGCGCCCTGATATAGCAGCGGATGACGTAAAAAAGAAAAAATGGTTCTGCACTCAACTCCCAGGAAGCTTGACAAAGGCCCTGTTTGGCCGAAACGTTGCTTTTGTTTGCTCTCGCTTACTAAAGTGTCCTAGAGACTGGAAGCTGTTTGGAGTGCTGGGATTCCTTTTCTTTGTTTGTATAGCAGCGGATGACAACAGAACAGAACAGAACTTGGAGGTATCCTGCAGGCACCCTGGAGCAGGCATGAGACATAGCACCAGAATCATGTGCAGGATGCTGCAGGCTGAGAGTATGGAAGCTAAGCAGAGTACAGGAGAAACATAGCAAGCAAGGGTGACAGAGCAAGGAGTATAACCAGACAAGATACGCATAATACAGGGCACAACAGAGAACAAGACAAGGAATACTCAAAATCCCGCTACCGGGGATTCAAGACAGGGCACCCCTCTACGGGGATTCAAGACAGGACACCCCTCTACCGGGGATACAGGACAGGACACCCCACAGGTTACATCACAGACTGACACACATAAATACAGGAACTAGCCTAGGACTATATGATAACTATTGGAGATTCCGTCACATCTTATGGCCATAGTATGCTTAGCCCACCACTACACCAAAGTACTCCAATGACGGTGGGTCCTAACGCTAAAGCCTGTCTATGGAAGTACTAATAAACTGAACATTGAATCTATACACATATCAGAGAGACATACCTGTAGACTGCAGACTGAGACAAACAGAACACACGGGTGGGGAACACCTTATAAAGGAAACAGAGCTAACGCAAAGAGCAAAACTGGAATCAAGGAATCAGAGGTTCAGGATAGAACATACAGAAATCCAGAAATGGACCACAGCAAGACAGGGTAACAAAAGACATGCAGCTCCGCAGCCTGGGTAGAGCATGACAGGAGGATGAATTGGGAAATGGGGTACTCGTGTATGACAATGGATAACACAGGAAAGGCTAGGCGCAGGAACAAACGACCGCTGAGTTGCAGTGGATACACTAGACAACTGAGCATGGAGTGGGTATAAATTAGGCTCTTGCTAAGCTTCAAAAAGTTCCTTCCTAAAAATATGTTACATCCTCTTTAAGAACATGAACCCATCATGCCAGCTGGGCTGCTGAAAGAAGGGACACTCACGGGCTATAGCGGCCAATGCCCTCCTTCACACAACATGGGGGTGGTGAGGGTAATGAAAGTACTTGAGGTATACAGCCGCTTTCTCATGCCCTGGTGAGAGGGGGCTCCAAAATAGTGTTGTGTGTGGGAGAGGCTGCCAGTACTATGCGTGGGTGTAGGAAGCATCAAAAACATAAAGAAAAAAGAATGAATGAGAAGTAAACAAGAGAAACAGAGAGAGGAGATGGGATAAAGAAAGAGAGAGAGAAAGAATGAGAAAGAGATAAACTTGGTGAGAGAGTGAAGAAAGAAAAAAGAAGGGGAAAGAAAGAAGGGGAGAGAGAGACACATAGAGAGAGAGAGAGGAAGAATAAAGAGAGAGGGCAGAGTTGGAGAGGAGAGAGAATTAAAAGAAAGAGAGACAAATAAAAAGAAAGATAGAGTGAAGAAAGAGAAAAAAGAAAGATGGAGGGAATAAGAAAGACAGAGAGAAGAAAGAGTGGAGGAGAAAGAGAAAAGAAAGGGAGAGTATGTGCATAATACATACCATAGTAGTTTAAGATGGTATAGTATTAGTTTGTTTCATATGTGGTGTTTCATATGAAGACACAATGCATCATCTTTCTTCTTAGATATTATGAATAAATAAAGATGCATCTTTTACTGATTATTCTGAAGAGTGTTTCTATATCACCTACATATCCATTTATTCTATCCACTGGATTACACTGTTGTATTTTAGGTAAATGAAAGTTTTTTTTTTTATCATGGAGTACAATAAACATTGAAACAATGGGAAAGAACATAGAATAAAAGGAGCATTATCAAAGAAGACAATAACCCTTAATCAAAAAGGGATTTGAAGGACAAGAGGTGTATGTGCAGAGGTACCTTGCAATGACTGCACCACTCTTCGGAACCAATAAACAGATAATATGAAGCAAAGCGGAGTGGTGAGTCGATATCAACTAACCTCTAAATTGAAGTTGCTGCACGCCCCTGGAGGTTGCGAGAAAACAAAAAGGGACAGACAAACATGAAACACGCATAAGGGAAGGGAGGAGAACATATATGGAAGAAGGAAAAAAAAGGGGGGGAGCAGAGGGAGAGGAGAAGGGAGGAGGCAAGGGAAGGACAGGTAGGAGGGGGTCAGGGAAGAGGAGGAAGGGAGCAAGGAAAGAAAACCGCGCTCAGTGAAATGGTGCGAGATAATAGGAAAGACAGCAAGAGAGGAGTGGGGGAGTGTCAAGGTGTGGGCAAATAGGGAACTGTAAGCTGCCGGCCGAGAATTTACTGCCGCAGCAATGAAGCCAATATAGGGGAAGATTGGAATGACAGCCAGCATGCCCATATCCCAGTGTATGTCTCCATCCTGTCGGAGGCTAGATGGACCAATTCTTCCAAGCCCCGTATATCCACCACTCGGGAAACCCACTGATGCAGAGTAGGAACCTCGGCGCGCCGCCAGTAAAGCGGAATAAGTCTACGAGCTGCGTTGAGAAGAGCAGAAACCTCGGCGCGCCGCCAGTAAAGTGGAATAAGACTACGAGCCGCGTTGAGAAGATGGCGGAGGACCGAGCGTTTCATTTGTCCCAAAGATTTCTCTGAATGAAAAAAGAGACCCATTTCCAGGGGAAGTCGGACCGGCTCCCTGAAACCTCTTCCAAGCAACGGAATACTCCAGCCCAATAGGATTGTAGACGACCACAACCACACCAGATATGCAGGTCGGTACCTCTCTCCACTCCACACCTACAGCAGGTTGGATCACTCCCCGGCTATATTCTGCTGATTGCTACCGGAGTTCTATACCACATCGTCATTAACTTATAAGCGGTCTCCTGGTATCGCGAGGCAATAGAATATTTGTGTGCTAAGATGCAGACCATCTCCCACCGTCGGTCTGAGAGAGTTTCTCCGAGCTTGGATTCCCACCTTCCCATAAACACTGGAGGTATCAAAGAGTCCTTCTCGAGGAGCAGACGGTAGATGATAGAGATTCCCTCCTTAGGGAGGCAGTCTCGTCGAGCAAGCTGTTCGAAAGGAGTTAGGGCTCTAGAAAGATGGTGTTCGGCCCGGGAGCATTACAACATACAGCACCACCTGGGTGTACCGGAAGCGTTGCAGCAAAGTACCTCGAGCCGTGGGTATCGCCCGTTCAAAAGGCAAGAGGGCCGAACCATCCCACATCTGTTAAATGGTGGCATCAGGAGGTAACTCCAAGGAAGCAAGGTAACCCCTCTCCACAGAGCCGGCCCGACAATGGAGCCGAGTGGGGCAACCTCTCCAGGCGGCACTTTTGAAGGGGCCCCAAGCCCATTTTTTTTTTTAAAGCGAAAGGGGCGCCGGGTGGTTTTCGTTTACCAAGCTGTCGGTACCCGCTCTGCGCCTCTCTCTCTCTCCTCTACGGTGAGTCTCCCTGTTCGGTCTCGGTGCCGGCTTGTAATGCTGAGTGCCGGCGCTCATTTCCGGCGCTCAGCATTACAAGCCGGCACCGAGACCGAACAGGGAGACTCGCCGCAGGACTGCTGAAAGGTAAGTACAAGGGGGGGGTGAGGGTAGATAAGAGGGAGGGAGAGGAAAGGTAGATAATGGAGGGGGGTGGCAGGGACGGAGGGAGAGGAAGGGTAGATAAGGGGGGGGCGGCATTTTAAAATTCACCCTAGGCGGCATTTTGCCTTGGGCCGGCCCTGCCTCTCCAGGCCCGGGTCCGGGTTGCCAGCTATAGGGGTTGGCGGCGACGGAAAAGAGAAGAGAGCGCCGCCAATTTGTCTCCTTTGCCAAACCTCCCAGGAGGCCCTCACAAAGGGATTGGAGCTAAGGGTGGACTGGAGAACTTCGGGCCTAAGCCCTAAGCAGCCAGCAAGGGGGAACCAACTATCGGACAGCTCCATTTCAGCCCAGATCTTAGAAGCAGGGCTAAACCTCCACTCAAGTAAGCGCAACAAATGAGTTGCACAGTAATAGCCGAAGAGGTCAGGTAGGGAGAGGCCTCCCCTATCCCGTCGCACCCCTCCCTCCCCACTATGAACCCCGACTGGTCGGGCTGTATCAATGAACCCAACACCCCCTGTAGCTTCAGATCAGCGTTTAAAAGAGATATGGGCCGGTAACTTTGACACAACAGCAGATCTTTGTCGTCCTTCGGCAAGACTGTGATCGTCGCCATCAGGGAATGTGGGTGCAAGAGCTCACCCGTCCGGATAGTATTGAGGAGTGTCGTAAAAAGGGTCTTTAACTGCTCCCAAAAGGTACGATAGTACGGAGCCTTCCCTGCTGCCATTGACTTCACCGCTGCCCACACTTCATCAACCCGACCTCACCCTCCAGTGCTTCCGTCTGTTCAGCAGTCAGTTTACAACTGACATGTTTGTCCAAGTAGGCCTGAATGAGGGTGTTCCGGCTAGTTCCCATGGAAGAACCGGGAAGATTGCAGAGGCGTACCTAGAGTATTTGCCACCTGGGGCGGATCCTGTATGTGGCACCCTCCCAACACTTTAAAAGTGCATAGCTTCTATCTTTATATACTGGCGCAGACATTTGTTATCATTATATACTGAGGCAGACATTGACGGTGGTACAGCATAACACCTGCCACTATATACTGAGGCAGACATTGACGGTGGTACAGCATTACACCTATCACTCTATACTGAGGCAGACATTGATGGGGGTACAGCATAACACCTATCACTATATACTGAGGCAGACATTGACGGTGGTACAGCGTAATCCCTATCACTATACATTGAGCCAGACATTGATAATAGTGCAGCATAACTCCTATCACTATATACTAACCCAAACATTGATGTGGTGTAGGCCTACCACTTCATTGTCTGGCTTAGGGATGCACCGAAACGAAAATTCTGGACTGAAACTAAAAATCCAGTATTTACCTGTCCGAAACCAAATATGATCCCCACCATAAAAAAAATCTCACACTTTTATTTAAAGTAAGTAACACAGCAAAATAGGACAAACAATTCAATAACAATATTAATATATTATATATATATATATATATATATATATATATATATATATATATATATATATATATATATATATATGATTGTTAACAGCAATCACACTCCTATCATGCCCAGGCATACCCAGATTCCAGCATGTACTAGCTGACTTGGCATGATAGGCGTGTGATTGCTGTTAGCAATATATATATATATATATATATATATATATATATATATATATATATATACATATATATATTGTTATTATTATTGTTCACATGTGAACTCAGCACTGGAGGCATAGAATCAGACATACAAATCCCGTATTTGCAGGTACACAATAATAATGTATGTAAACATAGCAAGAGATAAAACTACAGGCATAGATCACAGGTTGCACAACGCAAAGCCAGCTCTGGCGTCCACACTGCCCACATAGAACCTGACCAGCACCCAGATTACACACATATGATTTACCATCTTTGTCCAGCCCAGCATGAGTCAACTTTGTCCCCAAACAGACCGGCCTGTGCCATCTTTGTCCCATAAACACCCTGCCTGTGTCATCTTGGTCCCCAAGGCTCAAAGATCCTACTTGTGCCAACTTTGCCTTTCCACAAATCAATTTTACATCTATCATACACACAAACACTTTAACAGTCACTCACTAATTCACACTTTCATTCACATAAATCACACAATCACTTATTCTCTCTCATTCACACAAATTTACACATTCATTAATGCATTCTCACCACCTCATTAATTATCTCCCTCATTCAGACAATTCATCCACACATTCATTCATTCTCTCACTCATTCTCACTATCTACCTTCCCCCTTTTCTACCCTTTCTCACTATCTACCCCCTCTCCCCCACCTCCTCACTATCTACCCCCTCACTATCGACCCCCTCCCCCACTATCTACCCCCTCCCCACTATCTACCCCTCTCCCTCCCTACTATCTACCCCCTCCCTACTATCTACCCCCTCCCTACTATCTACCCCCTTCTCCCTCCCCACTATCTACCCCCACCCTACTATCTGCCTGTGTCATCTTGGTCCCCAAGGCTCAAAGATCCTCCTTGTGCCATCTTTGCCTTTCCACAACTCAATTTTACATCTATCATACACACAAACACTTTAACAGTCACTCACTAATTCACACTTTCATTCACATAATTCACACAATCACTTATTCTCTCTCATTCACACAAATTTATACAATCATTAATGCATTCTCACCACCTCATTAATTATCTCCCTCATTCAGACAATTCATCCACACATTCATTCATTCTCTCACTCATTCTCACTATCTACCTTTCCCCCTTTTCTACCCCTTCTCACTATCTACCCCCTCACTATCTACCCCCTCCCCCACTATCTACCCCCCCTCCCTCCCATCTACCCCCTCCCTACTATCTACCCCCCTCCCCACTATCTACCCCCTCCCCACTATCTACCCCCTCCCTACTATCTACGGTGATCTGGTGCCACATTGAAATCACCCCCCACTACCAAGTGCCCTCCTTAAAGTCCATTAGCACACGGAGAATAGGAGTCAAAGCAGAACATTGACCCTGGTTGGGGAGGTACACAGACGCAAAGGTAAACATTTGATCCCGCATAGTGCCTTTGGCAAACATGAATCTACCATTACCGGTCAGGTGAAAGGGGGTATGGCGTGAGAACAGGATAGCCGTCCCACGTGATTTAGAGCCTGTGAAATTGCTGGTATAAACCTGCGGGAAAAATCGGTGGCGGAGCCGAGGTGCACCAGCACCACGTAAATGTGTCTCCTGCAGGAGAACAACCGAGGGAGTGGATCTGCAGAGGGTCTGAAAGACCCTCGACCGTTTCTCTGGCAAGTTAAGTCCTCTAAGATTAAGGCTCAAGACCACAAAGTTCGATACGTGGAGGGCAGGGGCTGGGCAGGGCATAATGTGTGATGGAGAGAATGCGTGTAGAGCAGAAGAAATAAGGAGAGAGGGGAACGAGAGAAGAGGAGAGAAAAAAATAAGGAGGGAGGGGAGGGAAGACAACCATGGGAGGGAGGTGGAAAGGGATGTAAGGATAAGGGAAGGAAAAGGCGAAAAACACCACAGGGAGACGAAACACACACCACGCAAACATGTGGAAGTGCGATGAGCGCGTGTCAGCAGAGATTGCTTTGAGGCCAAGCACTCTAACAAGTGGAGACCGATCTGTTAAGGGTGAATGTAAGCACCGCTTTGAGTGGCAGTGAGACAAGATGGAATAAAAATGAAGAAAATGAGTATACTCTGTGTTACTCCACAGCCATAGCTCACATTTTAATATAAAAACCAAAACCATCCTTGAACAAAACATAGTTCACAGTAGCAGTCCAAGAACTCCCCCCCTTAGCCGGGTACAAATAGAAAGTCCGCCTGGACATTGAAACAACTGCTACCCAATAGAATAACCACAGGCATGCTGGAGGCAAAAAGAACATGGGCGTAAAATGGAGGGAAAAAAAAATTCAATAATATTGACAGTACCCCTCCCACAACTATAAATCGGTAGCCCTCTAGGTAGTTTGGCGTAATAAGCCAAACTGGTACACTAATCACCAGGCAGAGGTACAGAATCTCAATCCAAAGAGTAGTCAGGCAGACAAAGGGTCAAAAATAACGAAGATCAGGAGTACAGCAATAAACGAGGTAAAGGACCACAACAGGGTGCAGGAGAAACGGATTTCCGGCTTTTTAAAGCCGGCTCCAATCAGAAACCCCGCCTCCAAGATGACGTCACGGCCGAGCCCTCAGCCGTCCATCACCACCCCGATGCCAGCCACGCGGCTTAGCCGTGCCCCCAGAGTTCCTGCAGTCGATACTTTGACCGCCGGCAACGGGGTTCCGGGGAGGGATCTCGAGCTCCCGGCTACCGCGGACGGCAGTCAGTGTTCCGGTACTGGGAACCGAGGAGTCGAGAACCCGACGTCTGCGAGCGGTGATCCGCCCGCTGGAACCGGGTGCCGGGGTATCGAGCACCCGACATCTGTGAGTGGCAGTCCGCCCGCCAACGCCGGGAGTCGGATCAGTGACACAGTATATCAGTATTGCAGCGTGCACCAGGCGTAGCTTATACCAATTCATGAGATGCAATAACAGGGAGAAAAAAAAAACCCCAATGCACAATGCATCAACCAGGAATATGTACAATTCAAACATGTTATACCATCAGTATGATATGTAAGTCGTAAACCCGAGAGTGTGTTGTAGCGTGCACCAAGGGGGGAAGTGAACAACAATATTGTCACCCCACCTTTACAGCTGAGCAATAACCTGTGGTGGTAGAGCCCGAGCAAAGAGGCCACCCTTCATGGTATGTCAACACATAGTTTCAAACGAAATTAGCTTAAGGGCACTTTGGCAGCATAAAATGTAGTCATTAATTCAAAAGACGCAACAAGGCGAGTCCCAGAAGAGTCAAACCAAGGCAACATGTGCCCGGAAAGGAAAAAATATATATATATATAAACAAAAACCCTCCAGATATATGAGTAAGCTTAACGAAAGAGATCGGAAAACATTTCACTCTTCACGTGTAAGTGGGTGACGTCGTCCTTCATCCATGTCACCTCCGCGTCTTGATCTGGGCCACCTGGGCGTTGGAGCAGGAGCAGAGGCAATCCCCAAGAGGGACCAATCTTCCATCAGCCAAACAGCACAACAATATGAGTACAGTGAAACCATCCATGATTAGGTTTCTTGGGTTGTTTGGGGGCTAATAGGCCACATTTGGGATGTTGACATCTGGCCATCATGCCACTTTGTGTCATTTGGGACATATTTGAAGCTGACCAATTCAATTTACCCAAAATCATATATTTTTGAAAACTAGACAACCCAAGGTATTTCAAATGCTGGTAGCTCTTTCCGTGCACATATTTTACCACTATCCAAAGTTTGCAGTTTTTGTGTGTTTTTTTCATACACATTGTACAGGTTCTTGGCGTTAAATGGCCACATTTGGGACATGAACAAAAAAAATATATATCTGGGTAGATATCCAGAAAATGTAGAAAATGTGGCCTTTTAGCCCCAAATAAACTTGACAAACCTGGGTGGTATCACATCAGGAGATGTTGCTTAACACATATTGTGGTGTTGTTTTGAAGTGACACACACTAGGAGTTGTAAATTCACATCTATTCCATTCCAATGTGTGTGGGGAAAAAACACAAAACAATTAGTACCACAAAGGCTAGTAGTGGAATAGAGTATAGAAAGAGTTACATCTGTAATACCCTGGGAAGTCTAGTCTCCAAAAATATATGGGTTGATGGGATAATTTGATAATTTGATCTTCCCATGTAGGACATAAGCACAGGATGAACAGATTTGAAAAAAATAGCAATAATCCTTTTCTATTTTCACTACCTCTTTCATCTCTTAACCATCCTTCTCTTTCTTTCTTTTTTGCTTTCTTTCTTTCTACTACCAACCATACCTCAATCCAATCACACACCCTACCTATGACACCCAGCCATCACATCTAACACCCATTACACCTAGCCACGACACATCACACTTCGCTCCAATTACACCCCACACCCATCACACCCAGCCATCACACACATGTTAAAGATTGCCATGTGTACAGTTCTCTGGACCTCATCTCCAGAAGGATATTAGTATTTGAGGGAGAGTCCAGAAGAGGGCTACCAAAATGGTTATTGTTTCGTAGGATCAAAATAAACATGAGAGACTAAAGGAGCTCAATATGTATAGCTTGGAGAATAGAAGAAAAAAAGGAGATGTGATAGAAACATTTAAAAATTTGAAGAAATTTAAAGAAAGCACAATAGGGAAGAAATTTTAAAACAAGAGGTGATAGTCCAAAGCTAGTGGGTAGGAAGTTTAGAAAGGCAAGCAAGGAAGTTTTACTTTACTGAGGGGGGTAGAACCTCCTATAAAAAGCTAATACAGTGTGGGAATTTCAACATGCATCTAAGACAAGATCAAGGTTGATTAAAACCTGAGCCTTAGATCAGATAAATGTTTCTGTTGAATAAGGAAGGAAATTTCTAAGATGTATACAATGAATTATACCACCACCATACCAATGCCCACAGTAATTAACAACTGCACAGTCCTTATCAAACACACTGTTGTCTGTTCAGGAGCTATGCCTGGTTTTGCTGGTACCAACAGAAAGACTGTTAAAATAGTGTGAAAATAATCACAACTGTGATAACCCCAGATTACCATTTAATTTCTTGGGAAAGGCCTAGAGTCATTAAGCCATGCTTAAACATTCTCAGGGTATGGAGAGGAACAGTAGTTTTCTTTCTTTCAGGCATTTCAGCCAGTTGTATGTGTGGGCGGAACACAACAAAGGCAAACCCTAGCCTCCATCTTTATTTTATTAGGAAGCAATTTCTAAAGGAAATTAATTTAAAAAAAAGTTTAGGTATTAGGAGGCCACCTGAATGCATTTTAATTCCTAGGCTGTGATGAGTTGGTCTTTATTGACTAAATTAGCCATTGTTATCATTCTTAGCCGTTATTGGTTACTGTGACTTGTGACCTGTGATTCTTCTGGACTTCAGTGGATAAATATTTTCCCATTTTTAAGATACGTAGGAAACATTGATCCAACAAGCATTTTCATGTTGCAATATGGAAGGTTAATGAATATTTCAATGAAGCAGATAAGTTGTCTCAAGAAGAATTATGCTGAGTGTGCAATATAATGTTTTGCAATCTCAAATTACCTTCCAACTCAGATGCACTTTAGTGAAGATACCTATTGAATCTGAATAACATTTACACTTCTAAAATAAAATTCTGGATGGACCACCTCATTTTGCAAATTCAATATGTAACTTTATGGCTAGGGAACACTAATAAACAGTTGTAAAACGTAACACTTAACAAGCTTGGTTATCCCCTGGCACCGCACCATTTATTTAAATAAGCTTCAGATGTGACTGCCTTGTTATGCTCTGCACTAGGAAACCGAAGTGGGTACGCATATGCACACAGGTTAGTACGCATGCACAGGAAACTAATGGGGGCAATGCTCTAAAACATTCAGATCTGAACTGGTTTGAATTTTAGGTCTCGGTGAGGTGTCTTCATAAAATCTGTGAAGGTTACAAAAATATATTTAAGATTTAATTTTTTTCCCTTTTCTCATCTGACTGTCACAGATTATATATTTCAAAGTATTGTCCCACAAAATAACACACAAACATCGAGCAGTAAATTCACAAGTAGAATTTTTCTAGAGATCATTGAGATCATTAGTTTGCATTGCTTAAATTGTCTGTCTAGGATTAAGATGTAAAATGCCACTCTGATATTGCTTTAACATAGTAACCATATTCATAGGGTAAACTGGCATAGATATTGAGATCCTACATAATGTGTGATTCTCAAATAGTAAAAATAATTTATAAATATTTCAAAGCTTTTAAACTAAGAGGTTTCTTGTAAATGAGATGATGAATGTAACCTGAAGCCCCTTCTCAGAAAAAAAGTCAAGGGGTGATACACCCAGGACATGAACATTCTAACAGAAGGGAGACATAAATAGAAAAAGAAACATTTAAGGTATTAAAACAATATTCATCTCAGTGATAGAAAATCTTTTATTCAAAATGTTATATGTTTTTATTTTATATCTTTGAGATACCAAGTTTGCTCCTATTTAAAAGAATCAACAGAACCATTTAAAAATAAATCTGAAACTGTAGAAATTCCTTCCAGTTTCCATGTATTTATATCAAAATGTTCTATATATAGGGGTAGTATATCTAATGTTGTATGGGAACTAATGTAAGGTGATTGTTATTTTTTTAAAGTTGTGTATTTGGGATGTGTGCATTATTCAAATTGGAAATTAGACATGTCGTCATCATTCCCAGTGTGTTAACTGGGACATTGTTGAACCCGGCCAATTTAATTTACCCCATCAAATCATTCATTTTTTTAAAAGGAGACACCCCTTGGGCAATTAACATGCTAATATTTTGACTCTTTCCATATGAGAAAATAAAGCACTAATTTTGGGACTTGCTCATTAAACGTCAATTGTCATAAACCGATTGTTTTCATGTGACATGTGTGGACTGTCAATTGTCATCAAGGGGTTAATTAAGTCTGGGAATCCCAAAAAAAGTTGTTGTTTTTCCTTTTTAATATCAAATTCTTGTTTTTTGTCCCCCTGATATAGGAAGCAAAAATCTGGTCTAACTGTTTTAGAAGCTGTCCTAGAAGACAAAAAGGGAGTAAGTGAAACAAGTAAACTTTGGGATCAGGTACACTTTAACAATATTTATGTGGCCTAGCCGTGAAGTTTCTAGCCCTTTCTTGTTATTTATTTCTTAAGTTCTAACATTTTTTCTTGATGTTAATTAAAATAATTTTATCTAGGTTGTTACAGATGGCTATTCCCAAATATGATATTTCTTTGCCTGTCAAGTCTATCCCTGGAATCCTTTGTAAAGTATGGCTTTGCCCTGAATTTACATAAAACCTCAATATTTGTGTTTTCGATCAATTTTAATTTATTTTACAATTTGAATTTCTAGCAAATTCATCTATTGTATCTAATAATATAGGAACTGATTTATCTGGTGCCAACAAGCTCAAAAAGACATATAGCGTAATTTTCTATTCCTGTTGTCCCTCTATAAGCCATTGAATCTCAGGGGTATTTTGAATTAAAGGTTTGAGCTTCAAATTTAAAATTTTCTGCGTATTCCCAGCCGAGCCAGCTTGATTTGCATGTACTAAATCTAGTATGTTAGTATTTAATCTCTGAGCCAGAATTGTTGATAACATTTTTACGTCAATATTTATCAGTGATGTAGGCCTATAGTTGGTTATAAGAGTAGAATCTGTACCTGGTTTTGGTATAGGGGTGATTGATGTTTGTAACATTTCACTTGCAAATTTTGTTTAGTTCTTTTTTAATTTCAGAAGTAATAATATTTGAAAAATTACTTTATTTCTCTTTTGTAGGTCAGCCAAGGAAATATAGAGGTCGGCCAAGGATATGGCTATTTTCTTTGTAAATTGAGATGTAAGTTTTAATAAGTATCCTCTCAAGAAACAACATAAGTTTATATCTGGTGTTGCTACATTATCATTAGAAATTAAAAATGTTTGTGCTTGCTGAATCGAGTTGGCTTCCATTCTCCGTTGGTCGTAAAATAGCACCATTCATCTTCCAATTGCTTTTTTTAAATGATAATGTGGATTATCTTTAATATCAATAAATACTAGGGCATGATCCGACCATGTTATATTCCCTATTTCTGTTCTAGTACTGCTTCCAGGTGAAGGACCTTTCATAAAACAAAAATTTATCCGAGAATATGTAGATTGTGGATGTGAGAAAAAGGAAAAATATTTTTCTTGTGAGTGAGGGTCCGCTAAACGTCATATAAATGATGTTTAAATAAACAAGAAGATATTGATTTAGCTTTATTTTCTAACCGAGAAGTATATTTCCTATCTAGTCCCGGAGCTAGTATACAGTTAAAATCTCCTCTCAAAATTAGTAAATCCCTTACAAATTTTCTCATAAACAGTATCCAAGTCATTTAAGAACTTCACAGTTGCAGACGAATATCACAAATGGGGCGCTTATTGTCGCATTCATGATGAATGTATTTAAATTTAATACTACTCATTTTTTCTTTCCTATAAAACATGCTAAATATACATAAGGAAATTTACAGGATCTCCTTAAATTCAGATTGGATTGTTTCCAATGTGTTTTGTGCATAAATGCTATATTTAGCGTTTCTTTGATTGATAAACTATATAGATAAGATCTTTTAGAATTCAGTCCCTGTGGTTTATTTGTAAAGCATCTAATTTACATTTTATTAATTTTAAACTTCCACCTTCCATATTTGAAGCCTAGGAACAATCTTATGAGCCATTCTGACATACATTTGGCATGAAGATCATGGAGCACCAGAACAGGACTGATGTCAAGGAATTTGTTCTTGCTGGGTTAACAGAAAGCCCTCATCTGAAAACCTTTCTTTTTGTTCTATTTTTAGCCATTTATACCTTGACCATACTTGAAAATACTGCACTTATTACAGTCATTAGCTACAATGCACAACTTTATACGCCAATGTATATTTTTTTGCGGCAGCTATCCTTCATTGACATATGTTATTCCTCCTCAGTTACAATAAAGATGTTACAGGACTTTGTTTCTCAGAAGAACTGCATCTCATTTGCTGGATGTAGTTTGCAGATGCTCACATATGCTGGCTTTGGGGCTAGTGAGTGTTTTCTTCTGGCTGCCATGTCATATGATAGGTATGTGGCTATCTGCCACCCATTAACATATCTACAAATCATAAATAGGTCAGCAATTACAGCCATGCTTCTGTTGTGTTATATTGGTGGGTTTATCAATGGCTTTGTTCAGACCAGTTTTTCATTTTTCCACCTAAAATTCTGTGGATCTCCTCAACACATTCATCATTTCTACTGTGATGTCATTGCGTTGATTGAGATTTCTTGTGGTGACACAAAACTTAATGAATTAATCCTTTTCTCCTTAGTTGGTTTTATTGAGCTTTCATCTCTTTTTGTGATCCTGGTTTCATATATGTCCATTATCAATGCTGTTTTGAGAATCCGTTCCTCTGAAGGACGCAAGAAAGCCTTCTCTACCTGTGCATCTCACCTAACAGTTGTGTCTTTGTTTTATGGGACCATCATTTTTATGTATCTGAGACCTTCATCTTCTTATAGTCCAGAACAAGACAAAGTCATTGCTGTTTTTTATACAGTAATTATTCCTTTCCTTAACCCGATAATATATAGTTTAAGGAACCGGGAAGTCAAACAGTCAGCGAAGAAAATATTTTTGACTTGTCCTAACTAAACTCTCTCTGTACATGGAAATGTATTGCTGGTCACAGAAAATAAGTAACTAATTAATGTGTTCCAGAGATAAGCCTTTAACCCAATTTATTTTGTTTTTAACTTATATTTACTTTATAATAATACATAATAAAAACAAACCGAGTGAAAAAAGGGTGAGAAGTGGTATCATTTTCTGATAGGTTTACAGAAAAAAGGCATTTCAAGGACAGCAGTGGATTTAACCCCTTAAGGACAATGGGCGGTCCCTAAATCCATTGAAAACAATGCATTTTGAGCCCGTATATGTACGGGCTTTGTCATTAAGGGGTTAAAGGCATAAATGTGGCCAATAGGAATGTTGTCATCTAAAATAAGCAGAAAGTGTTGTTTTGTTCATCAATTTGGCAGAGTTATCAGTGAGTTTAGAATGTTTAGTATAATTATAAGAGGGACTGAATGGTTAGTACTTCCAAAGGTAGATTAATGAGCTTTGGGCCCTGGCGCAATTACGGTATATAGAAAGGGTCCCCTCTCCGTCTTTCTTTCCTTTAGCAAGCTCTTGTTTCCCTTTTTTTGCTTTCAGACTCTTGCTGTTTTTTCTTTTTCTGTTCTGTTCTTTCCACCCTCTTTGGAAATGTGTATATATATATATATATTCATACTGTATACAGACACACACACACATTTATACAGTGTGTATATATATATATATATATATATATATATACATGCATACATACATATACTACCAAGCAAACATATATATATATATATACACGCATACATACATATACTACCAAGCAAATGTTTGGGGTCCTTGTTTTTGTCAATTAAAATAACATAAAATGCATCAGAAATACAATGTAGTTCACA
This sequence comes from Spea bombifrons, assembly GCF_027358695.1. Lineage (NCBI taxonomy): Eukaryota > Metazoa > Chordata > Amphibia > Anura > Pelobatidae > Spea > Spea bombifrons. The sequence goes on along the minus strand of NC_071087.1, from coordinate 81,326,374 downwards.
TTTCAACAAAACAGAAATGACTGGACTTGAAACAGAATTGAAATACAATGTAGACATTGATAAAGTTGTAAATTACTATTGTAGCTGGAAACGTTTTGATGGAATATAGGTGTACCCAGGCCCTTTATCAGCAACCATCACTCCCTCGCCCCACAAAAAAGAAAAGAAAAAATCTTGTAACAATTAGTTTTAATTAAAGATTATTTATGTGCAAGTGCAAACAAGTACAATATTATATAACTGCAAACACAGGCAAGAATATTGTATATTACATTAAATATAGGGAAAAGACAGCAGTGCAATCTTTGTAACAAAAACATATTTTTAAATATTAAAAAATTTTTACCCGAGGCAAGCATTTTCTTGGGGACCCCTCCACGGTCCCTAGCATGCAATCACTCCTTCCCCTCCCACACCAAAAAAACGACTCTGCAGATTAGGGGAAGACTGTGAGAGTGAGTTCAGTCCTCCCTCCTTCTAACCCTACCGTGACATTGAGAGGTCCTCTCCCCTGTAATGATCCCTGGAGTCTCTTTGTCCCCTCATTCACTAAGCCACACCTCTCTTTTACTTACTCCCTGTAGTTCAGATATCGTTCAAATAAACAACACTTGCATGTATAGATCAACAAAATAAGACATACAAACCCTATAGTTGCAGGTATACATCAACAATGTATGGGAATATAGCATAGCAGGTATAGCTCAAAAGAATAACACACAAACCCAGCTTTGCATGTATGGATCAATTGAAATTCACGTGTGGACTCAGCATTGAAAATATAGATCAAATAAACAGAATAAGACATACAAACCCAGTATTTGTAGGTATACATAAAAATGTATGGAAACATAGCAGATATAGATCAACAGAATAACACAAAAACCCAGCATTGCATGTATAGATCGAATGGAATTTGCACAAAAGGAAACAATTTGCATTAAAAGATTAAAAAAAATCCCCCTAAACTACCGGCATAGATCACAGAGTAAACACCCCAAAGGCCAGCCCTTGCATCCACATTGTCCACATAGAGCCTGACCAGCACCCGAATTACACACATAGGATTTGCCATGTTTGTCCCGAAACAGCCATGCGTGAACCACCTTTGTCCCCAAACAGCCCGGCCTGTGCCATCTTTGTTCCATAAATACCCTGCCTGCGATATCTTGGTCCCCGATGCTCAAACACCCTGATTGTGCCATCTTTGCCTTTCCACAAATCATGATACACACATTCACTTACTTATTCACGCTATCATTCACACCATTTTATATTATCTCACTCATTCACAAAAATCATTTATACATACTCATTAATGGATTCTCACACATCATTCACACAATACATCCACACATTAATTCTTTCATTCTTTCACTGCTTCACACAATTTATCCACACATGAATTCTTTCATTCTCTCATTCATTCACACAATTCATCCGCACATTAATTCATTCATTCTCTCACTCATTCACATAATGCATCCACACATTAATTTATTCATACTCTCACACATTCTCACATTATTTATTTCAATATTCTTACTACCCACCCTTTCTCACTAGCTACCTCTCCTCCCTTTTTTCCCTATCTCCCCCCTCTCCCCCACTTCTCACTACCTACCCTTCCCCCTTTGTAGTTCACTTACCCTGCTGAAGTCCTGTGGTGGGAGTGCGAATGCCTCTGTCTTGCAGTTCTGCTGTGGTCTGCGTGGCTTCACTGCTGAGCACCAAGATATGATGTCATATTCTGGCACTCAGCATCAAGCACCAGCACCGTGAGCAAGACACAGGCCTCACGAAGCAGACTGAGGTGCGCAAGCGGATGCTGAAACCTTATTCTTGCGCAACTGCTTGGCACTCCTCTCTCTCTCCTCCATTTCCTGTTGCGCACCCGCCTCAGCTGGAAGCTGCAGGAGCGTTGAGAGATAAGTGGGGCGGGAATGTTTGTATGTATGATTGTCGCATAGATGTGTAATTGTGTGTGTGTGAGCATGGATGTCGAATTGTTTGTGTGTGAGTATGGATGTATAATTGTTTGTGTGCGAGCATGGATGTCTGATTATGTGTGTGTGTGTGTGAGAGCATGGATGTGTAACAGTGTTTGTGTGTGAGCATTGATGTGTGTGTGTGTAAGAGAGAGCATGGATGTCTAATTGTGTGTGTGTGAGTGAGTGAGAGCATGGATGTCGCTGTGTGTGAGAGCATGGATGTGTAATTGTGTGTGAATGTATGTGTTAGTGAGTATGAGTAAGTGTGTGTAATTTGTGTAAGCGTGTATGTTACGTAATTATTACGTAATTAAGGGAATGAATGTGTATCTGTGAATGAATGAGCATATGAATGAGTGAATGAATGTTTGTGAATGAGTAAATGAATGTGATAGCATAGATGTATAAGTGGGGGGATAGCATGGCATAGGGAGACTGTAATCACACTCCTATCATGCCCAGGTTCCAGTGTGATTGCAAACAATTATATATATATATATGTATATATATATATATATATATATATATATATATATGTATATATATATATATATATATATATATATATATATATATATATGATATTGTTATTGATTTTTGGTCCAATCTTGGTGTTAACCACACTTTTATTAAAAGTAAAAATATATATATATGATTGTTAACAGCAATCACACTCCTTTCATGCCCTGGCAACCAGTAAATGCTATTAATTATATATATATATATATATATATATATATATTGTGACAGAAAGCAGGGGATGATAATGGAAGGAGTGTATATACCCCCTTATATTTTGCAGGGTGGTTACCCTCAATAGTTTTTACCAGCCCCAGGGAGATGTGTTGTTAATAATGGAATTGTTGGATGTCTGTTATTTGTGTATTTTGGGTCCCTGGGGTGGAGCACTTGGAGAGTAGGGTGGGCTAGTGCTCCACTCCACATTTTGTGAGCAGCCGAAGACCAGCAGGTGAGAATCCAGTCCGGAGATTCACAGATACTCTCCTAGTACTCACCTGTTTCCACTAATTAAGTACTGCCATTATTGCATACAATTTGTTATTTTGTTTGTTGGAACGGATGAGCTGCCCAACTGCAGTTAGGTTGGAGAACACTGTATTAGTTAGTGCTCACAAGAGCAAGGCTTTTTGTTTTGATTTATTTATTTTTTTGTAATGCCTGTGGTGACAAAATAAAAACAGGCCTAGCCTTTTATTTTACCCCCCTCGTGTCTGAGCCGTCTCTGCAGCCTGGTAGACTGTGTGTGAGTAAAGATTCCCAGACAGAGTACCAAAGTGAAGGGGTATTGTGTCACAATATATATATATATATATATATATATATATATATATATATATATATATATATATATGTGTGTCCAAAATTGGACAAAAAAATGCAATACCAATATTAATATATATATATATAAATTCCAAAGATAGTTCTGGCACTCATGGGACTTGTTTTAAATGATTTCACGAAACTCTGTTTTTCTGGTCAACGTTTCAGTCTTTTTATTTATAGACTTTCATCATAACTGCATGTCCCAGGCGTCGAGCGTTAGACCCCGAATATAGGCCTTAAAGACTTGAAGCGAGGGGAAAAAGTGCGACCTATATTCGGGCAAATACGGTATATATATATATATATACCGTATATATTGGTACTGCATTTTTTTGTCCAATTTTGGTATGCTACTTACTTTTAATAAAAGTGTGTATTTTTGTTTGTTTTTTCGGTTTCGGTCCAGAATTTTCATTTGGGTGCATCCCTACTACTGACCACTGCAGACTGGGAACATCCCACAAGGGATGCAGTTTTGGACATGCTCTGACCCAGTAGTCTAGCAATCACAATTTGGCCCACGTCAAAGTTTATCAGATCCTTACGCTTGCCCATTTTTCCTGCTTCTAACATATCAACTTGGGAAACAAAATGTTCACTTGCTGCCTAATATATCCCACCCACTGACAGTTTCCATAACAACAAGATAATCAATGTTATTCAGTTCACCTTTCAGTGGCCATACTGTTATGGCTGATCAATGTATAATAGATGAAATATCGGGCAAACAACAGCTGCTGCAGAATGTGTATATGAAATAGTTTCCCATTTTTCCCATCAGGTAACTGTTAGAGACCTTAAAACATCTGCTAGAAAGCAAAACACATAAAACACTGACAAATACAAATTGATTGCTCAGTCCATTCCCTTAAACATAAACTAGCTTTATAATATGCCATGCCAAGGTGCTGCATATATACCGGTATATTCGATTAATACATTCTAGTCTTGTCATACCTTTCACATGTATGTACTGTAAAGTATGTTTAAATTGTTGGTGCCCTATAAACAAAAGATGATAAATTGAGATGTTATATATTATGACAGAAAGTACGTCATATGAAATGTCTTGCTGTGACATGAATATTGAAAAGGCTTGTTTGTGCCTCGCCTTGTGTGCTGAAGTGTCTGCGAGCTGTGAGTTGTTCCTGTAAGTTGTGTTCTTGTGTAAAGTATGTTATTGCGTGTATGAGTTGAGTACCTCCGGTTTTTTTTTTGTTTGTTTTTTACTTTTTCCCTTTTTTGACACTATACTTGTTTTTCTGTGAGTGCTGGGAGTTTTACAATACCTTACTTGTAAATACTACAAGTTGTGTTCCTTTGCAAGTGGATGTCTGTCAGCTGTGTAGGTGGGGTATAAAGTATTTGGCTTGTCACAGATTTTTGTTTACTGACGATGAAAGCTTCTTTGGTGTGCCTTCACACTTTTTCACATTGCATCTTTTCTTTCTCTTTAAATACCTAGTATGAAATTGAGACTATTACGGTATGTATAAAACTTTTTTTGCACTGACAAGAAAAATGAAAAGCATGTTTGTGCGGTTAACATTCCAGATAAACTACATTATGCACCTGACATACAAGAATACAAGTAACTAAACTGTAAAATAAATGTATAAAACATTAATGCAAACAATATGAAATGTTTTACTGAAGTAAAGGCAGTTTAAATAAACCTAGCTCTGTGCATGATATTTAAACAAGCTGGTATGTCACAGAAGCATGTCTATGCATGTAGACTAATGGGCATGGCAATTCACTTCCTTGTTCCCTGCAGTCATACATATTTTTCACATCACACGCTGAGAAAGATCAGTATTCTAGTACAATGCACTCGCTCCAGTATTTTCCTGTTTTCCTTATAACTGAAATCCTGATTGTGAAAGCTGAGGGCCCAGGTAAGAGTAACTTTAGTAATATGGAACAGGCCAAGAAAGTTTGATACCCAGGTAAATGCTATTGCGGTATGTCAGTTGGTTTCATTATGGAGTATGGCCTATGATATGATGAGGTTTAATAGAAAGAATAACAATAAATGTAAAGGACTGTAGTGCAATTGTACCATATAATACTTATATGCAAGTAGCTTATATGATTGAGGTCCCTAAATATACCACAGGCCTATCGTGCATGGCTAAGTTAATTTACATATGCTCAGAGACATTTCCCTTTTCCTCAAATGGTTATATTTGTTTATATGCATACAGTATTTTGAGGTGGTTAGATATGTTTGTGCAAATAGTTGTAAAATATTGTTATATACATTTATCACAACAATTGCATGGTATTTGCATAGGTGCCTGAGTCCCTGTTTAGAAAGTGTTTTGCCATCTTTTATCATGTTTACCAGGGTGTAATACACAGGCTGAGTATGATGCAGAGGATATTTAAATTATAGAGCAGGGATGCGTTGTTACAATGTGGTTGCCACTAATGCGTGTTCCACTTATATGATACATGGTGTGAGGCAGTACTTTCTTTTTTCTATTTTTTAATAACCACAACCTCCAGGCATTCAATTCTTCTTTCAGGGAGTATTCAATAAATGTTATGTTATGTATTCAATTAATGTTATCTTTTTAGTAAGAGGTTAGGATTCAATTCCTTGTTAACTTTACATTTGCCTAATTCCTTCTGATTAAACTATGACTATAAGTATGGCTTTCTATACAGACAATTCCAAAGTCGTGCATAATAAGATCCTGGGGAAAGGTGGATTTGATTAGACAATTCTTTGATTCACAAGAAAAGATTTGTACATAGATGAGGGGAAACAAGGTCAAAATAAACATAGACTGGCATAAAGGGGGAAAATGCTATGGAAAAATAAGGAAGGAAATAGTGGGTAAGGTCTGGGGTTGCCTGAGACATGAAAGAAAAGGCTGAGAATGAGAAGTGAGTGTTAACTAGGACTAAAGACATGCAGTGGAACCCTATGAACATAGTGTAGATAAAATGTTTTAATAACTAAAGATGTTGGATTTATATTTATGATCCTTTCTAGTGGTTACCTTTGAAAAGAAAAGACCGTTTCTGAAATACTATGAGCGAATATCATATGACACTGATGCCCTACTTCAGAATCATCAAAGATCAAAAAGAGCTACCAAAGAAGAGGAACATGTATTACAATTGAAACTTTTTGCATACGAAAGGTACATGTGATCAATTTGTGTCTTTTGGCATTACTTTAGCTACTGGATATACACTACCGTTCAAAAGTTTGGGTTTGCTTATAAATGTTCTTGGTTTTGAAAGAAAAGCAAATTCTGTCTCTTAAAATGGAACAGAAATACAGTGTAGACATTGTCAATGTTATAAATGACTATTGTATCTGGAATTGGCTGCTTTTTAATGTAATGTCTTCATAGACGTACAGAGGCCCCATCAGCAACCATCTCTTCTGTGTTCCAATTAGACGCTGTGTAGGTTATACATAGGGCATATTATGGGGCAGAGTGGCATATAGGGAGGTATAAGGCATTTCAGGAGGCAGAGTGGCATATAGAGGGTTAAACGGCATTTCTGGAGGCAGAGTGGCATTAAGGGGGTTAAAAGGCATTTCACAGAGCACTCTGCCTACAGAAATGCCTTATGCCCCCCATTTAACACTCCCTCCCCCTCCCTCCTCCAAACTTACCGGAGCTTCTGAGTCCCCGGTGCATAGTCCGGGCAGCGTGTAGAACTCTACACGATTCGCGTAGACAACTTCCGCTGCAGCCGGGAGGAGGTGCGGTTAGCAGCGTGGATTGTCTGTATCCATCGCGCAGACCTTCCCGAGCTGTCAGAGATCACGGGGAACTCTGATAGCCGGGGAAGGTCTGCGCGATGGACGCAGACAACCCCCGCTGCTAACCGCACCTCCTCCCGGCTGCAGCAAATGTATTTTTTTCCAAGACAGACAGGCCTTTTTTTATACCATTTTTGTACGTACAATCCATTATTTAATATAGGTAATATGTTGAAAAATAGAAAATATTTATGTTGAGCAACATCATCACAGTATATTACTCCATATGCATATGGTTTTTACATTTTATAAAAGAGTAACATGTTCCTTTACAAAGTACACTATTTTTCTTTAACTTTTGTGTGGGGAGGTGACAGGGAATGCTATTTTAACTTAATATTCTAGTTGTATGAGCTACTAGGTGTTTTTTGCACCTATTTTTAAATTTGTTTTAACCGTATGCAGATACTATTAACAGTAACAATGTTTTAATGGTTTTTGTAAAGAATCCAAATTACAATCTCTTAGTATGGGAGCAATGTGTTGCACTAGGAGCACTGTAGCTGTGGAAGATACCAAATCTTACTAAGCTTGTTTCTTATTCTCTCTGAAAATGACCTAAAAACTTTAGAATTCATAGAAAAAGTCTTGTCCCCTATAGACAGAGCCTAATTCACTAGGCACTAGTGATTCCATGTAGGCTATACCTGAATCTGCCCAACTGTCTTATGCCCACATTCTACCAAATGTACACCCCCATTTAAGATATTGTCATTGATTGGAACACAGCTAAAGAATCCTGGCTTACTAATATCCCCATAGTACATACATTCCATTTGACCAATCTTCAAAGTTCCCTTTTTAAGTTAGTAATTTCAGACAGTGGTTCTTAAGCCAACACTCATGGACCACCATTGGCCCTTGGTTTAATGATTATCCTGTTCTATTTTCACGGAGTTCTAATACAATTCAGTTAGGGTAAAAAAAAGTGCAATTGACTGTAATTTCCTAGAAACCTATCCATTTACCTTAACATTAGAGCAAAATAACCTGAGCATTATCTGTTAGCATTTGTAACATGTAAGAATGGTTAAATCATTCTTTTTTGTCATAACTAATCACTGATTTTAACAAATTAGGTTGAAGAATTGTCTGTATAATCTATAAAGCTCTTAATCATTGCAACCCGTAAGAATTTGTACAAATTATGCATCTCTAACTACAGCAAAGTGTAAATTTGGGTCTATATAATGACTGCAATGTATATTTGTATGTATTTATTTTTTTTATATAAGAAATATCAATAAAATATTTATGAATATAAAAACAAAATGTGATAACATAAAAACCAGCCAATTAACAATAATTGACTTAATTGTTCATGTTCTAGAAAATTTGAGCTGGTGCTGAAAAAAGATTCAACAGTTTTTGCTGATGATTTTGAAATTGTGTCCAATGAAAAAACAGTGCCAGTAGACGTCTCTTTTATATACACGGGTGCACTCACAGGTATGTCATAAAAGCTTGGTTCCAAGTACCATTTGTTTGCTATTTTTATAATAAAAAAAGACAATTGAGGCTATTCACCCATGAATTAGGCTTTCTCAAAATAGGTCATTTCTCTATTAATCTAGTAATTCCCTTCAGGTGTTCCATTTAAGACCTTGGGCTAAAATGAAAAACTAAGCTAGGTGGAACAAGCCAAGTTAGACCCAGGCTTTGCAAGCCAAGTTGTACTTGCTGCCAAGATAAGTTTCTTACATTTCTGTATTCCATTACTGTGAAAGTTCAATTTTATAGGTATAATTTATAATTTATTCTCATCTGTTCATTTTTTGTAATTGGCCAACACTTGAATTCTGCTTGGAATTGTGACCATCCAAAAACACCAAAAAGCCAATCAGGATTTGGCTTTCATTACAGTGTTTGCTTCCTGCTAGAGTAACTTGATGAAAAAAAACAAGCAGAGGGCTGGGTTGTATAGCTAGAGACATTAGTAGCAAGAAGGGGGAGGTGGTTATATCGATTTACAGAACTCTGGTAAGACCTTAAAGAACTCTAGTCCTTATCAGGACTATATAGTATTGTGTCCGGTTCTGGAGACCCCTTCTCCAAAAGGTATTGATATTCCAGAGGGAGTTCAGAGGAGGGCTAGTAAAATGATAAATCTCAATATGTAGCTTGCAGGTGACAATGCAATAGAAAGATTTTAATACATAAACAGATTTCAAAAAGTAAAAGAGGAAGGTTCATTCAAAGGTTGAGAAATGTTAGTATACAGCGACATAATAGAGGCAATATAAGAAAGTTTTACTTTACTGGGAGGGAGGAGGGCCAGCTGAGGAAATCAGAATTTTCCCTTGTAACTGGTGTGAATACAATATTGTACACTGTGCGTTCCTAGTGACCTTCCTGGTAAACAAAGACTGAGGAGGTAAGTGGTAGGGGTTGGCTGGGGCACTGCCCTGGGTTATGCCAAAGGCATTACCCAGCCAAGATACATCTCTGAGGCTAATGATAAAAAATAATTTGATATTTTTGCATCTGGTTTGTTCTGCTTGTGTCTCTCTAAGATGTTATCAAACCCCACCTAAATATTTTACTACCTGAAACAGATGAAAAGCAATCATTCTGTCATGGGGCTATCATCGAAGGTCATTTTGAAGGATTTATTGAAACAAGAAATGGTACTTTCTATGTAGAATATGAGAAGAATCACAATAATGCCACAGTGGATTCATACATGTACCACGAATCAGATATCGGTAAGTGGATCATTATCCTCCTATATGTTTTATTATCTATCTTTGCAAAGTTTACTTAACTTTCATGTCTTAAGTACAAATGAGATTATTAATTAACAACGCACACTGGTGCACAGAGTCTTGTCAACTGATAAATATATATATATATATATATATATATATTGAATATATTCTGTATATGTTTGATAACTGTCAACCTTTTCTTTAAACTGTTCCATGCAATTTTTTTAAAAATAACAATATGTTGATCTAATATATTTTGTTTACTCTATCTGCCTTCTTCCCTAAATAAATGTAACCCCTACTCTCTTGATAAAAAAGAGGGCTGCAACCAATATACATTTCACAGAACTTCACAGTAAACTGCATGAAGGTGCAAGTTTGTCTTTGCAAACACTCTCTTAACATACAGACTAGGCAATTAGATACAACAAAAAACTTTTATGGAGCAAATACATTTTTTACACATTTGTCTACACATTTGTATAGTACTTTGGTACTGAACACTGTTTACATGACAGCTGAATATATTGGTGACAAGCCTGGGGAGGCCACAGCTTGCAGAAGAGGAAATGAGTAAAAGTGTCAAAAAATGGGATTTCAAGGGGCAAAACAACATCCAGTGGTGTATTTACCCCTAACCCAGAGCAGCATCACCAGCCATAGCCTCTGCTCCACTGTCCTTACTGCTGAGCTACACCTTTTAACCCCTTAATGACAAAGCCCGTACATGTACGGGCTCAAAATGCATTGTTTTCAATGGGTTTAGGGACCGCCCATTGTCATTAAGGGGTTAAGGATGTGCGCCACCAGGCAGAATTAAACTAAGACTCAACACAGTTCTTCATAGTGATATGGCCACCTCCCTAGACCTCGCACCCTAGGTTCTAGTCCACCAAGACCAGAATACATCACTTAAAACATCCCCATATGGAGATCAGATTACTTCTCCAGAGTCCGAGGAATCAGATACAGACAAGGATAAATTCACTAAAGTTTTTTGGGAAAAATGTTCTTGATAATGTAATTAATGTTATGTATTAAAGCCACAATAATGTAGCACAGTACTCTGTATTGTTCATATATATGTTAGGGGAGAAGAGGCTAATCTATCTAATCCTATATATAAATGTGTGTTCAATATTTTATATTTTTTTCCAGACTACTCTCTAATGAAAGATGCAGAATCTTTTGATTTGGCTTTACAAAAATATCAGCTGTTGGAAAAAATGACAAGGAAAGCAAAGGTGTGTTTCTGCTCCTTGACTTAACTACACTTTGTGAACAGCCAACACAAGTGAGCTTCTGCAACAAGAAGATGTATAATGTATAATTTATAAAATCATCTAAGTATCGTTATAGATTCAATTATGTATTATAGTAGATTGTTTCAGCCCTTCTTGCTTGGGAAACTTGCTAGTTGATTCTTCATAATGAACAGCGAGGTGAGCGAGTCAAAGTGCAGCTCATCATTCCAACTCTCTCTTTAGTGTAAATCCCATAATGTCTGAAAGAAAGAAAACATTGTTCTGTTCAGCCTGTTGTTTGTTTTCCATGCAAAGTGTATCTACTGGGCTAGTTCGAGGTTAACCCTGTTTTTTTCCCAATTGGTATGAATACATTAGAAAAGGAGGTTCCTGCGTCATAGAGCTTACAATATACGGAGCTAATGCCTTACATGCACATACTTGTCAGGCTTTGAGGACATTGCAGACCAAAATCCAAAACATGTCCACTGCTGTTTTATGTTTTCACTCCTGTTTTGCTGACCTCAAGCAGTTCAAGGCAAAATTCCAATAAAATACAGCTATTAAACATCATATTGCAAATAATGATATGATCATGAACATTTTATAAACATATATATATATTTATAATGTTTTGTTTTTAATTAAGGTAGAATCTCCTATCAGGACCAAGAGAAGTTTGGATCTAACACTTACAACATGTCTACTTCATATAAAGGCAGATTTCTTTTTCTACAACAGATTTAAAAGTATAGAGAAAGTGATTTCACAGGTAAGAAATTAAGAAATGTAATTTGTAAGCTTTAAGTGACAAAATTAGCAATGCTGGGTATATTTTGGAAAAGAATCTGCTATAACTACTGATCAAAATAGATGTTTAGGATGATATATTTATAAATCATAGAAAGGGACTACCTCTTAAACTATTACGAAAAACGTCATACCAAAATGATGGCATCAGTAACACTGCCAGCGGGCAGACCCATAGTGGCTTGTATTGGTTCTGTTAGGCTCCCAATGTTGCAAATCTGTATGTAGCGTAAAATAAGGCGTCTGGGATCTATACCTCCAGAAATCCCTTTTTGTCTTGGATTTCTGGTTGGCATAGATTTATAGATAATGTCATATTCTTTTGGAGAGGCAAAGTAGACCAATTAACATATTGATGTAAAGATGTTAATTGGTCTACTTTGCCTCTCCAAAAGAATATGACATCATCTATAATTTTTTTTAAACATAGCTGTATATAAACCCACTTATGCTTTAGTTACATGTTTATATAGGAAGCCTATGGTAGTTAATTCACTACTTCGTTTTAATTCTTTTTGAATTTTTTACAGATTGCAGCATTTATCGTGTCAGTAAATACAATTTATGACAGTGTAAACTTTGATGGTATCAAACATGTCAACTTTAAAGTGAAGATGTTAAATGTAAGTATAATACATTAATTTAATGATACAATACTTCAATACTTGCATAAAATCATATCAAACTTTCCATATAAAATTACAAACATGTTTGTCCATCTTAAAACTGAGTTTATATTTAGAAAGGATTATATATATATATATATATATATATATATAATCCTTCTAAATATAAACTCAGTTTATAATAGCCCTGCACTCCTACCTAAACATAAATAAGGTGACAAATGCTAGATTCGTAGTTCAAAAAACATGGTGCCGGGTGCTTGGCTAATAGCAAAGTAACAATAATCTGAAATAGTCTTCAATAGTGCTTCGTTTTTATTTGCAAGACGCTAAAATCTCTTTCTCCTCATTTAAAGTCCATGCGATCTGACTATTTAATCCCATCTCCCTACGCGTTGCTGTTATATACCGTCCCCCGGGCCCAGCTAACATCTTTCTTGACCACTTCTTCTCATGGCTTCCTCTCTTTGTCTTTTCTGATGTTCCTTCTGTCATCCTTGGGGATTTCAACAACCCAGTTGACACCCCTTTCACTCCCATGGCTTCAAAGTTTCTTTCTATTACCTCTTTTGATCACAACATGTTACATGATACACAACATGTTAACTCGCCTACTCACAATGATGGTCACACCCTGGACCTTATTTTTTCTAGCATGTGCTCTCTCATTAACATCTCTAATTCCCCTCACCCTCTCTGACCCCCACCTTCTATCCTGCTCTCTAACCTTGCCTCCTACTCACTCCGTTACACCCCAACCCATCCTAACCCACCTCACCTCTATTAACCTTCAGAAATTCTCAACTGATTTACTCCCTCTCCTCTCTCCTATCTCAAACATGTTGTGCCCCAACAACGCTACCTCTCTCTATAACTTCACCCTCACAACTGCTCATTGCTACGTTCCTACTACTCTGCTCTTAACCTTGCTAAGGAAACCTACTTCACCCACTTCATCTCCCTGTCTCATAACCCTAAACAACTCTTTAGTACGTTTAATTCACTTCTTCCAGGTTACAAATTGATAGGAATAAACTAAGATAACTTAGGCAGTGTTTGGGTTCATCTATTTAAGGAATTAATACTGTATCTGGTATATTACAATTATTACAAGGACCATACAACGCTTCTCATATTTATTCTGATATTTTTATTTGATTTTACCATCACATTGTTAGGTAATCCAAGACAAAGACCCCTCTGGTAATATGGATTCTGCTTTTATTGGGCCAGAGAAGCTTCTAATGCTACACTCAGAATCTAACTGGAACAATTACTGCCTCTCATACCTATTAACAAACAGAGATTACAATGGGGTCCTTGGACTTGCTTGGAATGGAAGACCAGGTAAAGCAGGTCTTTAGAACTGCTGTTATGTAATTATATATATATATATATATATATATATATAAGAATGTATGTAACATAATGGCATCAATTAGAATCATATAATATAAAGTTGCCTTGATTAAATTTAAAATGGACCTTTTATGCACAAATGTATAAATGATAACAATACCATGCGTTAAAAATTGTTTGGCGCTTACAGATATCCCATATAGCCTAACACGCTTTAATCAGAAAGCCTGAAACGTGGTTTTTATTTAAATAGGAAAGAACATAGTTTCGCAAAAAAAAAAACAACCTAACATTCTATTACATTTCAGGTAATTCTGGTGGAGTATGTTCAAAATTTGACAAGTTTCAAGATGACCTACAAACACAGTACTCATTAAACACTGGGGTGGTAACAATCCAGAAGTATGGACAATATTTACCACCCAGGCTTATCCATATTACACTCGCACATGAGTTTGGCCACAGTTTGGGATCTCCGGTAAGGGTCTCTATAAAATTTGTGAATGTAAGGGGTGGTTAGTGGAAGAATGCCCCAATATTCTTTTATGGTTTTATGGCATAGAATGTGTTTAAAGACCTCAGAAAGCTCCACACTTTTTGGTCAGGTCTTATAGTAAAGATAGCTTTATGTTTATCCCATGCCTGTATAAATTCCCTCACTGTACTAGCCTCCATGACTTCTGCTGGGAGACTATTTTGCCTTGTTTTCATGGAGGTATGGCTTAGTTTTTGGAGATTTGTACGAATTGACAAAATAAGCAATTTTTGTTAAATTAGCAATTCGTATGAACTTGAATGCGCATGTCTACCATTTACCCAAGTTCACAAGATATTCATAATATTGACACTCAGGACAATTGATTGCAATATTGGGAGTTGGGCTTGTGAACTTTCTAGTGTTAATGTTTTATCCATAACATTTTTTGGCAGGAAAGCATTATTTGCATAGCATTTTTTTAAAATATGTGTCTTATTCTTTTCAGCATGATGGAAGTGAAGAATGTGCAAAGTTCCCAATCACTCCTGATAATAAAGGAAATTATTTAATGTTTCCTTACGCCATGGATGGAATTCAGTACAATAATGATAAATTTTCCCCTTGTTCAATAAACTATATTTCAAATCTTCTGCATGTAAAAATGGATCAATGTTTTGTTGGTAAGCAAGATTATTTTTGATGGATAAGTGATGGATTAGTGCTACATGGTTGGGAATTTACTATGTTAAAATAAATACTGGATTTATTGGGAGTCTCTTTAAACGAGATCTCTCACAAACTCTAAATAATGATATACATAGTAAAAGTTATACAAACCTTTCCTTCTAAGTTAAACTTTGAAAGAAGGAAAACTTTCCCACTCCGCAGCCACTTGAGTTGTTCTTTCTCACTTATGCTAATTAAACTTCCCAAAAAGTTATATCCTTGAATGCTGTTGGCTTGAATGGTGACATCTGGCTTGAATATATTAAGTAATTGGGAACATGCGTTTGCTATTCACCTGTTCTCCTCTTTTACCTTTAGAGAGCGGTTGTCCAAGCTGCGGCAATCAGATTGTTGAAGATGGGGAACAATGTGATGTAGGTTTTAAGGATAATGACCCCTGCTGTTATGGTGCCAAGCTCGGAGATCCACTTCAGTGCACATTAAGACCTGGCAAACAGTGCAGGTAAAGTTATTTATATTTTAAAATACAAAATGTGGAAGCACACTTATATGTACAGATTTTGGGGTGCTGCTGATGTGACCAATGTGTACATAAAACAAAGCAAGAAACCCTTGCACAACCAGCAAATGCTCCATATAATATATGTCCAAATCATTTTTAATCCATTTGTACAAGTCTACCAAATTCCGAAACCTGTTTTAGAAATTTGTCCAATAGGACCTTATATTTTATGCAAATATACAGTATTTTTATATATTTTTGTTTAGTCTGATTGTGTTTCAAGATGGCTGACTACAACCTTTATTTATTCTGCCTTGAAGTTTTAGCCAAGGACTGTGCTGCAATCATGCGTGTTCTTACAAATCAAAAGGAGAACTGTGTCAAGATGAAGCTGAATGTACATTTGAATCTTATTGCACTGGCGTATCTGCTAAATGTCCAAAACCATCCCCAAAAAGGAACTACACACTGTGCAACTTTGGAACAAGAATTTGCCAAAATGGGGTAAAATAAAACATTTAATAGACATCAGCAGAGATACAAAACATAAGAAAACTATCATAAAAAAATTCTGTTAGTCAATGTTGTCAAACCTTCCTAGTCTTAACCACTTGTGTTTAATTGTGTAGTGAAGCAAAGCACAGTGTTATCAATAAGCATTGTGTTTAGTATTAACCTGAAACTGGATTTGCTAAAAACAGCACTGTGCAACAAACTAGAGGCACACAATCCATTGAGTCTGTATTTGGCGACATCTCCATTCTGCCAACACCCCTTGATTTTGGAGGAAACCATAATACACTAAAAACATTATATATCTATACGTGGCTACAAAATGTTATTTTAAACAATGCATACCTTATGTTTTCCCACAGATATGCCGCCAGTCTGTGTGTCTCAAATATGGACTAGAGCAGTGTGACTGTAATAGTGACGCAATGCATGAGAAGTGTCAGCTATGCTGTCAATACCCAGGTAATCCAAAAAGTTCAGGAGGATCTTTTCTTCACTTTCTGAATGCCTCACTGCCATACTTCTCTTCCTAGATATTCTGATGGATATATTTGGTGAATCAATTAAAACCAAACTTCCTGCAGTGTTTGCAAGCATCCACAACACATTACAGTGTTAGATTAAAACTCAAGAAAAAAAAATTCCATCCCTGTTACAATATCCCAGATAAAAATTGCACCATCTTTTGAGTGGATCCATTGCCCCACTGAATGCATTATGGCATGGTTTTATTGTCTAAATGTTTTAACTTGTGTAGTCGCCATATTCATTAAGTAAGGACTAGCAGTTAAAGTGCCCTGTATGCTAACCTTTTTAAATTTTTAAGCAGTCGTTTTAATGTGTTTAAGGAAACAGTGACACTGCAAAAACAATCATTATGATTTATGACATCTTTAATGTTTTAATGACATTTTTGTCAGCATACACCTGACTGGTGCGGAATTTGGGAAATTTGGATTAGATGGTTGCAGCATAATGAACACTATGTCCAGTAGGTCTTAATCACAGTATATTGGGCAATTATTTAATGAAAATGAACAGTTTTGTATTCATATAATTAAAACAGCAATGTCATTGAACCAGGCAATCCATATTCCTGCAAGAACACAAAATCAGTGGAACTTGAGAATTTATTCAACAGAACTCTTATCCAGCTACCTCCAGGTACCGCGTGTGGACACAGGAAAGGCTACTGTGACAAGTTTCACATTTGTCGATATGTTGATGCAGACGGGCCTATTGCAAGACTGAGAAAATCCTTCCTAAACTTAATTGAGCTGGAAGATACTGCATCATGGATGAAGGTAACTACAGTAAATACTTACATACTATGTTGGTCTCATCATTTTACTGAGAGGAGGAAAAGAAAAAACGTCCAGACTCTATATAGGTAAACATTACACTGGGATGAGGGAGAACATTAATACGAATCATTTAAATAAAGGTTATAAAGACAACCTAATTCTTCAGACAAACTTAACCTCTTACCCGAGGCAACTACTGTATACCAACAATCAACTTCTGTATACCAACAAGATGGGGCCTGGCCACAATCTAAACTGAAACTGTTTTCTCTGCAGCAACACTAGAGACAGAAATGCATTTTGCTCTTATTTGAGAATTGCATTTTCAGTGTTTGAATTGTGTTTCAGAATTTGATCTTCAGGTGAGAGAACCTGCAATGATTTGATACTTTACATATAGTCTCAAAAGTCTTTCATGAAGGTCTTCGTGTTATATAATTTGAATACCTTGCAATCAGAACCTTACAATCTCGGGAAGACTTTAGATCGATGTTTAAGAGGTTCCATCTTCAAACATCCACACCTTTGGTTCCAGACATCAAGACCCAGAACCTCATAACATGACCGTTACAGCTATGCAATGACAAAGATGCAGTTTTTAGATTCTTGTTATGGAGACAGATTTTTCCAGATGGTGGCTGCAGAAGGAGAGACTTGTCAGGGTTCCACCCTGCCTGCTAGGACTCTGCCTATATTACTCTAGTAGTGATGTCTATTTTCAGCTTCTAGTGGATTCCCTTTCCAGTACTAGCACCTCCTGCCCTGCCTGGATAGGTGGATCTATCTCCTACTACATGTTACTAGGAAATAACGAGCAGCTCAGACAACAGTTACATAGGAAGAGACATACAGCTCAAGTTATGACAATGAAAATTCTCATGTAAGAATTTTTGCATCCGCAAAATCTATACTTATATTAAGTACAGTATTCCACCATATACATGGGTGTTGGATGGCAAAAGTATTCCTCTACAAAACAGTGTTTTAGGTTGGTGTGCAGGTTTTTTCATTTTTGGTAAATTTAAATCAGGCTGTCAGTACAGAGAATGTTATCTAATGTATTGGCAATGAGCTCTCTTTGCAGATGTGAAAAATACAGGACAAACTGTCATATGTTTGTAACTTTTGTTTCACTGACAAAAGAAACCTGATTTCCACTTATTCAGATTTACAGACATTTCTATGAATGTTAGGCTAAAGTGTATATATTGGGAATCCCTCTCTATTCACTATCTTGTACAATAGTAGATTGCACAGATTTACTAATAAATACAATTAAATATTCATGTTACCTAGGTAATGCCTGTTACGTTTTTGTATTATTTAGGCACGTTGGTGGGCCATACTACTAATTATTTTAACGCTGGCTGCCTTGATGGCTGGAACTGTGTTCATTTTTGGAAGAACTCTGGACACTGGAAAAGGTAATTATAAAGTTCATTATTCACAGTATTCACAGGGGCGAACCTAGAGCATTTGGCACCTGGGGCGTATCCTGTATGTGGCACCCCCATCCCCACAAACACTTTAAAACTGCATAGCTGCTATTGATATATACTGGCGCAGACATTGAAGGTGGTAGAGCATTACTGTTATCATTATATACTGAGGCAGACATTGATGGGAGTACAGCATAACACCTATCACTATATACTGAGGCCGACATTGACGGGGGTACAGCATAACACCTAACACTATATACTGAGGCAGACATTGACGGTGGTACAGCGTAATCCCTTTCACTATACATTGAGCCAGACACTGATAATAGTGCAGCATAACTCCTATCACTACTACTATATACTAAGCCAAACATTGATGTGGTGTAGGCCTACCACTTCATTGTCTGGCTTAGGGATGCACCGAAACGAATATTCTGGACTGAAATGGAAAATCCAGCATTTACCTGTCCGAAACCAAATATGACCCCCCACCATAAAAAAAATCTCACACTTTTATTTAAAGTAAGTAACATAACAAAATAGGACAAAAAAATTAAATAACAATATTAATATATTATATATATATATATATATATATATATATAAATATGATAGTTAACAGCAATCACACTCCTATCATGCTCATGCATACCCAGATTCCCACATGTACTAGCTGACTTGGCATGATAGGAGTGTGATTGCTGTTAGTATATATATATATATATATATATATATATATATTGTTATTATTATTGTTCACATGTGAACTCAGCACTGGAAGCATAGAATCAGACATACAATTCCCGTATTTGCAGGTATACAATAATAATGTATGGAAACATAGCAAGAGATAAAAGTACAGGCATAGATGATGCATTCTCACAAACTCATTAATTATCTCCCTCATTCAGACAATTCATCCACACATTCATTCATTCTCTCACTTATTCTCACTATCTACCTCCCCCCTCCCTTCTCACTATCTACCCCCTCTCCCTCCCTTCTCACTATATACTCCCCTCCCTTCTCACTATCTACCCTCTCCCTTCCTTCTCACTATCTACCCCCTCCCTTCCTTCTCACTATCTACCCCCCTCCCTTCCTCCCATTCTCACTATCTACCCTCTCCTCCTTTGTAGTTAAAGGTTTTGGACTTAACATCCAGAAGTCCTGCGGTGGGAGCACGATGCCTCCGTCTTCCTGCTCTGCCGCTGCTTCCTGCTCTGCCGCTGCGCTGCTGAGCGCCGAAATATGACGTCATATTTCGGCAATCAGCATGACATGCCGGCACCGCAACGGAGTTAGAGGCCTCGCGAAAGAGACTGAGGGGCGGCGAGCGGTTGCTAGGCCCCCTCTCTCTCTCCTCCGTGGAAAAAAAAAATAAAGTGACGAGGCTGCCGGGGATCCGGGACATGTGGTCGCACAGGGTTGCACAAATCCGGTCCTGAAGGGCTGCAGACAGAGCTCCAGACAGAGCATGAATTCTCTGTACCCTTACTTAAAACTGAGTAATTTATTGAATTTTTCATTGAGATGTTTGTGCTCAAGATTGCATATCTAAAAAGTGTGACAATCCTTAAATGATTGACTTATCTAATCTCTTACAAGACAATTTCATATGAACCGGAAAAAACACTTCTCTTCAGTGGGAAAAAATTATAAATAAAGATATACACAAACTCAATCAATGTACTATTTTTTTATTATTTTATTATTTATGGAACCTATCTTGCTTATCAAGTAAACATACCAAACCCCACATTTTTGACATTCTTTAATGGAATGTGATGCTTACATCATAGAGCACATAACTACACAATATATATCTAGGTGTGAGTCATAGTAAAGATATAGTTAAACAAACTTTTTGTAGCTTGGATTACCATTTGATTGATTGCTAGAAGTTGTGTCAATTGCACAAACCAGCTCTGAATGACTGACTATATAAACAAAACATTAGTGTAACAGAATGCAAGGTCAGGAAGGGAAACACTGTAAAATCAATAACCACACAGCACAAGATCAGGATGAGGATTAAGAGCATCATGGGCCTGGTACTGAAGATTGTGGTGGGCCTTTTTTTGCAAATTAAGTAAATAGACTCATCGGCATCCATCTGTACTGGATAAAGATGACATCAGTGCTAGGCAGATAATGTAGGCTAGAATATTATGTGATAGGATTGGAAGCACATCAGTACACTAATAAAAGGCATCCTGCATGGGAGGGCTGAAGTCATAATTTAGTGCTTTTTAATAAAATATGCAGATTGAAATAGAGTAAATAATACAATTAGGGCTGCAACTAACGATTATTTTAATAATCGATTAGTTGGCCGATTATTTTTTCGATTAATCGATTAATCGGATAAAAAAATGCAATTTTTTAAAATTTAAAATAATGTAATAAAAAACGTACAATTTACACTTTCATCTCTTTATTGCAATGGCCTCTCTCTATTCACCTTCTTATTTTACTGACATAATAATAAAAGCTACAAGAACCCAAACACAGTGTTTCTCAAACTAGGTTTTAATACAAAGTTATTAGTAAATATTAATTCATATGTTAACTATTTTTCATATTTAATAAAAACTATGAGAAAAAAAGCCTTGTTTAAATTTTTTTTATTTACCAAACTGCCCCCGGTTATGCACATCAGACCCCCAGCTTGCCACTCTGCCCCCATATATGCCTTATACCTCTTATATGCCAGATTCCACTGTGCCCCCTGATATGCCACTGTGCCCCTGATATGCCTTATACTCCTTATATGCCAGTGATATGCAACTGAGCCCCCTGATATACCTTTTACCCCCATATGTTTTATGACCCCCTGATATGCCTAATATCGATATGCCTTATACCCTAAATATGCCCTGAAATTCATAATACCCCCCATACACCACTATAACTCACCCATACACAACTTTGGCTCCTCCCCCTCCCATACACCACTCTGGCTCCTCCCCCTCCCATACACCACTCTGGCTCCTCCCCCCATACTCCACTCTGCCTCCTCCCCCTCCCATATACCACTCTGGCTCCTCCCCCTCCCATACTCCACTCTGCCTCATCCCCCTCCCATACACCACTCTGGCTCCTCCCCCTCCCATACACCACTCTGCCTCCTCCCCCTCCCATACTCCACTCTGCCTCCTCCCCCTCCCATACTCCACTCTGCCTCCTCCCCTCCCATACTCCACTCTGCCTCCTCCCCCTCCCATACTCCACTCTGCCTCCTCCCCCTCCCATACACCACTCTGCCTCCCCCATACATCACTTTGGCACCTCCCCCTGCCATATATCACTTTGCCTCCTCCCCCTCCCATACACCACTTTGCCTCCTCCCCCTCCCATACTTCACTCTGCCTCCTCCCATACTCCACTCTGCCTCCTCCCCCCTCCCATACACCACTCTGGCTCCTCCCCTCTCCCATACAACTCTGACCCCTCCCCCTCCCATACTCCACTCTTGCTCCTCCCCTCCTATACTCCACTCTGCCTCCTCCCCCTCCCATACTCCACTTTGCCTCCTCCCCCCTCCCATACTCCACTCTGCCTCCTGTCAGCAACGGATCTTCACTAGACACCAGGGAGCCGGGTAGAGAGGCAGAGTGGCGTATGGGAGGGGGAGGAGTCACAGTGGTGTATGGGAGGGTGGCTCCCATACACCCTTCTGACTCTTCCCCCCTCCCATACACCGCTCTGCCTCTCTACCCGGCTCCGTTACTGACAGTAACGGAGGCTGTCTGTGCGATGCAGACCCCCACCAGCTGACAGAGAGGATGATTCTCTGTCAGCTTGTGAGTGTCTGCATCGCACAGACAGCCTCCGTTACTGCACTTCACTTACACTGTGGCTTCTATGCAGCTGCAGTGAAAGTCCTTGTCAGTAACGGAGCCGGGAGAGAGGCAGAGTGACGTATGGGAGGGGGAGGAGTCAGAGGGGTGTATAGGACGGGGGAGAGAGACGGAAGTGAGAGACCGGCCGACAGTGAGGGGAATCCAGGTCTCCTGCAGCGTTGCGGGGGATCTGGATTCTAGTGTTATAATCCGATCTCTGTTTGAGATCGGATTATTATAAGGAGAGGAGTTTTTCAGAGCATTTGCTCTGAAAAAAACCTCTTTTTATAATCGATAAAAATCGATTCGATTAATCGATGATGAAATTCGTTGCCAACGATTTTCATAATCGATTATTATCGATTTTATTGATAAGTTGTTTCAGCCCTACATACAATACCTTTATTTTTCCTATGATTTCTGGGCCTAAAAAGTTGTGTCCTCTGAAGTGACTACAAATTCAGGAGGGTGTTTTATCTCTGGATAAGTAAAAATTAAATAGTTCAATTTATTTCTACAGTAAGTAAAGTGCCAGGAAACAGATGACCAAATACACACCAGGACAGGCTCTGCCACACCCACTCCCAAACACACAGACCAGGACAGGCTCTGCCACACAGACACCTAGACACACACCAGGATAGGCTCTGCCACATCAACACCCAGACACACACACCAGGACAAGCTCTGCCACACAGACACCTAGACACACACACCAGGATAGGCCCTGCCACCCCCACACCAGTAC
Source organism: Spea bombifrons (assembly GCF_027358695.1). NCBI lineage: Eukaryota > Metazoa > Chordata > Amphibia > Anura > Pelobatidae > Spea > Spea bombifrons. The sequence goes on along the minus strand of NC_071087.1, from coordinate 81,302,983 downwards.
AGGCTCTGCCACACCGACACCCACATCTGGATGGGCTAAGCTATAACAATAATAATAATAATTAAAAAAAAGTATTTTCCACACTGCTTTGTCGTTGACACCCCTTTTGTGTTTTTGCCTGGCACCCAGATTGCATTCACAAGACCTGCCCAACACCCAGATTGGTATCATAGGACATTCCGTCTTTGGCATCCTAGCTTCAAACAGCCTCTCTGTGCCACTACACATCCATGCTATCACACACATATTCATTCATTTACTCATTCACAAACATTCATTCACTCATTCATATACTCATTTTAAAGTACTCATTCATTCATAGACATTTATTAATTCATTCACATATACTCATTCATTCACAGATACTCATTCATTCTCAGGTACTCGTTTTCTCATTCACAGATACTCATTCATTCCCTCAATCACCCATACTTGTTCATACACCCCCTTACCTGAACTGCAGATCTCTCAGTGCTGCTCACAAACTTCAGCAGGGGCCACTGCTTCCCTCTGTGTGCAAGCAACTTCTCTTCTACTGCCCAGGAAAAGCAGGATTAGAGCAGTCATGTGCTGTAATTTCCCGGTGGGCCAGTCTGGTCCTGACAGGGCCTATATTAAGGTAGGGGCCTGGAGCGGCAGCTCCATCAGCCCCCAAATTAATCTGGCCCTGCACAATATATGCACAGTAGTCAGTTCTTTACATTGCAAAGTTTTTTTATTGCACAGATTACAAAATGTGGGATCCATATAAAATACAGCTGGTATTTGTGCAGAGTTTGTGCATAAGCTTTACAATCAAATCCTTTCTAATAAAAAAAATATTATTATACTATTATTTTTTTTCCAGGAAATAAACTCAAAAAGCAATCAAGGAAAGTCAGCTCGCTTCAGAGAAACCAGGCAGCATGCTATGAAAAAGAATTTGTTGCATCAGCCTATGTACAATATGAGACTAGAATGTAAAAAAAAACACTTTTCCACTTCTGTTACATTTTAATGACAGCTCTGCCAATGTGGACAGATGAAATCTTAAACATTTACTAAGTCTTTGTCACACTGAAAGTGAATTTGTGATGCAAACTGGAAAACAGCTATAAATTTATTATCATAGGCATGTTTGCTATGCTCATATATGTGTCCTTCAGACAACTGTAATTGTATAATAATTATAATATCCTTTGACCCATGATGTATTATATTCATTTGTAGAAAAATAAACTTGGTGCTTTCAATACACAAGTTCATGTTACCAAAAAATCTACTATCAAAGTAGGAACTTGTATGAAAAAATACAAAGATCAAAATGAATCTGAATTAGTAGATGACAATGTGATGGAGAACAGTAATCCAACTGAGTAGCTCCACCATAGAGATCTTCCTTGCCGCTGAAAGCTCAAGGGAATAATCTTTTTAATCACCCATGCACTTGTCGAGACTTAGTGTAGGGTCCAAACAGAACTAGGTTTACTGAAAACAACATGGATATTTATACACAAACATCATCAGACAAGCAGTATAACTCCTATCAACTACCAGACAGCCCGGTGCCCCCATACAGTTTTATAGCTAACAATGCCCATCCTCACTAGTTTGGGGCGATCCAGAGGGAATGGAGGCAATGCCGGGGTACCAATAGAGAGCTCAGGGTCCAAGGATGTTATGCTCCAATAAGCGACTTGATCCATCGTTGGAACCTTGAGTGACAGAACAGGAATAGTCAGAGTTCCAGAGTCGCTGCTGGGTAAACCCTGGTTCTAAAGATGGCTAATAAAACCAGGTTTCCCAAATGAGCTCCCTCTCTGTAACCACCTCCGGTTGTGGCCCACCATGAGCACAGTATAACCCCAAAAGAGTGACATGGTGGGACAGTTAGAACCCGGTCAGGTGCTAGGCAGGAACGTGTTACTACTTCACTTAGAGGAGGTGATTTGGAAATGCACCTTAATTGAGACAGAAGGTGTTTTGGATCTTTAAATTGAGTACTAAGCATAAGTGTCAATTGTTCCCTTCCTAGATTATTCATTTTGCCCCCCCCACCGAATTTAGAAACCCCAGCTGCAGGACCAAATGGCACAGTGCCTTCTAAACTTATGGGCATACTGGGAAGTTGGTCAAGGGCCTGCATTCTGGGGGCCCCATGGTGAATCACATTGCTGCCAGCAATGTGATTCACCACAAAGCGCCTAAAAAAGTAGCGTATCTATAGGGGATGGGGCAAGCGGAGAGGTCGCCTTCATTGAGCCGGTCTTAAAGGGTAGGAGACGTCTGATGACCAGGGCTGGTTGGGGCGATCACAATCTCCCTCTAACCTGCACAACATTAGGGACGTCTTATCCTGGCGCTCTGCATCAATAGCCGGTGCATAGTGGTTAGGGAGCACTATAGCAGAGGTCCGAAATGACAGACCTCATGGTATCACAACAGGATGGAAGATGAGAAAGGTAAGAGATGGGGAGAAAGGAGTCTAAGGGCAGTGTATGTGTAAATATGAGTGTGTTTGTAAGCTGGTGTGTGTAAGGGCAGTGTATGTGTGTTTTTAAGCTGGTGTGTGTAAAGGCAGGTGTGTGTAAAGGCAGTGTGTATGGGCAGTCATATGAAAAGGCAGTGTATTTGTATATGTATGTTTATGGACAGGTGTGTGTAAAGGCAATGTTTAAGGGCAGTTTATGTGTATATGTGTGTTTATGGGCGCATGTGTGTAAATGCAGTGTGTTTGGGCAGTCGTGTGTAATGGCAGTGTTTATGTGTGTTTATTGGCTGGTGTTTGTAAAAAGCAGTGTGTATGGGCAGTGTATGTGTATATGTGTGTTTAAGGGCAGGTATGTGTAAAGACAGTCTTGTGTAAGGGTGCAAAAGTTGTTAGCTACAGCTCTGCTCACAACAACCAGTCTCTGCATTTATTTGTAAAAAGCTTTCCATAGTTTTCTTCTTTTTCTTAGCTCTGAAGCAATACCTGAGGAAAAGAGGAGAACTTTTGAAAGCTTGTCTTTTAAGTATTATGTTAATCCAATAGAAAAGGTATCATTGCATACTGCAATACTCTGATATTTTGGCATCTTATTTATATATATTGTGACAGAAAGGCTGGTACAGTAGTGGATGGGCGGTATATACGCCCTACTCTGGCCAATTTTGTGTGTCCTTATGTGTAAAATTAAAGTCCCAGGGAAAGATGTTGTTTGACTACAAACTGCATTACTGGCAGTTTGCAAAACATGGTAAGGGTCCCTGGGGTGGAGCATCTGGAAGAGCAGGGTGGGCCAGTGCTCCAACAGCACTAATTGCTGTATTGATCCAATCCAGAGTCTGCATTCTGGACAGGAGCGCCACAGGTATGGACTAAGTAGCAACTCACCTGTGGTTGATTAATTAGCAGGAAGAGGGTAAAAGGAACTGAGCCTGATTCAGAGGGGAAGGCCATTGTTATTCCAGCTGGGAGAGCTGAGGAACTGAGGAGTGGTTTCTCTCAGAAAAGCCATTTTGATGGAAACTTGTGACTTGTTGGAAGGTGAATGTTTGGAGCTGTTTTGTACTAAGTCAGTGCTCAAGCAAAGACTGTTATCCTGTGCTGCTTATAACTGCTGCTGTTTCTTCCTGTAAAATAAACATTGAAACTGAGCTGGATGTATCCTGGGCTTCATTTACCCTAGAAGACTGTGGTAACAACCAAGATCCTTGACAAAAATCCCAAGGAAAAGGGAGGCCTGTCGCAATATATATTTTTTTCTTCAGTGGCATGATTAAGTGGTGGAACTTATTAGTGCCCCCCAGTTTTGACAGTGTTATCTTATGTGCCCCCTGTATATTGTTCCTAGAGTCGCCACTGGTACAGAGAAACCTTTAGGTTTAAATTCACGCTTTTTGTAATCAGTGAATTATTCATTAGCCAGTGTATTCAGAGGACATCTGATTGAAATGTATTATTAGTATACCATTATTAGTAATGAACTTCAGAATAACAGCAAAACAATCCAGAATAATGCATTTCAAATAAATTATAAATTGATTTGTATTCAACTCACTTTAAAGTATTTGATCCCCTATCAATCGGCAAGATGTCTGGCTCCCAGGTGTATTTTATCACTTGAAATTTTATTGGTTTTTCATAACAAACAAAAGAAAATGCATGGACAAAAACAAAAGATAAGACGGTACCGAGATCAGCAAACATCAGACCAATACAGTACAACGTACCACCGAGCGGAGAAACAGAACCTGGCCAGGTAGCTAGGAAAACGTAGCGCAATACAAATACATAGTCGATGATCAAAGGAGCAACAGAAAATGCAATAAACATCAAAGCAGCCATATACACGGAAGGAGTATACAGTCAGTGGCAAGCTGCATCGGAATAAGGACCTCGTATGACCTGTCCATGAAAGGGAGGGACAGGGGAAAACAGGAAAGAAGGGAAGGGAGGGAGTAGAAAGGAAAAAGAAAAGAGAGAGAAGAGCCTAAAACGAACGAACAGCCTTCAAGCTCCATGGAGTACGCATGTCGTGGAGCAGAAAACCAGGAGGGGTACCACGAAAAGAGGTAAGATAGAAATCATCCCACCTATCCCAAGTAGCCTGGAAAACATGAGAGGTACCCATGGCCGAGTGGGCCATACATTCGTACGTACGGGTAGTGGCTACAGAGTAGAGTACCTCACGTATGGATGGAGGCGTAGGGTTCTTCCACTTCCTAGCAATACAACTCTTAGCAGCCAGGAGGAGATGCATGAGGAGTTTACGACATGGTGAATCTAGGTCAGAAGGGAGCATGTCTAGGAGGGCGACTGAGACGGAGGAGACAATAGAAACTGGGAGCAAATGATTAATGAGTGCGAAAACCTCAGACCAAAAAGTAGACAACTGAGGACAGTCCCACCATATATGAGTCATCGTCCCCCTGTGGCCACACAATCTCCAGCACAAAGGGGAGGTAGACGGAAAAATCTTGGGGAGCTTGGCAGGGACATAATACCAGCGAAATATGACTTTACGATCTGTTTCAAAATGGGTAGCATTTCTGGACACACCACGAATCTGATCCAAGACCGTATACCAATCCTGAACATCAAAGGAACATTGAAGCTCTTTTTCCCAAGCCTCCATATACGGAAGCTTACTATCGGGCGCACAGTCCAGCAAAGCAGCATAGCAGACGGAGATGGCATGCGGGACAACGGGAGCCTGAAGGCAAAGCTTAACAACAGGAGGCATGGAGGCCGTAGATAGGGTGGGTTTCCAGTATTTCTGAATGACGTGACGGAATTGTAGAAACTGCAGGAAATCTTTATTGGTGAGGGAATAGGCCGCCTTTAATTCCTGGAAAGAGCAGACATGACCTCGCGAAAGAAAATGGTTAATGGTCAGGACACCAGCCTGCAGCCATGAGTCAACGGAGACATGAGGCAGTAGGGAGCGTAAAACCGTAATGGGCGCATATGCAGATAAGGTAGATGGAAACCCAAGAGTGGTACGGTATTTGTCCCACAAGGACAGCGACAATTTTGAGGTCGGTAAAAGATGTGGCAGCGGTGGACGAACAGACTTCGGAAGCCAAAGTAAGTCCCTCAGGGCCCACGGTCGAGCGAAAGCATTTTCAAGGTCAACCCACGCCACACGCGCCGCAGCAGAGAACAGCTGGAGAGTCTGTGTGAGGGCAGCAGCCAGATAATAGTTCTTAACATCTGGGACTCCCAGGCCTCCTAGCATTTTAGGTCATTGAAGGAGACGAATGGAGAGCCGGGCTTTCTTGTCGGCCCAGATGAACGCGGAAACAGTTGACTGAATTTCACGGAGGAGGGTAGGCGATATAGGAACCGGCAACGTCCGGAACAGGTAGAGTAACTTCGGTAAAGAGTTCATCTTGAAGGAGACAATCCTACCGGTCCATGATAGTTCAAATTTGGACCAGCGAAGGAGATCGTCCTTAATCGCTCGCCAGATATGTTGGTAATTCACTTTAGCCAAAGTATGGACAGATTTAGTGAGACGAATCCCCAGGTAAGTAAGGTAATCGGATCTCCAGTCATCGATATTTGGCCAATCACCGCCGCAGGGAAACCAAGATTCAGAGCCTGGGACTTGCCCCAATTGATTTAATAATAGGAAACGGTGCCAAACTCCTCGAGGAGAGAATGCAGAGCCGGCAGAGAGCGCAGCGGATCTGTGATGGTTAGCAGGACCTCGTCAGCATACAAGGCAAGCTTCGTTTCGACAGAATGGCACGAAAAACCCTTGACATCCGGAGACGATCGCACCGCAATAGCCAGAGGCTCCATGGCTAGCGCAAAAAGTAACGGCGAGAGGGGACAGCCTTGTCTAGTTCCATTCGAGATGTCAAAAGGTCGGGAGAGGAAGCCGGCAACACGAACACTCGCATGAGGACGAACATATAAACGGTCAATCGCTGCGATGAAGGCCTCCGGGAGATGAAACGCACGTAGAGTGGCCATGAGGTAGCCCCAGTGGAGCCTATCAAAGGCCTTCTCCGCATCCAGGTGTATTTTATACAGGTAACGAGCTGAGATCAGGAGCACTCTCTTAAAGGGAGTGCTCCTAATCTCAGTTTGTTACCTGTATAAAAGACACCTGTCCACAGAAGCAATCAATCAATCAGATTCCAAACACTCCACCATGGCCAAGACCAAAGAGCTGTCCAAGGATGTCAGGGACAAGATTGTAGCCCTACACAAGGCTGGAATTGGCTACAAGACCATCGCCAGGCAGCTTGGTGAGAAGGTGACAATAATGACTTGGAGAGATCTGCAAATAGGAGTGGGACAAATCCCTCCTGAGATATGTGCAAACCTGGTGGCCAACTAGAAGAAACGTCTGACCTCTGTGATTGCCAACAAGGGTTTTGCCACCAAGTCATGTTTTGCAAAGGGGTCAAATACTTATTTCACTGAGTAAAATCAAATTGATAACTTATTTGAAATGCATTATTCTGGATTGTTTTGTTGTTATTCTGTCTCTCGCTGTTCAAATAAACCTACCATTAACATTATAGACTGATCATGTCTTTGTCAGTGGACAAATGTATAAAATCAGCAGGGGATCAAATAATTTTTTCCTTCACTGTATATGTATGCAAAGAGTGGGCTATCATTTGTAAGGCTGCTTTTGAGAAAGCACAAGGTGTGAAACGCGTGAAGCATAAACCTATCGAGGATTTTATGTTGGCATAGCCCTCATTACAAATGCTTTTTATGACAGTGGACTAAGGATCAAAATAAAAGGAACATATTCTTTACCAGTCATGTATGAGGTTTCGAATAATTGTTTGGATTCCCTTGAAATGTAGTGCTGGTTTATATATTACAGAGTAAAAGTGGCATCTAATAAGCCAAAGTATTTGTATAAATAATAAGTATATATAATAGTATAAATTAAACACACACACTAGCACTTACTTAATATCTACAAAATTAAAAAATCACAATTTGATATTGCAAGCTATTAATTTTCTTCTGCAAGAATATTTTTTTGCTTGTTAACTACTGTTTATAGTTATGTGATTATCATTCAACAGAATTTTTAGTTTCTTCTTTGGTCCGTCCGTTTTAGGGCAATGAATTTGGTTTCATGAACTTTCAGTTTAGACAAAATTCAGAGGGCTTTTTTAATTCGGAAAATAAATTTGTTGTCACTCTCGCTCACGCTCTCAATGTCTCCCTATCCTCTCCAATAATCGCTCCCCTTCTTGTTCTTCTGTTTCTTCTTCTCCCGGCTCTCGGCTACTCCTGGCCACTTCTTTAATAGGGAGGAGTCTCAGCACACAACCTCTCCTCTGATTGAAGAAATGAGGGAGAGGCTGTCCGCTGAGGCTCCACCCTATTGTCGAACAAATACACCAGGCCGGGATAACCTCCTTGTTTCTAGACATTCTTACAAATTGATGATGCACGAGTCTAGTAGCAACAAAAAGATACCACAGCCTCCATTAAAAGTAGCCCAAAAAAGAGGGATGGTTGATGGTTATGGCTGTGAATGATGGTCCAACAATCTGCAAAATTTTCATTACTTTTTCACTCAAGCCAATCAGCATTTAAAAGGGGAAGGGTGCTTACCCCATTTTAAGTAACAGCAGTTACAGACCTATGAGAGTTGGAATGTGAGTCAGATTGAGGCTTTTTAGTGGCCCACAAATAGCTACCCCTTATAATGTACATGTTAGTAAAGACTAGACATATAAGGTATTTAGCTAGGTGTGTGTTTACATACTTGCATTTGAAATGTTTACCTGGAGACACTCATGGCAAACAAGTACAGTTTGGCTACACCTAAAGTGGCCTCTCAAAATTCTAGGTAGGTGGTTAACATTTTCATGTATGTTTAATAAAATCACCCAACATACTGGAGTTAGAGAGGTTATGGCTCAAAATACCAATGAGGAAGTCTTTTCTGCTTTCTTAACTATTGTATTACACACCTGAGACTGGAGACCTTCTTGGGATAATAGGTCTTGGATTAACTTATATTTTGTAGAATGTTTTGATGTATTAGCAGGGATAGATTTCCTAACTGGTAGGCTAGACACTTGCATAAAGGTTAATTTTGTACACATATTGAGAAATAAATATTTAAGGTTATGGGAGGGGTGAGGTCGTTTTTATGCCTAATGATGCAAGGGATAACAGCCTATGCCAGAATATTACATGTACACATAACAGCTTTTCAAATGTTGGTTTGGAAAGGTTCCATAGGTATGCATTGGATGTGACATATAGCCCTGTGAGTAACAATATTAAATGATGTACTTAGAGGGGTAGTGCATAGGCATAACAGATGCACTTCCTACACAATACTCTGATATATAGTGGCACTTCTCCAGTCACTCTTTGCTACAGTGTGTTTTACTTACCTCTCAATCTAAGTCTCACCACTTCTTTGCCTTCACCAGCAAAGTCATCTTTATCAGTGCCGACATGTACGGTTTAGCATCATAAGACATGAGATCTCTAGAATGGCTGCGGTTTGAAGTATGATTAGGAATAACAAAGTAAATCAATATGGTGAAAAGTGTCAACTGTCTCATAAACTGATCAGGGTTCTGTCTGTGTTCATGAAGGGAGTGCCATGCAATTTTTTTTATTATTATTTAGGTTGAAACATACAAGCATTTATAAAGAGACCTTAACTGCTGAAGAAGCTGGGACAAACATCACGAGGTTCAGTATGCAGTACCAGTACAGAATATATATATTATATATATATTCTTTTTTAATAGAGGATATACAAACATGGGTTTGTTCACAGAATGGTCATATATGATGTTCCACTATTATATTCTTCCCAGCAACTGCTGGGATCACCAGCATGTTCTGCTGGATTTAAGACAACTATCCTTAATACCAATATTTGAACAGTTTTTGGGGAACATTATGAGATAGTGTGGTAATTTTAAGGTGGTATACTGTCCTAAGACCCTTTTACCTGGTTGTCTACCAAATCAGTGGTCATAAACCTTTCAACCAGTCTCTCCCAATAAAACCATTTAGGTTCACTACCTGGCTGTGCAGTGTAATTAGAAAAAACACAAAACCAGTCATCATGCAAAGTAAAAGTGTATTTATTTTTTAAACGTTTTTTTAAACATTTTTTCAGCAGCTTCAGCAAAATCTTTATTTTTTAGCGAATATATAACAGGATTAAGTAAAGGTGTGACAATAGTGTACAAGAGTGAAAGTAGTTTGTTGATTTCTAGCGAATGCTTTTGTGAAGGAACCCCATACAGAATGAATAAAGTTCCATAGTACATGAAAACCACAGTAAGATGAGAGCTACATGTGGAAAAGGCTTTCTGTCGTCCTTTCTCCGACTGCATCCTGACAATTGTGTATATTATAAAAGCATAAGATGTTAGAATAATAAAAAATGGGAAGACTGTAACAAGAAAAGACAAAATAAAGGATACAAATTTTACTAATGTGATGTCTGAGCATGCAAGTTCCAGGAATGGGGCAAGGTCACAAAAGAAATGATCAATAGAGTTAAGGTTACAGAACAGCAACTTTGATAGACAAATAGCAACTGGTAGAGTGGGAGTAAATCCAAGTAGCCAAGAAAAAACTATAAGATAACGACAATGAGGAATGGTCATGATCGAAGAATAACGTAATGGGCTGCATATGGCCAAGTAGCGATCATAAGACATCACCGTTAGTAATAAACACTCTGTAGCTGTGAGAGAACCAAAAATGTAGAATTGCACTATGCAGTCAGTGATTGGCATGGAACCTTCTTCTGTCCAGATTATGTGTAGCATGTTGGGTATGAGATTTGTTGTTATCAAAATATCTGATAAGGAAAGGTTACCCAGAAAGAAGTACATGGGAGTATGGAGGTGGGTAAAAAATGGCACCAAAGTAACAATAAAGAAATTCCCAATGAAAATCGCAATGTAGGTAAGAAGCAGGAAAATAAACAGTAATGTTCTGACCTGATGAAGGTTCTTAAAACCAATGATGATAAATTCTGTCACTATAGTCTTATTGTAATTGCTCATTGTCTGTGAGGAGAGAGTGAAAAAAAGGAGATAATTTTAATGAAAAATCAATTTCAATTTACATATCTTGATAAAATAAAAAGTACACAAGAATATTTGTCCCAAATTCTTTAAAACAGCTTAAGTGTCGTATTAGCTCTTCATTCAGGATAATTTATGTTTTAGTTAGAGCTTAAACATTTTAGGAATAAAACACAAAAAATAAGGAATCTTACAAAGCACTCATGTCACATTATGAACTACAGAGAATGTGATAACTGATCCTTTTTCTAAATATTGCTAAACTATGATTTACACAGTTTTTAAATGTAATTTTAATTCCTCTTTCTCTTTAATAGTCAATATAATGTCCTTCTGGGCCCCTTATGTATAAACAGCTGCCTTAAACCATGTCATCAAATTTTCTGAGTGGACAATGAAAACCCTGGAAGTCTGTAGACTGGGTTATCATACAACCTAGATGAGTAGGGTCCTGGCATCTGTAGCTGTGACCTCTCCAAGCACACTTTCAACACAGCGAAAGCCTTTCACCCACCAGAGTCCAAATTTTAGCCCACACTTTAAACTCTGAAATTAAGAAATGCAACAAAAAATAATTATTTACTATTAAAGAATACCTTACTCCACACATCATAAGGCAAAACATGCAGTTTTAAATAAACTATTAAAAATCAATATACCGTATTTGCTCGATTATAAGACGACCCTGATTATAAGACGACCCCCCAAAATCTGAATATTAACTTAGGAAAAAAGAAAAAGCCTGAATATAAGACGACCCCAAAGGAAAAAAGTTTTACCGGTAAATGTTAATTCATGTAAACTATTTTTTTTAATAAAAACTATGATTGAGAAAAAGATTTTTTTTTGTTTTTATTTCTTGTATTTTCCAACCTGTCCCCCAGTTACGCACATCTGCCCCCAGGCTTGCCACTCCAATATGGCACTGTGGCCCATGATATGCCTTTTAACCCTCTATATGCCACTGTGCCCCATGGTATGCCTTTTTTCACCCCCTATGTGCCACTCTGCCTCCAGAAATGCCTTATACCCCTATATCCCATTCTGGCATTTAGGGGGTTAAAATGCATATTATGGGGCAGAGTGGCATATAGGGAGGTATAAGGCATTTCAGGAGGCAGAGTGGCATTAAGGGAGTTAAAAGGCATTGTATAGAGCACTCTGCCTCCAGAAATGCCTTATACCCTTATATGCCACTCTGCCATTTAGGGGGTTAAAAGGCATATTATGGGGCAGAGTGGCATATAGGGAGGTATAAGGCATTTCAGGAGGCAGAGTGCTCTATTAAATGCCCCCTTAACGCCACTCCAGAAATGCCCTATGCCCCCATTTAACACACACACACACCCTATACCCCCATTTAACTAACACACACACACACACACACACACACTCTCCCCCCCTATCCCCCCCCTCTATTTGAGGTCTGATTAGAAGAAGACCCCGATTAGAAGACGAGGGGTATTTTTCAGAGCATTTGCTCTGAAAAAAACCTCGTCTTATAATCGAGCAAATACGGTAATTACTAGACATGAAAACTTAGTGTGAATAAATGTTTTGATTACTAAATGAGAATGTATAAGCCACTACATTGTCCCACTGACATAATTTCCCATTGCAATACCATGTGCTTTGCAGTTCTTCATTACATTATTTATACAGGTGTTTGAGTAAAAATAGTAGTATAAGAAATTCACCTTACTTACATTTTTTTCCAGCAAATGCATTTATCTCACCTTGGAATATGAATATAGTAATAATAAAACACGTTGTTAAAGCATAAAATTCCTTTTTAAAATAAGTTGCATGGGTTGTGGAACATACACCAATGATGGAAAATGTAGGTTTCAGCTATTAAAGAATTTGAATTTAGACAGCCTTTAAACAGAATATGTATATGAAAGTGATACTTTGTTTCATTTTCTTCACTAATATTGCTTCTCACAGTTTCCCGGTGGTACTATGCTATTTGCACCCAAGCTCTCTTGGGTTTAATTAGAAGACTACAATCTGTGTCACCTCAGAAAGCCGATGGTCTCTATGGCCCCATTTAATTACCCATACGTAACAGTCTTATTTAAATTGTATTACTCATTTGTTATTATCCAATTTTCTAGGAATTTACCAGAAAATACATTGTATCTACAGACTTCTGATTTCCATACACATTATGACCACTGACAGGGGAAGTAAAAAACACTGATAATCTTTATTAGGCAAGCAATTGTCATCCTCAAAAATTGATGCGTTAGGAGCAGGAAAATGGGATCTGAGCAACTTTTTTGAGGGCCAAAATAATGATGGTTAGACGTTTGGGTGGGAACACCACCAAAACTACAGCTCTTGTGGGGTTTTCCCGGTCTGTATGATCAAGAGCTATCAAAAGTGGTCCAAGGAAGAAAAAGCAGTAAACCAGCAACTAGGTCATGGGTGACAAAAGCTCATTGATGCACGTGGGGGGCGAAGGTTGGTCTGTGTGATCAAATCCAATACATAAGTTCCTTACACCGTCTCGCTCTAACTGAAACCTGGCTAACCTCTTCTAACACCGCCTCTCTCGCTGCTCTCTTATGGTGGCCTATACCACACTCCCAGACCTGATGACAGGAAGGGTGAAGGAGTAGGCTTCCTACTCTCCCCTACTTGTACTTTTCAACCTTTTGTCTCTGCCCCATCACTCTCTTTCTCCTCAATTGAAGTCCATGCTATCCAACTATTTCATCCCATCTCCATACGCATTGCTGTTATATATCGCCCCCCTGGCCCAGCTAACATCTTTCTTGATCACTTCTCCCCATGGCTTCCTCTCTTCCTCTCCTCTGATGTTCCTTCTGTTGTCCTTGGGGATTTCAACATCCCAGTTAACCTATCTATTAACCTTCAGAACTTCTCAATCAATTTACTCTCTCTTCTCTCTCCAATCTCAAACATGTTGTGCCCTAACAATGCTACCTCTGTCTATAACTCTACTCTCACATCTGCTCTTGAGCATGTAGCAGCAGTTACTACTCGCTCCTCACGACGTTCACGTTTCCAACCCTGGCACACGACTGTAACTCGTCTATCTATCTCCTTCAATGTTAATGGTGCCATCATCTCCTTGTCTACTCATGCACGCTGTCTTGGTGTCACCCTTGACTCAGACCTTTCGTTCACACCCCATGTTCAGCCTGTCTCTAACAACTGTCATCTCCATCTTAAAACATTGCCCGCATCCGTCCCTTCCTAACACAGCATACCACTAAGGCTCTTCTCCATGCCCTGATTATCTCCCATCTTAATTACTGTAACTCTGTCTTAGCTGGTCTCCCTCTTAACCGTCTCACCCCTCTACAATCCACCATGAATGCTGCTGCCAGACTTATCTTTCTCTCACATCGTTTTACTAACGTCTCTCCCCTCTGTCAGTCTCTTCACTGGCTGCCTGTGCTCTTCAGGATTCATTTCAAAATCCTCAAAGCCCTTCACAGCGGCTCCCCTCCCTACATCTCCTCACTCATCTCTAAATACACTCCTAACCGGTCTCTCCGCCCATCCAATGATCTCCTTCTATTCTCTCTTCTGATTTCTAGCTCTCCTGCACGCTTACAAGATTTCTCAAGGGCTGCCCCTATACTCTGGAATGCCCTCCCCGGCCTATCCGTTTTTCTCCGTGCCTTTATTCGTTCCAAAAATCCCTCAAGACCCACTTCTTTAAGGACGCTTACAACATAGCACATTAATCCCCTCCCATATTCCTTTAGCTCACCTTTCCTAGTCCCTCTCCTGCAATACTTTTACTAGTATGACTGGTCTATCCCTAACAACGACACTTTTACCTATTGTGTAATACACCCTAAATCCCTCTAGATTGTAAGCTCGTTTGAGCAGGGCCCTCCTCACCTGTTGTCTCTGTTAGTCAATTTGTTATGTTACACACTAGTTGTTATGTCCTGTCCACCCATTGTACAGCGCTACAGAATTTGATGGCGCTATATAAAACAATAAATAATAAATAATAATAAGCTACTGTAGCTCAAATTGCTGAAAAAGTTAATGCTGGTTCTAAAAGAAAGGTGTCAGAACACACAGTGTATCCCAGTTTGTTGCGTATGGGCGACCAGCCGGGGTGCCCATGCTGACCACTGCTGAAAGCCTACAATGGGCACATGAGCATAAGAACTAGACCACGGAGCAATGGAAGCTGGTGGCCTGGTCTGATGAATCATGTTTTCTTTCACATAACATGGATAGCCGGTTGCGTGTGCGCCACTTACACAGAAAAAGACATGGCAACAGGATGCACTACGGGAAGAAGACAAGCCGGTGGAGGCAGCGTGATGCATTGGGCAATGTTCTGCTGGGAAACCTTGTGTGTTGCCTTTCACGTGGATGTTACTTTGACACTTACCACCTACCTTAGCATTGTTGCAGATCATGTACACCATTTCATGGACACGGTATTTCCTGTTGCCGTTGTCCTCTTTCACACTGTTTTGGATGTCTTTCAAATAAAGCTTTCTTCAGTTGTTGAACTGCTCCAAATTATATGATTATAAGTGTACATGCACGGAGAGAGAAATAAGACTCACAACACAGTCTGGGTCTGGTCCAAAATCACTCTGCTTTATTACGATCAGGATATAGGTTATAAAGTGTCCAACAAAGGAGGACGTCTTAACACATAAAACATCTTAATTGGTTAATTCCTTAAAACTATGCGGATATAGACAGAAAAACCGTTACAAACAAACATCAGGCGATACTTGGGTAATTTCCTGGTATCTAGAACAAAATGCCAGCCGGATATCTTGCGGTTAGTAAAATATAGAGTACGTGTTTATGTAACTTGTACTAAACGTCCTAAACTATTGCTACTTGCGTCTCTCGCATACTTGCGTGAGGTTTGACCCTTTATACTGGTCAGAGCCAGCTTATATTCATTACAGTTTATAAGCGTTTCTTGCTGAGATATATAAACATAACTTGGTTCCATAACAGTCCTCCCTTGAATATATGATGGCTGACTGTCCCTAAACCTGTCAGATCCTACCGGACATAATCCCGCATCCTCTTCACCTGCAGTGGCGACAAATTATCCCTATTGGATAAAATCCCGGTTTCAGGTCTTGGACATGTCCCTCGGATCTATATGTCCCTAAATGGGATGGGGATTACCGTTGGGGGTGACCTTCGGGTTCATTGCTTCATAGAAAGGCGTAGAACTGCTTGGCTCGCTATCATCGTATATAAGCATCAGTGGAGTTGTTTCGTTTACAGCAAACATCTTATCACACAGACGCCGAAAACATGGAACCACACATAAAAGAATAAAAGCAACAATAATCACAATAATTATTAAAATAATTGCCAGCTGGACCAGGCCCTGTTTCCATCCTTTAAGCTATCTGAACCATTCAGCCCATGGATGGTCGATTCCCGAATTACGCTTCAATTCATCTCCTAGAGCAGTTAACTTTTTAATTGCCACAGTGACTTTCCCGTCAGGACCGGTATTATCTGGGATGAAGGTACAGCAAGTTTCTCCGATTATTTTACAGACCCCGCCCTTTTCCGCTAGGATCATGTCTAATGCCATACGATTCTGGAAAGTCATCTGGGTTGCTGCCTCCAATTGTTTCGATAGTCCTTGGAGTGCGTCTCGGGTGTAATTGACAAATCTCTGCTGATTATAATAGATAAAGTTAATCCAATCAACATTTTTATTTATTGTAACCATTGGAAAAATAGACTCAAAACCAGCGGCTACTTAATCTCGGGCTTTATATTCATCTGGGACCCCCCTAGGGACTCCTATCGCATCTATATACACATGGGGGTCAAAGCTCCCCTCAGGGGTTTTTGAGTTACTGCGCTTTTTACGGAACTGGGTGGACTGAACCTTAATTGGGATTTCTGGCTCTTCTGACATTATAAGACATGGCAACAGGATGCACTACGGGAAGAAGACAAGCCGGTGGAGGCAGCGTGATGCATTGGGCAATGTTCTGCTGGGAAACCTTGTGTGTTGCCTTTCACGTGGATGTTACTTTGACACTTACCACCTACCTTAGCATTGTTGCAGATCATGTATTTTGATATCACAAAATCCGGGGTCGAAATTATCAGTGACATCCCCGTCCTGTGTCATTACACCGGTGTATTCATTGACATAGCGTTTAGAGACACAGTCTATAATGTGACAATGTTGGAATGAGTATGTGGCTACTGTGGTACTACTGGAGTTATACCAAAAGGTGGGTGGACCTGATTGCTTTGCATCTCTTGTAATGGCTACTCGACCCCCCTTATGACTGGAAGCTTGGGCTGGTTTTCCCCGTGTGTGTTAGAAAATGAATAATAAAAACAATAGTGGAATGCCCACTCTCTTGCAAAGGATATACATTCTAGGCACTGCCGGCTGGAGGATCGTATCCTTTGACTCTCTTGCAATGCGAGACGTGTATCCAGGTGGGCTTCCCTTCGACCTTTATTGAGGTAGGAGTTGAAAAGGGCCCTCGAATCTCGGTTCAAGAGTAGATCGGACGTGTTTCTTCACGACCACCCACTCTCCAGGCAATAGAGAATGAGTACCTTCGAGGGTGTTGGGATCTGGAATAGAAGAGAAAACTTGGGCATGTATGTTAGACAATTGAGTAGTCAGAGCAATAACATATTTTGCCATAGTTTCATAATTCATTTGCAACTGTTGTGGGAAGTACTGTCCTAGCCTAGGGCTACTTCCAAAAAGTATCTCATGTGGGGTAAGTTTATGTGACGCCTTTGGCGTATGTCTGATAGCAAAAAGTACGATGGGTAGGCATTGTACCCAATTTAGACCAGTCTCTTGTGTCATTTTCAACATCTTTGATTTGATTATGCCGTTTTGTCTTTCCACTTTCCCACTACTCTGGGGTCGGTAGGCAGTATGGAAAGCAAGATGTGAGCCTATAATTTTCCACACTACTTGGGTGATATTGGCAGTAAAAGCAGGTCCCTGGTCACTTTCTATGACCTCAGGGACCCCAAAACGACAAATGAGTTCTTGAATCAGTTTCTTTGCGGTAGTGGGTGCGGTTTGGTTCCGAACTGGATAGGCCTCTGGCCAGCCGGAAAACACATCTACCACTACCAGTACGTACTGAAATGTCTGACACATTGGCATTTGAATATGATCAATTTGAATCCGTTGAAAAGGGTATTGGGCAATCGGCAAACATTTAGATGGAGTAGGTTCTGTTCTTCCGATATTGCACTGTGCACAAATTAAACATGATTCGGTGGTTCGTGCTAGTATCGGGGTGATTCCTGGTGCGATCCAGATTTTATCGATAATCTCCTTCATGATAGTTTTGGACTGATGTGTTGGTCCATGAGCTAGAGATGGGGATATAGAGTTCGGGGTAAACAAAGACATTGGCCTTTGATCCAGGCTTCCCGTTCATCCTTAGATACTCCTTCTTGTATCCATTGACTCTGTTCCTTAATTGAAGCTTGTTGTTGCAATTGGATTAGAATATCCCAGTCTAATTCCATTTGTGCTTCCTTGGTCATCGTGATTAGAGGGACCGTTGAGTCTTCATTGAGGGCTGCTTGTTTGGCTGCACTATCTGCTAAGGCGTTTCCTTTTGCCTCCATAGTGTCAGCCCGTGAATGTGCCTTGATTTTGATCACCGCAACTTGTTTCGGGAGTAGGGCCGCAGTCATCAAGGCTTCAACTGCTTTCCCGTTCTTGATTGGAGTTCCTGCTGCGGTGATATAATCTCTTGCCTTCCAGATGACTCCAAAATCATGCACAACTCCGAAGGCGTACCTGGAATCCGTATAAATATTTGCGGTGGAGTCTTTAGCCATAATGCAGGCCTCGGTAAGGGCAGCTAGTTCAGCCTCCTGAGCCGACTGATCCGGTCGTAGAGCTTTTGCACAAAGTACAGTGGTGTCAGTCGTAACCGCCATTCCCGTATGGAAGCGACCCTTGTCATCGGCATATCTGGAGCCGTCCACAAACAGGGTCCATTCTGGGTTAGAGAGTGGGGTATCCTGTATATTTGGAGGCGAACCGATTTCCGCTTGCATCATGGTCAGACAATCATGTGGATCGTCCTCGGGTGGTACATCTAGAAAATCGACATTTGATGACTGTGTATGCCACAATATCTGTTCCTGAAGATCTTCTTCTGTGGCTAGATCAATAAAATCCGTAGACGGAATATCAGTATACTCCCCCCTTGGAAGTGGAAGGAGGGCAGCCGGATTGAGAACATTGCATCGTTGGATGGTGACATTGTCGGGTAACAACAGACTCCCTTGGAGACGAAGGTGACGCTGAGCCGTGAGATGTCTGGGTTGAGTCTGTTGTAAAATAGCTGAGATGTCATGTGGAGCTAGAATAGTCAGCGAGTGCCCAAGAATAATGTCTGAGGTGACGTCTAGAAGACAGCTGGCAGCATGTATGGCCCGTACACAGGAGGGTGCTGCGCGAGCAACTGGATCCAAACGTTTGGAGTAGAAACCGAGAGGACGATGTCGGCCACCGTGCGTCTGAGTGAGAACACCTGTGGCATGGTCTTGCCGTTCCATGACATAGAGACGGAACGGGAGAGAATAGTTCGGAATTCCCAAAGCTGGAGATGAAGCAATCATTTGCTGTAATACATCGAACGAGTCCAGTGCCTCTGGCGTGAGATAGAAAATTGCCGGTAGTTCTCGAGGAATACAGTCATATAGTGGCTGCATCAAAACAGAAGCATCAGGAATCCATGATCGACAGTATGAGATGAGATCTAGAAAGGTCTGTAGTTGATGTGGAGTTTTTGGCGGAGTCAACTCCAGAATGGCCTTTTTCCGTGTTATAGTAAGATGTTTACGGCCTTTTGTAATACAATGTTCCAGAAAAATCATTTTTTGAAAACATAACTGAAGTTTTGATTTGGAGACCTTGCATCCAGCTGTAGCTAGAAAATAGAGAAGATCCAGGGTAGTCTCTTGACACGTAGATGGGTCTGGAGCACAGAGAAATAGGTCATCCACATATTGCAGGAGTTCAACTTCCGGATGATCATCCTGCCATGAAGAGAGCACAGAAGACATAGCTTTGCTGAAGCTGGATGGGCTGTTCTGAGCTCCTTGCGGCATCACCGTCCAAGTGTATTGCCGACCAGCATGAGTGAATGCAAATAAATATTGACACGAAAGGTGTAATAGAATAGAGAAAAAGGCATTTGCAAAATCAATTACAGTGAACCAGGATGCTGTAGGCGGGATACGGGACAGAAGAGTATGTGGGTTTGGCACAATAGGGGTGTCCAGAACCGTGGCTTCATTGACAGCACGTAAATCTTGTACCATTCTGTACACTGGAGGTTGTCCTTTGATCTGTTTCTTTTTAACTGGATACAACGGCGTATTGCAAGGAGAGGAGGTAGGTATTATTGCACCTGATTCCAAGAGTGCAGCTACCTGAAGAGATATTGCATCTAGTTGAGCCACTGACAAAGGATATTGGGCCTTGTACGGAAGAACATTAGGATCCTTAAACACAACTTGCACTGGTGGGACTTTGAGACGTCCGATGTTCATGGGTCCGGAGGCCCATAGGGTAGCTGGAAGATGGTCAAGCAGACTATCCAGAGAGTTAGATAGATTATTCCAGGTATCGGCATCATGATCATGGACTACGGCCATAAGCATGCAGGCTTCTTCAGGGGCAAGAGCAGTGCTTAGAGTGACAGTGCCATTTTCGGTGAAAGAAATATTAGCTTGGATCTTGCTGAGAAAATCTGCTCCCAAAAGATTAAAAGGACAGGTAGCACTGACTACGAATTGTGCTAGAGTATATGATGGCAGATGTAGCGAAGAGCTAGTGACAGGCAAAGGGCGTGTGAGTGGATTGTGTTGAACCACGCCCTCTAACCCTTTACAAGGAAGCTGTATATCGGACAGCCAAGATGGTAATGCATCTGACTCACAGAGTACACTGCGAGCAGCGCCAGTGTCTACAAGAAATGAGCAGGGTTTTCCGGCTACATCGAGAGTGGTCTTAGGGGAAGGGCCGGAAGGAGGGGCAGAGACGGCCATACAAATAGAGTCCCCCTCCTCCATTTGCTCGCCAATTTCCTATGGTTGAGGAGAAGGAGGTGGAGGAGGAAGCGCATTCTGGTTCTAATTTCCTTGGTTCTGATTTTGGGCCTGGTAGGCAGCCCACAGATGGCGACTGCGACACGCCCTTTTAACGTGTCCGACCTTTCCACATCCGTAGCATTTACGAGGTGGTCGCTGTCCATCATTCGCGGCATCAGCTCCTGTTATTACTGCCACGGTGGTGGGCTTCTTCTTGCCGCTACCTGCGTCCAAGCCTCTGGCAACTTGTATCAGACCATCGAAATCCATTGTTTTCCATTTTGGACGACAGACGGTGAAGGCTCTATTGATATCGGCATGGAGTCCGTCCACAAACGCACGACCTAGCATACGAATGTGTGCCTTTTCTTGGAAAAAAAAAACCTAAATCACGAAAATATTGTTTGAGTCTGAAAACGAATTTCTCTACGGACTCTCCTTTTCCCTGGGTTATATCTTGCAGTGATATCGTCTATTCAGACAGTCGATTTTTTGCCCAGATTTTCAGTAGTTTGATAAACTGTTGACCTGAGTCGTGGATCTGGGATCGTCAGGTACATAAGATGAGTCTAGAATAATTTGGTTAAGAATGAGATCAGCATAATCACCTGTTTTGGCTTGGATAATACTGACGAGGTCAGACCAGGTATATCCATAGGTAGTCCAAGCTTGGGAAATTTGCCGATAAAATGTCATTGGGTGAGTATCAGGGTCGGGAAGACCTTTTATAATGGTAAACAATTGTTGTGGATTGAATGCTACATACTTAGAACGCGGTTCTGTAGAAACGAGACCATCTCGTACCATATTATTTTCGGTGGCGTGTCGATTGGTTTGAACTATGGCTGCCATATCAGACATCAACTCAGAAAATTGTGCAATAACAGGGTTACTGGGATTGGTATCTCCCACTGACGGAGGTGGGGCTGGCGTGCTTATAGGCTGCGCAGTGCTAGAGTGTCGAGCATGTCTCGTATGGTGCTGGCCAGCAGGCCGACCAAAGGGTAAGAACTGGTAATCAACTTGGGATTCTTCTTCTTGCTCTGAGTCCTCTTTCTTGGATAAACTTTCATAAGTACCTATTTCTTCCGTAGTGAAAATAGGTTGGTACGGAGGCCTAATTCCCCTCTCCTCAGCGAGGGGAACAGGCGGGTCGAAACCCACCAAGGGGGACTGCGTGACTTTGGGCCTAGGTCGGGGCTGCGTGTGTTTGGGCCTAGTACCTTTCGACCCAGGCAACCTTTTCCCCGTTTTAAATACTATACCGATGTCTGCATCGGATTGGGTCGGGGCGGCTGTCGCACCTTCGGTAACGTCGTCTGGGCTCATCATCATGATCGGGGCAGTGGCACTGGGTGTAGGCTCCGGGATAGATGGAAGTGGTGCGATTGCAGGCCTCTCCACCATATTAACCTGATCACGGAACGGGGTTATCTGGACATTGCCCCAGACATTAAAAATTGTGTTCCCCTTTCCAGATAGTTCCCCGGCGCTATCTCCCACAACCATAATCGGAGCCACAGAGCTGGGAATCACTGCCGAATCAGGTAACACGTATGTACCATCTGGGTTAATTACTGGGTACAGTGATGTCGTGGGAATAGTCGTAGGGGATGATGGGGTTGGGGATAGGCCTGAACCCGGAACGGAGGCCGGAGGTAGGCCTGAGCTTTGGGCGTTGTCTGGTTCTAAAAATGGCGTCGACGTCTGCGTCGGATGTTGTGTGGTAGGCGGGGTAGGTGTACGTGCACGGAGAGAGAAATAAGACACACAACACAGTCTGGGTCTGGTCCAAAATCACTCTGCTTTATTACGATCAGGATATAGGTTATATAGTGTCCAACAAAGGAGGACGTCTTAACACATAAAACATCTTAATTGGTTAATTCCTTAAAACTATGCGGATATAGGCAGAAAAACCGTTACAAACAAACATCAGGCGATACTTGGGTAATTTCCTGGTATCTAGAACAAAATGCCAGCCGGATATCTTGCGGTTAGTAAAATATAGAGTACGTGTTTATGTAACTTGTACTAAACGTCCTAAACTATTGCTACTTGCGTCTCTCGCATACTTGGGTGAGGTTTGACCCTTTATACTGGTCAGAGCCAGCTTATATTCATTACAGCTTATAAGCGTTTCTTGCTGACATATATAAACATAACTTGGTTCCATAACAAATGCACCCTGCCACAAAGCAAAAGTGGTTCAGGAATGGTTTGAGGAACACAAGTTCACTTGGCCTCCAAATTCCCCAGTTCTCAATCAAATCAAGCATCGGTGGCATGTGCTGGACAAACAAGTCGATCCATGGAGGCATCACCTTGCAACTTACAGGATCTGCTGCTAACTTCTTGGTGCTAGATATCACAGCACACCTTCAGAGGTCTAGTGGAGACCATGCCTCTACAGGCTGATCGGTGTAAAATCTTCTGTAAATTCTACCACCTAGCCAAAATTGGGAAGGATTCTCACATTATCTTGAAAGACAAACACTCAAGAACAATGACATTGACCATCTTTTATAGTGATGTCAACTTTTTGTATATGGACGAATAACATCAGAAAAAAGACTTGGGGTGTATTCCTAAAACTTACTTATTTAATGAAGTAGACCCTATATTTCCTTTTCTGAGGTTAGGGGTATTAAAAAAACAGTGGTCTTGAGATTAAGTGATATATATATATATATATATATATATATATCTAACGATGTAAAAAAATCAGAGTATTGCAGAGTATTGCAGAGTATACGGTGATATCTTTTTTTATTGGATTAACATAATATAATAATATAATAAAAGACAGGCTTTCAAGAGTTATCCTCTCTTCATCAGGTGTGAAGCAATACTGATCAACATGATAGAGGTTACAACATAAAACAAGTGATGGTATAAGGGAAGGGGAGGCTGGGGTTGAATGGGGTGTAATAAATAATTGGTCTGGAGGTGAAGAATGCAGAGAGGTAGAGAGCGATAACTAAAGGACAGAACAAATAAACATAGGGAAACCAATAAACACATTAACACATCAGAGACAATAACAGCAATTAGACACATGTTGGACATTAAGATGAATGTTTATATGAAGTTCTGGTAGTGTGTCAGGAAACCAGAATCCCATTAAGTCCCTCTTTAATGGTGTTGAAATATGTTAACATTTTCTTCTCAAATGTTTTCCTTTCCTGAGAGTCTTTGAAATTGTCCCAGAGACAATCCTTATGCCAGAATCTTCGACAAGTTGCACCTGAAGCTAAAAAATTGGAAACACAATTGGAATATTTCTACAGAAACAATCAAAAAAAGTAGAAACTGGTAAACCTTGCACAGAACAAAGACATCCCTAAAAAATCTACCTTTTTCACCACTGATAAAAATCTAATATGCTCTGAAACTGTCAATGTCCCTATCCAAGCTAAGATGGTTAACCACCATAACAGCAACACAGACAATAATGAAATTGTTAACCTCTCGAATCATCATCTATCAATACCTGAGAAAATAGTCCTATCCAAGGGGCTTACATTTTGGTAACAAGGTGCAGCTGAACATGGTAATCAGGTCTGGGTACTTCAGAGTGAGAAGGGCGGCCACTAGTGGTTGCTGAGGGAAAAGAGCAGCACAGAGGCTTAAGTATTCCAGGCTGCGGAGGGTGGAACATGACATGCCTTGCATAATCTAATTAATAATAAAAACATCATCATCAAAGCCAGCTGACAAGGGCGGATCAGTAGTCATCATGAATACCTAGGACTACATTGCAGAAGGAAACAGAGAGTTGTCTGATTAATTCTACTACAAAAAATTGAACCAGGACCCCACCAGGGAATATACAGTTATTAAACTAATCAGATCCTTCTCAAAACATATGCAAGAAGAATTAGAAAACCTTGTGCCTTCCAATCCTCAAATAGGGACTTTCTACATCAGGGGCATTTGACACCTGGGGCGGATCCTGTATGTGGCGCCCCCCCCCCACACACACACTTTAAAACTGCATAGCTTCTATCGTTATATACTGGCGCAGACATTAAAGGTGGTACAGCATTACTGTTATCATTATATACTGAGGCAGACATTGATGGTGGTACAGCATAACACCTATCACTACTGTATATACTAAGGCAGACAATGACAGTGGTACAGCATAACACTTATCACTATATACTGAGGCAGACATTGACAGGTGTAAGGCATAATACCTATCACTATATATTGAAGCAGACAATGACGGTGGTACAGCATAACACCTATCACTATATACTGAGGCAGACATTGACGGGGTACAGCATTACACCTATCACCATATACTGAGGCAGACATTGACGGTGGTACAGCGTAATCCCTATCACTATACATTGAGCCAGACATTGACAGTAGTGCAGCATAACCCCTATCACTATATACTAAGCCAAACATTGATGTGGTGTAGGCCTACCACTTCAGTGCCTGCAGGGCTGGCCCAAGACAAAATGCCGCCTGGGCCGAAGTTTAAAATGCCGCCCCCCCTATTATCTACCCTTCCTCTCCCTCCGTCCCTACCGCCCCCCATTATCTACCCTTCCTCTCCCTCCCTATTATCTACCCTACCCCCCCTTGTACTTACCTTTCAGCACTCCTGCGGCGAGTCTCCCTGTTCGGTCTCGGTGCCAAACAGGGAGACTCGCCACAGAGGAGAGAGAGAGGGGCGCCGAGCGGGTACTGACAACTTGGTAAGCGAAAACCACTCGGCGCCCCTCTCTATCTCTTCCGCTTTAAAAAAAAAAAGGGCTTGGGGCGGCAAAGTGCCGCCCCTTCAAAAGTACCGCCTGGAGCAGCTGCCCCACTCGGCTCCATTGTCAGGCCGGCCCTGAGTCTCTGGCTTAGGGATGCACCAAAATGAAAATTCTGGACCGAAACCCGAAAATTCATTTACTTGGCCGAAACCGACCCACCAACATTAAAAAAATCTCACACTTTTATTAAAAGTAAGTAACACACCAAAATTGGACAAAAATTCAATAACAATATTAATATATATATATCATTGTTAACAGCAATCACACTCTTATCATGCCCAGGCATACCCAGGTTCTAGCACAGGGGCATCCAACCAACAGCCCTCCAGCTGTTGCAGGACTACATCTCCCATCCTCCTCAGCCAGCCCCTTAGCTGAAAGAGCATTATGGGAGATGTAGTCCTGCAGCAGCTGGAGGGCCGCAGGTTGGACGCCCCTGTTCTAGCATTTACTGGTTGCCTGGTCATGATAGGAGTGTGATTGCTGTTAGCAATCATATATATATATATATATATATATATATTTTATATATATATATATATATATTAATATTGTTATTCACATGTGAACTTAGCACTGAAGGCATAGAATCAGAAATAGAAATCCCATATTTGCAGGTATACAATAATAATGTATGGGAACATAGCATTGCAGTTATAGATCAACTGGAAATCACATAAAAACTCAGCAATAAAGGTATAGATAAAGGTATAGATACAGCCAGTACTCTCAGAGGACCCCATACTGAAAAAAATATTCCCTCAGCCCCCGATACTGGCATTTAAGCAACCACCTAACCTGAGGAAAATATTAGTGCGCAGGAAACTGGCCCAAGAACAGGAGAATACACAGAATGGCACTGTACGATGCAACAAATCCCGCTGCAAACTTTGCCAACATATATGTGACACAGCCAGTCACAACGACAAAACATACATCATCAAGGATTCATACTCATGTATATCTGCAAACGTGGTGTACATGATACAATATTCAGCATGTGACAAAGGGTGACAAATTGGAGAAACGGGACTTAAGCTGCACCTCAGAATGAACCTACACAGAAGTTCCATCAAAAACCACGAGGAAGAGAAATATTGCACCCCAGGAGGGCATCATTTTACACAGAATAATCACTCCATCCAAAACTTGAAAATTAAAGTACTTAAAGGGAATTTTAAAGACTCTCAGGAAAGAAAAACATTTAAAATGAAAATGATAACGTATTTCAGCACCATTAAAGAGGGACTTAATGTGGATTCTGGTTTCCTGGTGCACTACCGGAACTTCATATGAACATTCATCTTAATGTCCAACATGTGTCTAATTGCTGTGAGTGTTAATGTGTTTATTGGTTTCCCTGTGTTTATTTGTTCTGTCCTTTCGTTATCTCTCGTTACCTCTCTGCATTCCTTACCTCCAGGCCAATTATTTATGACATTCCATTGTTAATCCCTTTACTGCCCCTGTTGTCTCTGGGATGCAGATTAAGGGGGCGGTTTGCATCCCAATATCTTCTTTTATGTTAATGTGTGTTTTGCTGGATATAGCCAGCCGTCTGTGTCTAAAATAAATCCGTTCTCCTCTTGTTGTACCTAAAGACTAGTCTTGCCTGGTTATTTGGGTACTGGATAGCGATATCCCTTTACTTCGCTTGGGGATATTGCCTACAAATTGCGGGGAATTATTGTCCTGAAGGGAGAAGTCGCTCTTGGCGGAGAGGGACAACCTGAGGTCCCTGGTTGGTCCGTCACAACTGGTGGCAGAAGTGGGATCTGACTTCTCCAAGACTGACATTGGGATTGCTTCCTAGTCTGAGGGACATTCCACACCAGGATAAATCTTCAGGAAACAGAATGGGGGTGAGCTATGCAGAGATGATGGACCCATCTGGACCCCGACAGCGTTTGTCTCTGTACAGCACCAAACCTCCAGTGGAGGTGATCCTCGCAGTTATTAGAGAGTTGGATCGGCTCCGGATTAAAGTATATGAATGGCGTGGACAAGGGCTGTTTGAGCTTGAAAAACAGCCTATTCCAGAGTATGTGGCAGTGGATGGGACTGCTGTCTCCACTGGCACCAGCCCAGCAGAAGAGCTGGCATCTGAGCAGGAGCGCCAGGGAGGGGATGCAGGCGGCATCACTCCCCAGCGGATGAGTGAGTAACCAGGAGATGACACAGCTGGCCAGTCTCCCCAGCGGCAGATCACAGATCCGGGAGGGGAAGAACCTGTTCTCGCTCCCCAGCGACAGATCCCAGTTGAGGGAGCTGAGGGTATCGTCCCTTCTCCCCAGCAGCTGACCGATGACCTGGGAGACGGCGCAGCCGGTCTATCTCCCCAGCGGCAGCAGGAGCACCAGGGAGGGGATGCAGGCGGCATCACTCCCCAGCGGCTGAGTGAGTGCACAGGAGATGGTGCAGCCAGCCAGTCTCCCCAGCGGCAGGTCACAGATTTGGGAGCAGAAGAACCTGTCCTCGCTCCCCAGCGGCAGATCCCAATTGAGGGAGCTAAGGATATCGTCCTCCCTCCCCAGCGCCTGACAGATGGCCTGGGAGGCGGCGCAGCCGGCCCATCTCCCCACCGGCAGCAGCAGCACCAGGGAAGGGATGCAGGCGGCATCACTCCCCAGCGGCTGAGTGAGTACCCGGGAGATGTCGCAGCCGGCCAGTCTCCCCAACGGTAGATCACAAGCCCGGTGTCACGCGCGCCGCCACGGCACGTACCATTGGGGCTCGCGGCGGCTCGTCCGTCACTGCCGCAGACGCCGTGTGCACGCGTCTGTGTCACGGCTCCGCCTCTGCCGTGATCCGACATCGGCAGGGTGTCACGCGCGCCGCCGCAGCACGTACCTTTGGGGTTCGCGGCAGCTCGGCAGGGCAACCCTCCCTCCACACTCTCGTCCGGGATGGCGTCTGCACGCCGAGGACGTGCAGGCGCGTCCCCTCCTCGTACCGCCGGGACTGTTTAACCGTTTATGCTTCTGATCTGCCTGCCTTGACCTCGGACCTGTTTAACCGTTTATGCTTCTGATCTGCCTGCCTTGACCTCGGATACGTTTGACCTTGCTGCCTGCCGTTGCCCTTGATATCGGACTGTTTACTGGACTTCTCTACATCTACATATCTGCATAGTTGGATCCTCTTTCGCTACCTGACCCCGTGACACCCGGGAGCGGAAGAACTTGTCCTTCCTCCCCAGTGGCAACAGAAGCAGCAGGGAGGGGAGGCAGGCACCATCACTCCTCAGCAGCTGAGCAAGTGCCTGAGAACCTGTGCAACCGGCCCATCCCTCCAGCAGGATAACCAGGGAGGGAATGCAGGTGGTATTACTCCCCAGCGGCTGAGTACACTCCAGGGAGAAGGGGCAGTTGACACTTCTCTTCAGCGGCTGGTATGTTCATCGGGAGAGGCAGAGTTTGGCCGGGTGAGCACTGCACTTGTAGGGGCAATTGGGCTAGGGGACCAGTTGGGACGGGATGGACTGACTAACTTCAGAGTCAACTCGTCTGGGGTCTCCTCCTGTGTTAGTCTCTTTGCGATGGGGGAGAAATGTCATGGAAGCCTCTGTGCCATGGGCTCCTGGAGGGGACTGAGTGCCAGCCTCCTTACTACAGACTATGGGCCCTGGTAAAGAGTGCCATGTTCTCCTTTTGTGTGTTATTAATAAAAATGTATTTTATTATTTCATAACTGTTTACACAGCACACTAAAGTCTGGGAGATAATCTAATCAAGACAATGTGTATTCCTTATTTTAGTAGCGTCTGTATCCTTTTGTATTGTTAATCCCTTTACTGCCC
The DNA here is from genome assembly GCF_027358695.1 of Spea bombifrons. Classification (NCBI taxonomy): domain Eukaryota; kingdom Metazoa; phylum Chordata; class Amphibia; order Anura; family Pelobatidae; genus Spea; species Spea bombifrons. Next base: position 81,273,787 of record NC_071087.1, on the reverse strand, counting down.
CTGTTGTCTCTGGGATGCAGATTAAGGGGGCAGTTTGTATCCCAATATCTTCTTTTATGTTAATGTGTGTTTGCTGGATATATCCAGCTGTCTGTGTCTAAAATAAATCAGTTCTCCTCTTGTTGTACCTAAAGACTAGCCTTGCCTGGTTATTTGGGTACTGCATAGCGATATCCCTTTACTTTGCTTGGGGATATTGCCTACTGATTGCGGGGAATTATTGTCCCGAAGGGAGAAGTCGCTCTTGGCGGAGAGGGACAACCTGAGGTCCCTGGTCGGTCCGTTATATATATATATACACACACTTACTGGCCACTTTACTAGGTATACCTGTTCAATTGCTTGTTAACACAAATAGCTAATCAGCCAATCACACGGTAGCAACTCAATGCATTTAGGCATGTAGACGTAGTCACCAGAATGGGGAAGATAGAGGATTTAAGTGACTTTGAACGTGGCATGGTTGTTGGTGACAGGCTGGTCTGAGTATTTGAGAAACTGCTGATCTACTGGGATTTCCACGCACAACCATTTCTAGGGTTTACAGAGAATGGTCTGAAAAGGAGAAAATATCCAATGAGTAGCAGTTGTGTGGACGAAAATGTCTTGTTGATTTCAGAGGTCAGATGAGAATGGGCAGATTGGTTGGAGATGACAGAAAGGCAACAGTAACTCAAATAACCACTTGTTACAACCAAGGAATCCAAGGTATCACCAGAATTGGACAATGGAAGACTGGAAGAACACTGCCTGGTCTGATGAGTCTCTATTACAGCTGTGACATTTAGATGTCAGGGTCAGAATTTAGCATAAACAACATGAAAGCATGGATTCATCCTGCCTTGTATCAACGGTTCAGGCTGGTGGTGGTGGTGGTTTAATGGTGTTAGGGGACATTTTCTTGGCACACCTTGGGCCCCTTAGTACTAATTGAGCATCATTTAAATGTGACAGCCTGATTGCCTACAGCAGCAGAAGACCACATTGGGTGCCACTCCTGTCCGCTAAGAACAGGAAACTGAGGCTACAATTTGCACAGGCTCACCAAAATTGTACAATGGAAGACTGGAAGAATGTTGCCTGGTTTGATGAGTCTCGATTCCAGCTGCAACATTCAGATGGCAGGGTCAGAATTTGTCGTAAACAACGTGAAAGCATAGATCCATCCTGCCTTGTATCAACGATTCAGGCTGGTAGTCGTGGTAGTGTAATGGTGTGGGGGACATTTTCTTGGCACACTTTCGGCCCCTTAGTACCAATTGAGCATTGTTTAAACGTGATGTTGCTGACCATGTCCATCCCTTTATGACCATAGTGTACCTATCTTCTTATGGCTACTTCCAGCAGGATAATGCACCATGTCACAAAGCTCACATCATCTCAAACTGGTTTCTTGAACATGACAATGAGTTCACTGTACTCCAATGGCCTCCACAGTCACCAGATCTCAATCCAATAGAGCACCTTTGGGATGTGGTTGAACGGGAGATTTGCATCATGGATGTGCAGCTGACAAATCTACAGCAACTGTGTGATGCCATCATGTCCATATGGACCAAAATCTCTGAGGAATGTTTCCAGCACCTAGTAGAAAGTATGCCACAAAGAATTGAGGCAGTTTTGAAGGCAAAAGGGGGACCAACACAGTACTAGCAAGTTGTACCTAAAAAAAAGTGGCCAGTATATCTGGTGAAAGCTGAAATCAGAGGACAAAATCATTTACTAAAATTATAAAAAGGTATTTCATGTTTAATTCTCAATTTTTAGTTGCTTTACCAAAAATGAAAAATAAAGAAGTTGAAAAAGTTTCACCTGCCCATAAACATACATATACACATACAATGCCCTTACACACACATATACACATACACTGCCCTTACATACACCTGCTCGTAAACACACATATACACATACACTGTCCTTACACACACATATAAACATATACTGCCCTTACACACACATATACACGTGCATTGTGCTTACATACACATATACACATACACTGCTTTTACACACATCTTACAAATACCTATACTGCTCTTACACACACCTGTTCATACACACACACACACAAGCTTACAAACACACACATTCACATACACTGCCATTACACCCCTTTCTCCCCATCTTTTACCTCTTCCACCATCCTCCAGTGGGAGCGTGAGGTTTGTCACTTCAGACCTCGCTTTACTGCTCCCTCATCACTACGCGCAGGCTATTGCTGCAGAGCGCAGGGATGACGTCATATCCCCGCACTCTGCATTATTTGACGGCGTGTAATGATGAGGGAGCAGTAAAGCGAGGTCTGAAGTGAGAGACCTTGCGCTCCCTAATGTTGAGCCGACTAGAGGGAGATCGTGATCTCCCAACTAGTCCTACAGGCTGCAGCTACTGATCAGGTGGCTGTGGGCCCCCCCGCAGCTGCACCTGAGGTGAGAACGGCTCTCGCCTCACCCTACCTCTGCCCCTGAAAAGCGGAACAAAAGTAGGGATAGGCGGGACAGCGGGACAGCGACCCCAAATCATGCCTGTCCCGCCCAAATCGGGGCAATGTGCGTATGAGGTATCACTGTACTCAGGAGATGTTGTTTAACACATATTGGGGTGTTGTGCGACAGTGACATGTACCAGAAGCTGTCAATTCATATCTAAAGTACAACGTGTGGGGGGAAAATACGCACAAAAAAATACTACTGCAATCTTTGACAAAGGCTGGTGGTAAAATGTGTGCATGCAAAGAGTTAAAATACCAGCATTTGAAATACCCTGGGATGTCTAGTTTTAAAAAATATATGGTTTTATAGGGCACATTGAATTGGCCAGGCTCAAAGATGTACCAAATAGGGCATGGGCAGTGGATCACCAAATGTCAAAGTTGAAAAATGCGCATGCCCCAAATGTGGCCCTTTTGCCCCCAAACAGCCAGGCATACACATGCATGGGAGGTATCACTGTACTCAGGAGATTCCTGAACTATTGGAACATGTTCGTGGAACCAAGATATTCACCAAAATAGATTTACGGGGAGCTTACGCAAGAGTACGCAAAGATGATGAATGGAAGACAGCTTTCAGATGCCGTTATGGCCATTTTGAGTATCTTGTCATGCCTTTCGGGTTATGCAACGTACCCGCCACCTTCCAACACTTCGTCAATGACGTTTTTCGCGATATTCTGGACCAATACGTCATAGTGTATTTAGATGACATCCTGGTGTTTTCCCCAAACATAGAGACACACAGGGAACATGTCAGTCAGGTGCTCTATAGACTCAGAATGACTTTTTGCTAAACCAGAGAAATGTATGTTTGAAGTGCAAGTCATTAATTTCCTGGGTTATGTTCTCACTCCTACCAGCATCCAGATGGATAAGAAGAAAGTCGATGCTATTCTCCACTGGCCTCCTCCTACAGACCGGAAAGGAGTTCAGAGATTCATCGGATTTGCGAATTACTATCGTAAATTTATCAGAGACTTTTCCAAATTTGCTCAACCCTTAACCGCTCTTACCTCCAAGAATTCCAAGTTTGTCTGGTCCGAGGCAGCACAAAAGGCTTTCGACTACCTTAAAGACAGATTCATCTCTGCTCCCATCCTCTGGATGCCTGACCTCCAAAATCCCTATACCTTGGAGGTCGATGCCTCAGATACCGCCGTAGGAGCAGTACTCTCTCAAAGGCAAGAATCTGACGGACAATTACATCCAGTGGCTTATTTTTCCCGAATTCTCTCTCCAGCAGAAAGAAATTATGATGTAGGAGAACGAGAATTATTGGCGATTAAACTAGCTCTGGAAGAATGGCGTCATTTGCTGGAGGGAGCTCTGTACCCCATCACTGTATTTTCCGACCACAAGAATTTAGAATATTTGCGCTCGGCCAAACGCCTTCAACCTTATTCTTCACACGGTTTCAACTTCACATTACCTACCGTCCAGGGTCCCGTAATACTAAAGCCGACTCGCTCTCCCTTATGCATGGCGTTCCTACCATGCAGACTCCTGAAACAGATAACACCATTTTATCCCCTACACAGTTTCTTGCCATGACCAGCACCATCTGGCACTCAGTACTCTTCACGCAACCACTTACCAGAAGTTCCCGAACTACAATACCAGCATGGTCTCTACTATCACAATGACCTCGTTTTTGTCCCTCCAGAGGTTCGTTTACAAGTTCTACAAGCCTTTCACGACACAAAAATCGCCGGACATGGAGGTATCCTACAAACATCAGATTTGATTCAGCGATCTTTCTGGTGGCCGACACTTAAGGAAGACGTGAAGGCCTTTGTGTCATCCTGCTCTACGTGTGCTTGAGCCAAGGAGATACCGTCCTTGGCGTCCCGCAGGCCTCCTACAGCCTCTTCCTGCCCCATCCAAACCATGGACAAGCATATCGATGGATTTCATCACCGACCTTCCACCATCCAATCACTTCACTACGCTTCTCGTGGTTGTTGATCCCTTTACAAAAATGGCACATTTTATTCCCTATGGACATCTTCCCTCCGCCTCCGAGACGGCTACGCTTTTTGTTCAAAATATATTTCGCTTACATGGCCTACCTGATGACATCACATCTGATCGGGGCTCGCAGTTTACCTCACGTTTTTGGAAAGCATTCTGCCAACAACTCCATATTCAGCATTTTCTCTCCTCTGCCTTCCATCCTCAGAGCAACGGTCAGACGGACCAATCCGTCCAATCAGACCAATCAGACGCTTGAACAATATCTTCGGTGTTACTCAGCCTACTTACAGGACGATTGGTCTCTTTTCTTGCCATTAGCGGAGTTCGCGTATAATAATCGTATTCATCGCTCCTTCAATATGTCGCCGTTCCTTGCCAATTATGGATATCATCCTACAATGTTACCTGGAGCTCCTATACCCAGTGTTGTCCCCTCGGTTTCTGAACACACTAATAGACTGACCAAAACTTTTTCCCTTCTTCACGAAACCCTAGTGACGGCTCAACGTCATTACAAGAATTTTGCGGATCGCCATCGCAGCAGTACGCCACTCTATCAAACTGGTGACAAGGTTTGGCTCTCTACTAGGCACCTCAAACTATCATGTCCTACTAGGAAGCTGGGTCCCAAGTACATTGGACCTTTTATTATCAGCCGTCTCATCTCCTCCACAGCAGTAGAATTGAAGCTGCCTAACTCCATGTCCATCCATCCCGTGTTCCATGTATCATTGCTCAAACCGTGGAGAGTTAATCCGTTCCCAGGCCGTCTTCCTAACCCACCTCCTCCGCTCCTAGTTGATAATATCCCTGAATACGAGGTCGAAAAGATACTGGGCTCTAGGTACTATCATAGAAAATTACAATACCTTATCCGCTGGAGGGGTTATGCCCTGATCGTCCAGGTCCTGAGAGAGTCCGGAGACCTCTCGTCGGGAGGAGGATCTGTCAGGGTCCGCAACTCCGGGTCCGCCGAAGTGACTCACCTGAATACCCCATGCCCACGGGTACCGGATCCCGCGGCGCGTCTCCAGCTTCCTCCACCTCCGTAAGAATGTCTGCCGCTAGGCGCGCGCCCTCAACAAACTTTATACGTCCCCGAATGGAGACGCCGGGGTACGCGCACGGATGACGTCACGGCTGTGGGCGAGGCTTCCCCCAGGCGGCAAGTTTAAAAACTGAGCACTGAGATTAGCTCAGTGCTCAGTGATTGTTCTTCCATTTGAGCTCTAGTGCATTTTTGATTATTCATGACGATTTCTGTGTACCAAACCCGGCTTGCCCTCTACTCTGCTGCTCTCTATATCCCGACCCTTGGCTACTTAACGGCGTTCCTGATATTTTGGTTTCCTGACTCTGGCTTCGGATTTTGACCTCGCAGCTCGCTATTTTCCCTGACCACGGCTTCGTTCCTGACTTCGGCTTATTCTCGCCTGCCCTATCTGCTGATTCCTGGGGTACGTACCTGCATACCGGACTCTACCATTGTACCTGCCTTGCAGCCTTACAGTACTCTCCGTGTTTGACCCATAGATCTCCGGGTGAAGCACCACTTCTCCAGTTCTCTGGGTCAACACTCGAAACCTCCGGGTTGCAGGGTCTTTATATGCCCTGCTCCCCGCCCATTTCCCCCTTTAAATGGGAACTCCCACTGACATCAACGGGAATGCCCACTGACATCAATGGGAACGCCCCCGACGTCAGCGGGGTCGCCCACCGACGTCAGCGGGTAGTCCTGACCGCGTCCCTCAAGGGAAGGCTCCAGGTAGCCGGAGCTAAGAAGTTCCCAGGTATGGCGATCTGTGATCATCCCAACCAGCCCTGTTCCTAACGGAGCTAGTGTCCTGCCGACACCCGTAACTGCCAGTGGGCAGTCCTGGCCGTGTCCTACAAGGGAAGGCTCCGGGTAGCCTGAGTAAAGAAGTTCCCAGGTATGAGTATTTCATATACTGCTTTCACAATGTTTGTATAACTTTACACCATACCTTGACTGCTTTGACTGTATATACTGCCAAAATGCAGTCTACCCTTGAAAAGAACAAGAAATTAATCAATGCAGACATTCTGCTCAAGGATGTGAACTTGTGGGTGACCTCTAGGCGGCATTGAGTATTCTCACTAAAATTAAGGAATCTCAGGAGATCTAAATATCTGTCTGTAGTACAGGAGAAAAGGAAGGTTGCTAAAACTGGGTCTGTTCTCTAATTCCAAATACACAGACATTAGTATGTAGTTGGTCCCCCCTTTGTGGCTATAACAGCTTTAACTCTTCTGGGAAGGCTTTCCACAAGATTTTGGAGTGTTTCTGTTGGAAGTTTTGCCCATTCATCCAGTAGATCATTTGTGATCAAGCATGCCTGGCCCGCAGTCTCCATTCCAGTTCATTCCAAAGGTGTTTGATGGGGCTGAGATCAGGGGTCTGTGCGGCCAGTCAAGTTCTTCCAAACCAAAGGCATCCAACCATGTCTTTATATGGGCCTTGCTCTGTGCAGTGGGGCACAGTCATGTTGGAATAGAAAAGGGCCTTCCCCAAACTGTTCCCACAAAGTTGGAAGCATAGCATTGTTCACAATGTCTTGGTATGCTGAAGCATTAAGATTTTCCTGCACGTGAAGTAAGAGGCCCTAGCCCAACCCCTAAAGAAGACAGGTAATGTTCTGGCATCTGCCAAACCCCGATTTGCCCATCAGACTGCCAGAGAAGCGTGATTCATCACACCATAAAACACATTTCCACTCCTCCAGAGTCCAGTTGTGGTGTGCTTTACACCACTTGATCAAGCTATTGGAATCTTTTTCCTTTTAATCTGAGGTGCTTTGGTGTTTGAGATACGAACAAGTGAAATGTGGAAAGGGAGATCTCCTAAACACATATGCTTGGTGGTTAGGCTGTGCCTTTCCACATATACACATTTTATTCTAGAAAACCCCATGGCATGGCTTTATGAAGTGCGCTATGTAGCATTCAACAGAGGAAGAACCTGAAAGGTCAGAAAGGAGTTGTTTTGCTATTTTCAAGAAGTATAGGCATAACTGGGAACTTGCTGGCTCCAGAGCCCCCTTGCGGCATGCGGGTAGCAGGTCCCGCTGATGTTGGTGGCCGCTCTCGCTTGTTGGAGGAGAGTAGGCGTGCAATAACATCACTCCTGCAACCCTGGAGTTCCACCCTAGTGACCGACACTTCACCCGGAGTCTCTAGACAAAACTTGGAGAGCTCCCAGGCATGGGTATCGAGCCTCTATATTACCATAACTGGGAACTTCTTCTCTCCGGCTACCCTTGCGGAACGTGGCCAGGATTGCCTGCTGATATCGGTGGGCGGTCCCATGATGTCTGTCGGAGTTCCCACTGATGTCAGGGACGATCCCACTGATGTCAGTGGGAAACACCCCATTTAAAGGGCAAATGGGTGGGGATGGGGCATGTCAAGACCCCGCTCCCTGGAAGATTCGGGTGTAAACCCTGAGAAGCGGTGATTCACACATTGGTCAAACCCGGAGAGTTCCCAGGTATGCATATTACCTAAAGTGTTTATCCTTCAGTTCAGCTCCTTTTTAGCATCCTCGCTTGATGCAATGCAGTTTATTGAACATCAGATAGCAACATTTGTACAGATGTAACGAATCTCATGTTTTATTACTGGAGCCAGACATTGTACATTGTTATGTCTAGGCATCAGCCCCTTTGCTGCTACTCTAGTCTTATAAATGTTTGCCTTACTCGGGTGAATTACTAATTCTTTAGTATTTACATTGATTACACATTGTTTCTACAAAATATAAACCATGAGGTCAACAATGGCAGACTTCAGCTCAGCTCTGCAGATAACAGAAGTCTATGGGGGGGGTGACATGTTTTTGTCAGTGCTAACGTTGGGCATCATGCTGTATGCTCAAATTAAAATATTGGTTATTGCTCTGGATTTTCCCCTTTAAGCCTCGAGAGGGCGTGTATGCCCTCCGGTGGGTGTGCCCAGATTGGTGCCCGCTTCTGAATGGCCGGCGCTGACTTCATTCCCGTGCTTCTTTGCGTTCCTATGTCACAGGCAAGATGGCGGCGATTCAGGCGGGTCCTGGGTGTCCGCGGTTCTCTGCTTTGGTACTTTGCGGGGAGAGCCGTCGGGGCCCCGGACTGATTGATAGAGCAGTTAGCGAACTGAAGAGAGGTGAGTGGTCGCTGAAGCTGTGTATGGGGGATATTAAGCATGACGGGCTGTGTATACAATATGTGTATGCGAGCATCAATCTTCATTAGCAGTATGTGTTCATGTATACACTAGACTGGTGCATTCACGTGTCTATGTGCAATCTAGTGCGCCTGCACTGTGCTTACCTTCCTGTTATCCGGTTTATAGTACGTGGGATGTGTCCTGATTCTCAGTACGGAGTTTGCGTAGCCATTGAACTAGCGCCGAACGCAAATTCTAAAATGCTTTCATAAGCCTTGTATCCCATAATCCTACTCTGTCAAAGAAGCAAAAGCATATGTGAGCTTCTCACACGTCTCTCCCTCTCTGTTTTATTTTTAGCAAATGTCAACAAATGTTTTCAGAAATGTCCTCCAAATTACTGTAAGCTCCTCAAATCATAATTTAGCACAGTGGCCCAGACGGTTAGTTGATGTAAGTTTTCCTGTTAGAAATAGGCTTTTGTGACTCATGAGAATAACAGACTAACCCTTTAGTAGTTTAAGGATTATTACAACCTACTGCGTGACCCTATTTCTTAGTAGGGCATAGTGAATGCTTGTAAAGATTTATCCTTGATATACGGACAGTCGTTACATTATTAGGATGAGGTCTATGTTGTGTATTGTTGGTATAACCAAATCGAGGACCGGTCTGGTGCTTCAGCGCCACACTTTAAAGTGTCTTCAGTCTTTCAACTTCATAGAATGAAGGGCTCCCCTTAACAGGCTGCTACCACTGCTTGGCAACTAGGTAAAGGGCTTGCTGTTGGTGATCTGCCAACTTTGCCACTTTGTATGTGGGCAGCTGCTTTCTAAATGTACACAAATATTTTATGTTTAAAACTAGATAAAATGGTGGACCAAAAAAATAAATAAATAAAGCTCTTCTCCAGAGTCATCACTTTAATACATATGATCTCTGAGAGGACCCTTTACATTTTTGTGATATCCCACTTGAAAACGCATGGGGGAATTTTGCAGAGTCTCAGAATTCCTGGGAGCTTTATAGCGCTGCTTCTTTTTAGAATACTTATTCAATTACTCCCATATTATGCTAATGTGCGTTATTACGGTATTTTTTGAGCAAGCTGCGGTATTGGGGTTATTAGTTCAGCGCTTCCTTCCTCCTGCATGTTAACTGCAGTTGGGTAGCATTCTTAAGTTGTGCTTGGTGGTAATACAGCCGCGTGGTCCATCTCCATGGCGACAATACCATAGTTGATGTTAAGAGGTTGTTGCTTCTACACTCAACAGAATGCAGGAATGTATTCTGTTTATACAGTGCTTTAACTTAAATTGCTTCTTATTTTATTTGTTCTGAAATTAAATATTTAAATTAACCAGCGAGGAATTATTCTGTTTTTGTTATTCATGGCATAATTAAACATTTTTATATATAAACAGTCCCCTGTTTATGCATTAAATTGGTTAACTTTGGTAAGGCTCTCCAGCTAGGAGAGGTCCTAGAGAATGGCTTTCAAGATAGAATGCTGTAGGAACCTGTCAGTTAAGTTCTTAACATAGGCATGCTGTGCTTCATCTCATTTAAAGGATAGGCCTTAGCTATTAAGTGTTTTCTCATTGTAGAAATGTGAAGAATTTTGTAGTGCTAGCATTTTTTTTTTCTTTTTCTAAATCCATGCTCCCCAAGCCTGAATAAGTTTGTTAAAAAAAATAAAAAAATGTAAAGATTGTTGCATTGCCTTCTTTTTCTCTCCCTTTTCCTTTTCTTTAGGTTTCTGTTCTTGGGATGTAGACCCTTCCTCCTGTAACTTGGATGACCAGCTGAAACTATTTGTGTCCCGTCACTCTGCCAGTTTCTCCTCTGAAGTGAAAGGTATGAGCCTCCTAAACTCTTCATTATTTGCAGCCAGAGCCCCATGACATGCAAAAAGCACATTTAAGTCTCGTCGCCAGTGGATTTTATTTAACTTCTGCTTTTTTGTTCTGTTTATGGAAGTTGCCTTATGTTAGTGGACAGCATTTGTAAATACATACGGACAAGTCTTTTAGTTTAAAACTCTCTGCGCTGACGGATGCTACTGTGCGTGTGCAGGAAACATATTTGTGTGTGTTTTCTGCTACACTACACGTAGGCTGTTGGTGGGCAAGACTAGACTGGCTGTTATTTCTCAGAAAAATAGTGGAAACATTTTTTGGGACGCTTTTATTGGGGTACATTTAGAGACCATGTGGAAATGGAACTGAATTGTATTATCTTTTATAGCATTTGTGACACGTCTATAGGTAATTATTACAGATATTCTATATGGTCTATAAATATTCATGTAATCGTAAACAAATGTAGTTGGTGCAGTCAGGCGTAATCCATGTGCCATGCTCTGAAAGCTTCTTCTGTCCTTAACATTTCCATCTAATGCTCAACTGATAAGCTTTAGAATAGTCTACTGACAATCTGCCTGTCTTTTGGGCAATTCCAGAAATAGACATGGTCTTGCCCTATCCTGAGGGTAAGGTTTTCTTTATAAGAGATTTCTTTCATAAGTGTATCCAGATAAAAATTGTGGAAATAATATAAACGTTCAAATTCAATTATTCTGCATCTGCTCCTATGTGCTGCTAGATTAACTAATTTTTTTGTATGATTGTTTCTGTATTTTAATTTAACCAACTCTACTCTGAGCTTTCGTTTGACAGGTAGAAACAGACTAAAGAAGAGAGAACTTTTTGTCTTGTTTTCCTTATAATGTATAAACGGTTGTATAATGTGATTGTGATTACTCTAATATTCCAAATCTAGGTTACCTAAAAAGTTAATATTTTTGGGCAATGTATTAAAGCTGAAGCAACCATTTTTTATTTTTATACTTGTGCTTTGTAAGACATTTTGCCAAGTCACTCCTTTCCACGGTTGCTTGGATTGTGGCGATCTGCTTGATTATTTACAATACTGTACAGCAAGATGGTGGGTTTTATCCTGTACCTTAATATGGTCTCAATGGGTTGAGAAACCCATTTATCTTGGGGACTTTAAGGTCTTTCTGTGTAACCCAGATTGATGAGCATTGTTCAAGCAGAGAGCCCGATTGAGGATTTTCTAATTCTAGAATTTTGTTTCTAGGAACTGGTTTTTACAATCTTTAAAAACTTTTTTTTTTTTTTTTTTAATTTAAATGATTTACTGTCTGTGGAGCAGGGAACCTTTAAAAATCTCATGATCTTTCACTGTAACAGGACAGAGAAGCCTATATCATATGGGAGATGCCTTAGAGACACTAGTTCTGATTAATCCTTCTAAGAAGTCTGTATGTAATGAGGTACAGTATTTTTTTTTTCTCATTTGTCTTAACATCTTTCTCTGTGAGCTGAGTGCTGTGATAAAGAATAACTTTAGCTGTTTAAAAATATTATATTTAGCTGTCTAACATAGACAAATTGACTTTGGCATATAAGAATCATTCTGTCCAGATTTCCTGATGTACAGGTCTCTGACCTTAAGTGACCCATGGTCTTGTATACATGCTCACTGTATTAACCTCTACTGATGGGAGGATTTACCACCTTGTCAGTGAAATAAAATTATATTAAACTATGACCTTAAGTCTTAACATTTGTCCTCCTTTGAAATGAATGCCCATCCTTGACTTTGTTAAATCTCTTTATGCATTTAAATGTTTGTCATTCTCTCCTGCAAGCTTTAGTTGTTCCTCATGAGTTTTATTCTGCACACCGATCTCAATTTAGTAGCCCTTCTCTGAACTTCATGACACATCTCTGGTCACGCCTCACCTAGGCAACTGTGTAAAGTGCCTTAACCACCTATTATTTACATATTAACATAGGCTTGTGTCTTTTCTGACCTAAATTACAACCTTGCTGTTGTGTAGAGGAGGATTTTTAATTAGGGATGCACCGAAATGAAAATTCAGTTCATTCATTCACTTGGCTGAAAATGATCCCCCCCCCCACACACACACACACACACACACACACACACACACCTGTAAAAGAAAAAAAAAAACACTCCAAAATTCAATCAAAAATCAATCGAATATATAATATATGTTAACCGATATATATAATATATTTGGTTGAATTTGTCTGTCCAATTTTAATAACATCAAAATTGGACAAAAAAATGTAAGTATATAACGGCAATCACACTTCTGTCATGCCAAGTCAAGCAGCACATGCTGGAATCTTGGTATACCTGGACATGATAGCGGTGTGACTGCTGTTAGCAATCCTATATATTTAATATAGCAATCACACTCCTATCATGCACAAGCAGCCAATACATGCTGAAACCTGGCTAGCTGCCCCCCTTGTGTATTGATGCTGCCAGCAGTATGGGGTCTGCACATCACTTACAGCCCCCTTATGCCATACACCTCTCCCCCCACAACTTCACATCCATGCTATCACACTCATTCATATGCTCATTTGTTAATTCACAGATACTAATCATTCAGATGCTCATTCATTCCCTCAATCACGCATACTTATTCATAACCCTACCCCCCACTTCTTTACCTGAACTGCAGATCTCTCGCTCGCAGACTTCTGCAGAGGCCCTGTTGCTTCCCTCTGTGTTGCTCGCAACTTCTTTTGTCCTGCCCAGGGGAAGCAAGGTGACAGAGGGGTTCTCACTCTGTCGGCAGCGAAAGCAGAAATGTAAACAAAAATTAAGAATAAACAATACAGTGAGCTCTGTTATGTAACTGACGTCAACAGCATGCTTAAGATGTATGGGATCTCTATCCATGTTGCACAAAATACAGTGAAATCAAAAATCAGAACCAAAAAAATCCTTTACATCCCATTGGCATAGCACTAAACGTAAAAACTATAACTCTTTCACTAACTTCTAAGCCAGAAGTGGTAAACACTATCTATAGAGTACCATGTAAGGGGTAGATTTGACCCTCTTGAACTTAAAGAATGTGTGTAATGAGGGGATGTTCCTGAGCATAAAGAAGAAATTCTAAGAACTGCAAAAACAAGTGTGTGTGTGTGTGTGTGTTTGTATAATACCGTATTTGCTCGATTATAAGATGACCCCCCAAAATCAAAATATTAATTTAGGGAAAAAAAACAAAAAGCCTGAATATAAGACTACCCTATAGGAAAAAAAGTTTTACTAGTAAATATTAATTCATGTAAACTAATTTTCATATTTAATAAAAGCTATGATTGAGAAAAATGTTTTTTATTTGCCAACCTGCCCCCCCCAGTTATGCACATCTGCCCCCAGGCTTGCCACTCTGCCCCCAGAAATGCCTTATACCCCCCTATTTGCCACTGTGCCCCATGATATGCCTTTTAACCCCCTATATGCCCCTCTGCCCCATGATATGCCTTATGCCCCCACTCTGGCATATAGGGGGTTAAAAGGCATATCATGGGGCTGAGTGGCATATAGGGGGTTAAAATGCATTTCTGGATATATATATATATATATATATATATATATATATATATCTCTAACAGCAATCACACTCCTATCAAGCCAAAGCAGCCAGTACATGCTGGAACCTGGGGATGTTAGAAGTGTGATTACAGCCTCCCTATGCCATGCTACCATCCCCACCCCCTTACACATCCATGCTATCACACACACTCATTCACAAACATTTAAATACTCATTCATTCCATTAATCACACATACACACACGCTCAAACCCCCCCCACCCCCTTACCTGAACTGCAGATCTCCCACTCGCAGACTTCTGCAGGGGCCCGGCTGTGCGAGCAACTTCTCTGGCCCTGCCCCCAGAGGAAGGAGGGGGAGGTAGAGTTATGTGAGGACTGTGCTAGCTTCCTGTTTCCTGCTGCTAATAGCAGAGATGCTGCTCGCGATCAAAGCCCGGTAAGCAGCACGCCCGAAGCAGAATTAGGTCTAATTAGAAGATGACCTCAATTATAAGACCAGGGGTATTTTTCAGAGCATTTGCTCTGGAAAAAACCTCGTCTTATAATCGAGCAAATACGGTATATAAAATATATTTCTTTTACATACTAGCACTCTTTCAAAACATTCTTGTTCAAAATAAACAAAACAATTTATCATTTATGTGGGTATATCAAACATGGAAAGGAAAATCTTGATTAACCTAACATAGTTTAAAAAAGAAAAAAAGCACTAGTTACTTGCAGATTTTTTTTATTTTTTTTTGTATATCATATAGGTCATTTTTAAAAACAAAAAATTAACAAATCAATTTACTGATGCCTGAGCTACCCCACTAGCAACTAAGCCACACTCTGCATATCCACTAGTAACTACAATCTTTTGTCTATCACTACAATGACTTACTGAAATCTAGTAGTCCATCTACAGCTCAACCCTGTTTTTTTTTTCAGATTTTAAAATGTATTGGGTGTACCTCACATTTTCAGTTCTTAGCAAGTCATGTACACATCCCCTTGGGATCTTGACATCTAGTTGGCTTCAGTGGAATGCACAGTTGTTTATGCAAACCTGATATCTGCAGAAAATCTCACTTCTTTCCACCTGCTGTAATACATCTGTGTGCAACGCACTTTTTTTCCTTTTGCTAATCAAGCATTCTCTCTTCAGATTGAGATCACATACTTACTATTGTTATATCCCCTCCCCCATAGATACGCAATCTGCTATGCCACACGTCAAAACACAAGCTTCTTATTTTTGCTGGCCCTTTCCTGGAGCTTACTGGGGAGATTCTTCTTCAAGAAGGTGGTGGGTTTTCCATGGAAGACTTTATTCACATTTTTACGGACAAGGAGGTAAGTCAGTTTCCTACACCTACATTTAAAATGTAAATTAAAAAAACAAATAAAACTCCCTTTTTCTCAACAGATCGGAAACACCCTCAGCTCATCTGACCCATCTGCTCGTGTCAGCTTAACTGTGATCTGTCCCCAAGACTGGGATGTTTGCCAACTGGATCAAGGCAGCCTTCAGGATTTCATAGAATTAAAGTTTAATGTGGACCAAGTTGTTCCGGAGACAGAAGGACTGCAAGAGTTAGCGGAATACTTATCAGAATCCCTTGAACCCCCTTCTCCTTTCGAGCTGCTGGAGCCCCCATCAACTGTGGGTTTTTTAAAACTGTTTAAGCCATGCTGCTATGTCTTCCCTGGAGGGAGAGGGGATTCTGCATTCTTTGCAGTCAGTGGTTTCAATATGCTGGTGAATGGAGGTTCAGACACTAGGTCTCCATTCTGGAAGCTGGTACGTCATTTGGATAGGATAGATTCAATACTTGTAACACACATGGGCATAGACAGCCTACCTGGGATAAACAGTTTTCTTCAGAGGAAGATTGCAGAGGCTGAAGATGATGCCTCTCAAGGGCAACCAACGAATGAAGAGTGGTTAAAAAACCTGGTTTCTCCAGAGATAGGTGTGGTTTTTCTTAATGCTGCTGATAAACTAGTTACTAAAGATGAAGTTACTAATGTGGTGAAGGGCCGTGAAGAGGCCGCAATCACTCTCCAGTGCTTAGAGAAACTGGGTGTACACCCAGAGCCATTATTCAGAACCAATGGGCCTACTGTGGAGCCAACTATTCTTTTCCAGAAGATGGGTGTTGGAAGACTGGAAATGTACATCTTGAATCCTGTGAAAGGCAGCAAAGAATTTGAAGTCTTTACCAAACAATGGAATGGTGATGAGCTGAACAAAGGTTCTGATTTGCCCATTAGTTGTGTCACTTCTGCTTGTGTCTTGCTGGTCTGGCATCCAGCTTCTCCCTCTGAGAAGATTGTACGAGTGTTATTCCCAGGTTGTACTCCCCAAAACAAAATCTTGGAAGGCCTGGAAAAATTGCGACACTTGGAATTTCTGAAGGCTCCAGTAATGACACGCAAGGATCTGGAGCTGACTGCAATCAACCAACCAGATAGATTTGGTGCGAAACCCAGGCGGACGGAGAGCAAGGAGAGTGTAAAATCTGGGTCAGGCAGGCTTAGTGTTGAATCCAGGGTTCCACTGGGCAGAGAGAAACCAGTGAAATCTGAGCGTAAAGAAGTGAAGCCAGAAGGCAAAGAACGCAGCAAAACAGAAGCTGTTAAGGATTCGGGAGCAGATGGAGAGAAGATAAAGGATGCTAAAGGCAAAACTGAGGGTTCCTCTGAGAAACAGAAGGCTGATTCAAGGTTAAAGACCAATAAAGAGAAAGCAACAATGAAGAGAGATCAGCAAAGAGAGGAAAAGAAGCCCTCCGTAAAACGAGAGGAGAATCAAACCGATAAAAAGGAAGTAGCAAAACATGAACCTAAGAAGGATTTGCGACATTTAGTTAATGATGGAAAAGTAGAGACTCCAAAAAGAGACATGAGAGATTACAAAGGAGAAGAAAGCAAAACTGCAAAAGGTGGTGGTAAAGACCAGAGAAAAAGTATCAATGCACTAGCCGATACCCGGAAGCCTCTATCCAAGGTTGGCTCTCTTAAGAAAGATGTAGGAGGAACAAAAAAGGATGTTGCTGCAGTTTCTAAAGTAGTAGTTAAGGGCAAGCCTCCAAAGAAGACGCCTAGCGGAGAGCTAGTCAAACAGTCAACAGTGAAGGAAGCTGTAGTGGAGACAAGTGTACCACATTTGTCCAACTCTCCTGAAGGGACCCAAGAAACGAGTAAAGACTCTGTCAAACCTGTTGTTCACGAAGAACATTCCCACATTGCAGATATGCATCTGCCTGCTTGTACAGAGAACAGATTGTGTCCAGAAGATCTGGAGAGCCCATGTGGTTTCCGTTACCTCGAAACGAGCCCACTCAAAGGCCTGGTTCCAGTATCGCCGCTTGCTAAAACACCTCGGAGTGAATTAAGTGTAAATTTTGATCTTACGCCAACAGCCCTTGAAGTGCCGGAGAAAGGCAGAGAAGCCCTAGATGATCACTGTGGGAGCTCTGAGGAAAAGACTCTAGAGATGGCTTCTCCGGTAAGTTCAGGGCATTGTTCACCAGCAGTGGTGGATCAGAATGATGGTCAGCCTATTCTGTCAGGAGATGGCAAGAATGTGAGCTCCTCCTGGCGAGCACCCCCCAAGTCATCTCAAGAAAATTCAAATTCTTCGCAGGGTAGGCAAACCAGTTGTTTGTCTTTGAGTCCATTCTGTGAAGATGTGCCTGATGTATCACCAACCATTACCACCCCATCTCTTCCCGCTGAGGTGGGCTCCCCCCATTCCACAGAGGTGGATGAGTCCCTGTCTATCTCTTCCTTTGAGCAAACACTCCCACCAGTTAATGAGTCACCTAGTGATGTCTGTCCGCAGTCACACACTCCAAACAAAGGGGCTCTAACCCTGCCAGTATGTCCTTCAAAGCCTTTGGAATATGAGGGACAGTCTGAAAGGTCTGCATCACCTCATGATGTTGACCTATGTTTGGTGTCACCATGTGAATTTGAGCATCATAAAGTTGATGCTTTGCTAAGCCCTAGAGATAGTGACAGTGACCCCTCTCAGGAGCTAGCCAAGCCGTTATGCTCCACTGATAAGAATGTACCTAATGGTCTGGAGACACCCCCTACTTCAGTCAGTGAGTCTCTGCCAACTATTTCTGACTCTGGACCTGAGGAATATCCTTCTATTGCTATTGATGGGGAGTCAGAATCTGAGGCTGACAATACCCCCAGGCATTTAGATCCTCTACCTGCACCTCTGCAGGATCCCCTTCCTCTTCCACCACAGCCAGGGACATGTATGGTTGACCCAGAAGCCATGCCGTCCAACCCTGTGGAAAAGAAGAATCTATCCCGCCCTTCATCCGCCTCCAATATTAAGGCTGATCATTTGAAGACACCTGGCATGTCTGCTAAGGCAAGGATTATGATAGAGCGAACAGGGAAGGCTACTGGTGGTCGAGCTGAAGCAGCCGATAAAGGAGTACGCTCTGGAACGGAGTCTCGACCAGCTACAGGCAGACGAAGCATTGGGAATGTGAAGTCATCTCCAGGAGCAGTCCGTTCTTCAACAGGTTGGTGATACAGTATGTACTTCACATATCTGTGTTGGCTTTATGGCCTGAGTCATGTTTAATTGCTGCTTCTTTCTACTTGTGTTGCCTTTTGTAGGGTACATGCACAAAGGGGCAATCACATCCATATTACAATTATTCCAGGTTTAAAGCCAAGTGGTTTATGCGTTTTGGAATGTATGGTTATTTTTAATGTAGCCCTGAACCTTGCTGTGTGTCTCGATTCATTTCAGCCTACAATCACAGCAACCTACTGCAATAAGTTGATGCTCAAATGTGCTTCTAGAGTATTCAGAAATACCTAATTTAGCGTATTGGCCCGAATATAGGCCGCACCCCCACTTTAAAGACTTAAAGTGGGGGTGGGGCCTATATTTGGGGTCTAGCGCCCGACGCCCGGGAGGGGAGTCCCGGCAAGGGAGATTGTTAAAGCACATCGTGCAGACATGCCGGCAGCGGAGGTCGTTTACGCGCCGGTGAACGTCTGCACGATGTGCTTAGACAATCTCCCGTGCCGGCACTGGAAGTTGTCTACGCGTATTGCGTAGCTGTCCCCTGCCGGCCCCGCAAGACACATGGGAGTCTTCTTTGGTAAGTCGTGGGGGGGGCACATCTTGGGGGCAGAGTGGCAGCGTATCTTGGGGGGGGGCAGAGTGGCAGTATATATCGGGTGGAGGGCAGAGTGGCTGTATACATCGGGTGGAGGGCAGAGTGGCAGCATATCTATTCTACGTTTTTTTTTTAAACCAAGAAAAAAATTTCCTTTAAAAAAGCACCTAACTTTAAGGGTGCAGCCTATATCCGAGCCAATACGGTATATAGAATTTCCATACTTTCCCAGCACTTATAGGGAACGTACTATAAGGTGTACATCATTCTTTACAAAGCCATAGAATTTTTACATTAGGTATGAGGGAATTGCAACTCTAATGTTAAACAAATCAAAAATACCCGCAAAAGTATATATTTCTGTAAAGCGGACAACTCGGACAAATCGTATCAGAGGTATTTGGACACTCTTCACGCAGCTATTTGGCCACCAATCACTGTCAAAGGTAGCCGCAGAAATTATTTCCTGCGCTTTCTTTCCCCACCAACACTTCTGTGTTGCTTAGTTTTTTGTTTGTTTTTTCACACAGGGTATGTTTTGCGGCAGAGAAACCCAGCCAAAACTGTTTAGCTGCATCTGCTAATTAGCGAAATACCCCACATCCTTAGTTTTTGTTCTTTCTAGAGTGCCATAGCCATCCCTTACATATAGTACCCTATAGAGTAGTATTTTTTATATTTACGGGGTAATGGGTATGGTGGTTGTGAATAGGGGCAAGGAGGACCTTTTTAGATGTTGCATTGGGGCAATCGGCTTGTAAGGGTTTTTTTTTTTCTTACAAGTTCCCCCCCAAAACTCCCAACTCAGAACATTTGACCCTCTGGAAGGACATACTTTTTTTTTTTTTTATTTATTTTTTTTTATTCATATCTTATAACAATAGAATAACACACATTCACAATACAACGACCAAAACATCAACATAAAAAAAAAAAAAAGAAGAAAGAGAAAAAGAGGATTATGGAAGAAGAAGGAGAAAATATATTTCTAAATTGTCTAGCTTCCTGTCATCCAACGTTCAGAATTTCAGAGTTTCAGAGAGGGGGAAGCCTAGTGCCATACATAAATTTATTTCTAATGTCAGGGCAGCTCGTCTTGCTGTAGCATCAACAAACAATTCTCCCATATTTTATATTTTTCTAAGGAAATCATATTCATTCTGCCAATCCCCATTTCCATTTGGAATTGATATTTTAATTGCTTTGTAAACTTTAACCACTCAAATTCCCTCTTCTGCTTCCACTCTCTAGCTATAATTTTTTTTGTTGCTAAACAGCAATGTATTGTAAATGCCGTCTGGGACTGAGTTAGAGTAGGCCAGTTCATATGTAATAGAGCTGAAGCCGGGGAACTAGGAATAATTATATTGCCAACCCTCTTTAAATAGTCTAGTACATTATTCCAAAATTTATTAACTTTTTCACAACTCCACCAAATATGTAAAAATGTTCCTTCAAATGCTTCACATCTCCAACACATCTTATTGTTTTGTGGAAACATACAAGCTAATCTAGTTGGTACATAGTACCATCTATTGGTCAGTTTATAATGCGTTTCTAACAAAGATAAATCATGTACCCATTTTATAACTTTATGCGTATGTCTATTCCATTCTTCTCGTACTATCTGTATGTTTATTTCTCTTTCCCATTTTGGAATACTAACAATCGTTGCTAAGGACACATACTTTTACAGCATCTCACCCTCCCTTATCAGATCTGCGCAGCAACACCCCCCCCCTCTCCTGCCACACAACATTGAATTCTATAATTCTATGTGTTGTTTTGCTCAGAAATGTTCTAGACTTGAGAAAGGGAGAAAAGCTCCCAAAAGCTAGTCACTCCAAAATTCTGTTAGTCCACTAAAAAAGGTAACAAGATATTCTGACGCCACTGGACTAATACGGCTACAACCTCTACACTAATATATGTATATCACACACAGCTAAAATGTTGGTTATTTCTTTGTAGATGTTGCCTTCCATAACTTTTTAACATTATTTTCCAGCCTCCCTTCATGGCAAACCTCCCCAGTCCAGCTCCCCTTCTCCACCACCTGCACCAGTGTATGTTGAACTTGCTTACTTGCCTGGTGGGCATGGGGCCTTCACAGTTGAAGAGGAATTTTTCAAGAGGATACGCTCTTCATGCTATGTGATGAGTGGTGATGACCCTGCCAAGGAAAAGGTCACTCGCAAAATCCTTGATTCCCTGCTTGCTGGAAAAAGCTACTGGCCACAGGAAGTGCAGGTCTGTCTTCACTATTTTACCCTAGTGATAAGAAACATATGTTGTATAAAATGTATTTCATAAAGAAGGAGGTCAATCAGTTTCAACTCTTAATTCCTTTGTGAGGGGTGTTTTTTTTTTTTTTTTTTTTAACCTTTTACTTAAGGAGTTTTTATAGCAATTTATTTTAATTTATTTTATAGCGCCCTCAAATTCCGTAGCGCTATACAATGGGTAGACAGGACATAAGTAGTATGTAACATAACAAATTGGCTTACAGAGACAACAGGTGAGGAGGGCCCTCCTCAAACAATTTTACTCTCCTTGTTTAAAATCTCCTGGTGAGATCTGACCAAAGATCTGTAAAGCGACAGAGCGAAAACCCAGCATGTTGCTTGTTTTTTCTTTTCAAATGTTTTTATTAGTTTTTTTTCAAAAAGCATTTTTGTAACATTACAAATACAAAATTATACATGAATTTAACAGCATAGTCTGAATAAAAATCCTGCTTGTTTTTCTGATACATTATTTCCTGCTTACTCTTTAAGTACCCCACTTCTGTAATCACTCAGAACAGTACCCCAGTTCCATATTATGCTTTAAAAGAATGCATTTTGGACAAAAAAAATCCTAAATGGCAGCTGCCACCCTATCAAACATTCTAATTCACTTTAATAGTGATTTGGCTTATTCCATCAGTAGTATCTACGCTATTTTGGACAAGATAGCTTTTTTTTTTTTTTTTAAAGACTTGTATATTGTGCACTTGTAATGTCTGCTTGTGTTAATGTAGTATTGGCAAATACATTTTTGTAATATGAACATAGTCTTTATATGGATAGCATATGTGTGACCCATTGTGTTGAAACAAAAGCAGATCAGTGTGCATGAATTTAGTACGGTATCAAAGCACAATTGCATAAATTATATACATTTCTTTTTCACTTGCAGGTGACCCTGATTCCAACCTTTGATTCACCTGTTGTTCACGAGTGGTTTCAAGGAACACATACACAACAGCAATGCTTGGGTATCTCTGTTTTGGACAGTGCCAACAGTGTGTCCATGCAGGGGGAAACCTTTCCTGCTTGCAAATTGGAATTTTAAACCCCCCATCTGTGATATTCTCTTTAATGTTGTGCTTTTTTATGATATGTTTTCAGGGCATTCATACCCTGCTTATCTGCCTCCATGAGAGGAAGGAAACATTTTTGCACACTTAAAAATAATGTTGCTTCCTTGCACGTTTCACTCCAGAACCTCGCGTCTCACTAGTGGCAATGCAGAATTGTTTGCTTTTCACCTTCCCACATTTCATCCAGCTACATGAGAGAGGTTGCGTTAACCTGCCAGTTTCCAATGTTTACATGTAATACTCCCACCTTTTGACTAGCAGCATTTTTACCCCATTGTTCAAGAAGCAACAGGACACATTTGTTTATCTCTTTCCCTATTTGAATGAAGGAATATGACTTCTGTAGCCTGAGCACTTCAACAATTTGGTGGGGGAGAGGTCGTAACAGTATACAAAATTACATTTTGGTAAATATTTCGGTGCCATTGGAAATTCTCTCCAATTTAACCTCCTACAGCAATATTTTGAGGTTGGATTAGTTTTAAAACTTGCTAAAACAGGATTTTTAATACATCTGTTACATTGCGAGCTGTAAAGGTCAAATACTTGTGACATTTTTGTGTTTGCACTACGCATAACATTGCCCTGTCACCGTTCATTGTTCTTTTTATGGCGTGTTTTTAAATTGCATTTATTCACACACCATTTATTGTAATTTGTAGTTGTGTTTTGTAAAGCACACTCCCAAGATGGGAACGGTAGACTATCTCAATAAGCAAGAGGACACGATGAACGAAAAATAATGCAGGTGACTAGAGAGGCTAAATAGTTTTTTTTGGGGGGGGGTTTACAGGTTACAGTTCATCCACTTGAACTTGTAGCTGAAGTATAGAGCTAAACATGCTTGCTGCATGTACACACTTTAATATTTTGGACATAGTGTGTGTATATCAGTCTCCGACATGAGTGAAAAAACCCTTTACGTGTTTGTAGAAGATTAGCTGTTAAAACATTTCAATCTAGCTAAGGTTACAGCGGGTATCAGGATGAGCGTTGGTGTTCTTGACATTCCATGGACCCAGTTCTAGCATCCTGCTGTATACCAAAATATATTTAAATTGTATACTATACACTGAATGCTGTGACCCTTTTTTTTTCTCTGAGAAATGGTGTGAAAAATACTAAAATAACACTGTTAACTTGTTAAGGATCATTATATTATGAAGGTTACTTTTTTCAATTACTTGTAACATCTCATGGTAAAACACTACACTGTTCACATTTTGTGATTGTGGACATAAGCTGTTGATCTTGTAATGCTATTTTATTTTCAGGTGGTATATGAAGGATTAT
The DNA here is from genome assembly GCF_027358695.1 of Spea bombifrons. NCBI lineage: Eukaryota > Metazoa > Chordata > Amphibia > Anura > Pelobatidae > Spea > Spea bombifrons. The sequence goes on along the minus strand of NC_071087.1, from coordinate 81,249,937 downwards.
TCTCTCCATCTCCATGGTCTGTGAATGGAAATAAAGAGTGCGGTTATTTGAACCTAAAATAAAAAGTCAGTCATTTCCCTAGAATGTTAAAATTAAGGGTGTTCTCTGTTGGCACAGCCATTGCTCACACGGAGTAAGGGCGAGTATCTACATTTCTATGGTTAGGTTCAGGATACTCCTCTGTAAGTAAATAAATGTTGCCATCAGCAATGTATTCTGATATACTAGTGTGGATGTTGCCCAGATGGACAGCCTTGATGTGGACGATTAGCCACTAAAGCCAAAATGTTTAAATGAGATTCATATTGTGAATTCACGTAGCTTGCAATAGATGAGCAAATAAAAAAAAAAAAAAAAAATTCCAATGTGAACAAATGCTGGTCCTCTTTATTTTACACTAAAGAGTACTGGGTGGCTGTGTAGAAAGGAATTGGTTTTATTATAAACAATACAATATTATGTGTGTGTGTGTGTGTGTTTTATGTATGTATATATATTCGTTCTTGTAGTCCTGCCTGATACGTGTGTCTCCTTCTACCCTGTGTGTGACAATGATATATTAATATATATTCTATATAATAAAGAATGTCAAATATTTTGGATGCCACGAGGTAGCATGGGTAAAATTTCTTGCTTCACATATTAACATTTTGACAAGTTTAGATAAAAAAAAAAAAAAATAACTTTTCTTCTATTTGGTTTCCTGATCGAAATTAGTAAAATCTTTTCCTTGTCATCAACAACAAATATAGTAAGCACTATAGGAAAGTCAGAACTAACACCCCCCCTCTATTATTGACTCTAGAGAACAATATTTTATTTGCAGGAAGGCAATTTCCACACACCCTGTGGTAGAATTAGTTCACGGAAAGAGTTAACATAGTAGCATTAGAAATACCCTGGGTTGTGTAATTTTCATAATGTTTTGACTGGGTAAATTGAATTGGGCGGCTTCAGAGATGTCTGAAATAGGACATGGGGCAGAATAACCAGATGTCAAAATTCCAAGTTGGATAAACTGAATTGAGCATGTCCCAAATGTGACCTTTTAGTCCAAGAAACGACCCGACATGGGTGTTATCACTGTACTCGCGAGATGTTGCTGAACGCATTGGGGTGTTGTGTCACATATAACGAGCTGTACATTTATACCTGAAGTACAATGTGCGTGAAAAGAAACACAAAGGTTGCAACCGCAAAGTTTAGTGCATGAAAAGAGTTAACATACTAGCATTTGGAATATCCTGGGTTGCCTAGTTTTCAAACATATATGGTTTGATGGGGTAAATTGAATTGGCCCACTTCAAAGATGTCCCAAATAGGACAAGAGTGCAGAATGACCAGATTTGAAAATTGGATTTGAAATAGCGATATGCTATTGGCTCACATTTTTTTCTAAATTTTATATTTTTTTTAATAGTAGATTTGATATGATCAAAATAATATCTAAAGCCGCTTGTATTGTGCAGGTGATGTTCTCTGATTTAATATCAAAGACCCCCAGTTATAAGTGATGCGGTAATTAACCCATTCCATGACGAAAGTTTGATGGATCCAATATGTTATATGCATTTATTTAAAAAGACACGAGCAGAAACAACATTCTCAACAGCTCTTGTGATCACCCCTATAACTACTCAGAATTAATGCACAGGTACTTACAATACAATGCAGATATTCTCAACTATTCCCCAAATCCTATCACCACACTGTGCAAGTTTACAGTTCCTCCACACATCAGCACATGTGACTATAAGTAGCTTGAATCTGAACGCTAGATATTGTATGATCCTTAGGTGATCATGTGGGGAGATTCTGAAAACATGCACTGTAGGGGCTGCTTAAGAACTGACTAACAAAATCTAATATAGAGGAGCTCATTTGAGGGCAGAGAAGAGATCATCTTACAAGTCTATCCGGTGTAACAATTTGAGATTCAGGTGGAAATTGCTACCTACTGGATTAAGAAGATTACGTCTTCTTAAACAGAGTAAAGAATTGCGAATAAAGGAATATCGGTAAAAAAGAGAGAAACCCCTAATGGATGTTTAATCTCTTGTTCCCTTGCAATATTTCTCCAACTCCTTGCTGTAATTATTTCACAAGCATTTCAGAATGTAGAAGTTGCAGACAGTCCCTCTTGGGCAATTGCAGAGCTTTCCTATACGTGCCCCTTTCCGCACTGCACACTGCTCACCAGCATCACACTGTGGTTGAAAGAGGAGGATAATTAGTATCACAAGCATAGAATTATTATAGAGAAATAGCAGCGGAGAATCCCAGTAAATGAATACCAGATCAGCGGACCAGTAATGAAGAGCGTCACAGATTTGTGCAAGATTTGTAGTGTTTCTTGAAATAAATTTGAAAACGACTACTTTTACATGAAACCTTCCAATAGTAGTCTCCTGGAGACTATCAATTTGTTGCAGATATAAATTATCAAGTTGCTATTTCACAGAAAAATTGGTAGGTTTTCTGATAATTATCATTACGTGTTTGTTTGTTTTTTTAGTAAATCTAGCTCTGGCTACTTCTAGTGCGAAATCCTGCTGAGTTGAGTGTACTCTAAGAGGACATCGTTTGTTCAAGATCGTTATTATTATGATCTTACATTTCTACAGCACCAACAATCTATGCAGCTCTTCTGACAATAAACACATTCAAAGACAAACCAATACTTTAGGTAAAGAGGGCCCTGCTTGTAAGCTTACAATCTAGCTCAATTTGAGTTCCATAGAATTTAGCTTTACACTTAAGTTGCCTGAAAATCAGTGTGGTTTATCCACATTTTCATTTTAATGCACCAATGCTTGTTTCTCACAAGCAGTTTTTCTCATGCATTAAGGCTATATGAATTATCAATTCCCAGCAGGTTTCTCATAGTAGATCTCTGTTTAAACCACACAGATCGCCTGCTTGCTAAATACAGAGCTTTTCACAAAATACATTAATGGCACTATTTTCAAAACAAACTTCATTACAGAGCATTGCTAGAATACCATACCTGACCCTCATGGACACGGACAAGTCTGTGTATCAATGTTTTCCCTACTCGTAGCCAGATGTGTCTACTCTTTATTGTTATATAATAAATAACAAATGCATAAAACCTTACTATGACAGTAGTAATGTACTCCACATATTTTAGGATTTCCTGAATTTTGTGATATTACATCATTTATCCCTTGAATAAAGTTGCACAAGTATGTCTATATAACGTATAATAAATAAAACATGTTAAGTTTTTCTTTATTAAGGTGTATGGCTGGGTTACCACTGCCACCCTCTCTTTTACATAACAATGAAGGAAAGGGTTTGTGGCCAGCCTGCCCCTTTGTGATAGAAATTGCTAAAAGCGAAGGAGCCAGTTTCATTGATTACTATTATTTGGTTCACAATGGTATTTATAAATATAGTTATTTTTTTTCAATATCCTTGTGTTACTGTTTGTTGTTAAAACACAAAGGGCAAGTTATGACACCTCTTACCGATGGTACCCATCCCAGCTTTTTGTCCAAGGGAAGTATTCGTTTGCTCTTCAGCTTCTCCAGAACTTCTTGTAAAGCCTCTATCTGAGTGGTAAAGGAAAAAAAGGCCATCACTAAAACCTAAAAAAAAAGCATTCTTTTTTTTTTTGTAAAATTTTTTATTAGGCAGATTGAAAACATACAGATATATAACCTACAAGAAATTATCATATACTGAACCGGTTGACACACAATAACTCTCAGGTGGGATACCCTTACATGGGTCCCGGTGGCTCCATGGGTACCCATCTGGGTATGTTGATGTGTCTGGCTGAGTATGCTTGTGTGTCTGGCTATGTTTGTTTATCTGACTGTGGGTATGTTAGTGTGTCTAAGTGTGTTAGGTTGTGTCTGGGTATATTAGTATGTATCTGTGTGGGTATGTTAGTACGTGAACATGTATCTTTGGATGTATTATTGTGAGTGCCTGGATATTTTAGTGTGAGAATGTGTTTGGGTATATTAGTGTGTGTGTCTGGCAATATGTCTGGCTATGTTAGTAAAAGTGTGTTTCTGGGTATTTTAGTGAAATTGTGTGTGTGTCTGAGTATGTTAGTGTGGGAACATGTGTCATTGGGTATGTTTGTGAGTGTGTGTCTGGGAATGTTCATATGTGAAAATTTGTCTTTGAGTATGTTAGTGTGCAGTGTGATCAGCACTCATGCATAGCGATTTCATCCTTAATGGGACTCATCAACATAAGGTTGGATACTGGCTTATTTCTTGAGGCTTAGATCAATACATGAAGCACACACAACATAAGTTTTGGGGTTAAACTGAACCCCTCCACATACAATTAAGGGTAGCAGAAGCATTATTAAACACTAATATGCAACCACCAGACAAGCCCAACGCACCATGACATTGTAAGCATCCAAAATCACCATACGGCCTGTGCCTACAGTAGCCAAAAAAGCACATTCTTTTCATGAGACAAGATGTGATGAATCATGAAGTCTAATTCTACTTCTGTTGGAGTTTATATTTTTCCACCTCCCTCCAAGGTCACAATCTGTTCTATAATATATAAAAACAATTTACTTATATTTAATAAGGATTACTCAAAGATAATAAACAGAAATAAATACAATATCTGTAGATATTGTGTCAAAAGTGTCAGAAAATGTCACACATGTAGACACTACAGTGCAGTGTTATTCCCCAGGAGGTATGCACATAAATCAAGTGAAATGGAAATGCATCGGATGCTCTTACCAGTTCTTTCTCTTCCTGGCTGTTGTTCTCTGAGATCTCAGTAGACCTGACAACCACTGACTCCTCAGTGCACACCATAAGCATGAGTAGAGCGAGGGTGATGCAGATTAGAGGTACTCTACTGCTAGCCATGGTGCTGATTATGGGTTCCTATCTCGTCTGAGTTGTCCATGGTGCTGATCGACCTTTTATAGCTTCTTGTTAACCACACTGACTATTATGTGTTTAAAGGCACATTAATTCCCCCACCCATACACAAACTTTCTTGTTTGTTTACATATTACCGCTCTTCCTGACAATCTTATTTTCCTATTAACCCATTGACTTTTACAGTCAACATCTGAAATGTATCTTAATATTTATTTATTATAGGACACCCCAGCTAGACCCTTGGGATGGAAAATAGATTGGAAGGTGGGAGGTTGTGTAGGCAAAATATAATTAAAATCCATTATGTGTTAAAATTGATGCCTAACCCCTTTGCTTTTGGGTATTTACACTGTGCTTCTATTTAGAAATGTATCATGTTTAGTACATACAGTTGTATCCTGTGCTATCACCAAATGTGTATCTGTATAGTTTTACAAATATATGAATATCGTGTGGAAAAATTCATGTGCTTGTGTGTTTGTATACATATATAGACATTTAAATATTTTAAAATGGTGCAAGAATTCACATGTATTTGAACGCTTACAGTGGATATAAAAAGTCTACACACCCCTGTAAAAATGCCAGGTTTTTGTGATGTTAATGAATGAGACAAAGATAAATCATGTCAGAACATTTTCCACCTTTAATGTGACCTATAAAGTGAACAATTCAATTGCAAAACAAACTGAAATCTTTGAGGGGGAAATTTTTTAAACAAAACCACAATAACCTGGTTGCATAAGTGTGCACACAGTCATCATCAAGTGGAGACAATGTGGCACAACAAAGACATTACCAAGAACTGGACATCCCTCCAAAATTGTTGAAAAAACAAGAAGAAAACTGGTCAGGGAGGCTTACAAGAGGCCTACTCTGCAACATTAAAGGAACTGCAGGAATTTCTGGCAAGTACTGGCTGTGTGCTATATGTGACAACAATCTCCCGTATTCTTCATATTCTTGTAGGGTGGCAAGATAGAAGCCTTTTCTTACAAAGAAAAACATCCAAGCCCGGGTGAAGTTTGCAAAAACAAACACCAAATCCCCAAAAGCATGTGGGATAATGTGTTATGGTCTGATGAAACCAAGATTGAACTTTTTGGCCATAATTCCAAAAGGTATGTTTGGTGCAGAAACAACACTGCACATCACTGAAAGAACACCATACCCACAATGAAGCATGGCGGTGGCAGCCTTAGTCAGGGTGGAGGGAATTATGAACAATTTGGCACAAAACCTTCAGGCGTCTGTTAGGAAGCTGAAGATGAAGACAAAGTTTACCTTTCAGCACGACAACGACCCAAAGCACACATCCAAATCAACAGAAGCATGGCTTCACCAGAGAAGATTAACTTCTTCAGCCCAGACCTGCATCTAATTGAACATCTGTGGGGTGATCTGCAGAGGGCTGTGCACAGGAGATGTCCTCGCAATCTGACAGATATGGAGCTCTTTTGCAAAGAAAAGTGTGCATATATTGCCACGTCAAGATGTGCCATGCTAATAGACTCCTACCCAAAAAGACCGATTGCTTTATTAAAATCAAAAGGTACTTCAACAAAAGTATTAGTTTAAGGGTGTGCACACTTATGCAACCAGATTATTTTGGTTTTTTCCCCTCAAAGATTTCAGCTTGTTTTGCAATTGAATTGTTCACGTTATAGGTCACATTAAAAGGTGGAAAAAGTTCTGACATGATTTATCTTTGTCTCATTCATTAAAATCACAAGAACCTGGCATTTTAACAGGAGTGTGTAGACTTTTTATATCCACTGTATATTACATTGCAAAAATGTAGCATTGCATACAGTCAGCTTGTTTATTTCTGTTTATTCACATACTTATGCAATCTGTAGATAAAATACAATTCTAGCAGTTACAAAGATATTTAGTGTAAAGGGACTTGAAAAAAGCAGAAATGCCACCATTTTTATTGTGAGTCTTTTATGAGGTTTCTGTTCCATCGCCTTTTTCCATGTTTTTTTTTTTTCCAGATTGGACTGTACATATTGATTGTGTTGGCCACACCACCTCCATGTTGAATGTTGCTACCAAAGAATAGGGCTATAGCCTGAATGCATGCCAAATGAACTTCATTTACTCAGTACCAAAGTAAACAGAAAGGCAACTAGAAGGTCTTAGCATCTGAGAAGGATAATTTCATGATATAGACATTTTTTCTTAATGACAATGGACTGTTCAACATAAGAAATCTTTTACACTTTTATATGGTGCATGACAGCTATTACCCTTAACATCGTGACAGACTGGAAGATCCAGAATGGAGCAGCAGATATCATTTCTGCCTGACTAGGATGTAACACTAGGCCTTGTAGCAGATTTTTGCATGAGGCCCAAAATAATTTTGGATATTTTATTTAATTTCATCTTTGTCATATTCATTTTCAGACAACAAATTTCGTTCTTTGCCTTTTCTGTTCAGACGTAATTCGGAGGGACTTTTTTAAATTAGGAAACAATTTTTTTGCACAAAAATAAGTCTTAACCAGTTCCCCACAGCCTTCTTTGCCTTCCTTGACCTGTGTGTGCCCTTGCCCTCTTCCCCTACTTTGTATCTGCCCCACCTACTGCTCATTCACCTTCTTCAGTCGCTAATCCTCTGATCTATCTGTGCAGCTGCAGAGACAATACTGACAGGAGAGATGGGAGGGGAGTGCAATACAAGCTGCCCTGAATTAAAATATAATTATTGCTTGTCAGTAGGGGCAAATTAATGCACAGCTTTCCTTATAGGCACTGAAATGGTTAATTGCCATTTGCATATTGCTCTGTTAGGTAGTGTTTATACAATGTTTTTGTTTGATAACATGTGTCCCCCTGCCCATAAAGTGTATGTTTAGCTCCAATATCCAGAGTTATGGAAAGATGTGCCTGCTTGGTGGGAAAGTGTCCTTGAAATTCTTCCTTTTTTTGTAGAAACACATAAACAAATCACAGTAGATATTACCTATTCAGCCCATCTAGCCTGCCTGTTTTATCTGCTGTAAAGGCCCAAATATTTATCAGTCCTTTGTTATGCCTTAGATCCAGGAGCCCTATGCCTATCCAATGCATGTTTAAGTTCCCTGTATTATAACCTCTACAACTCATGCTGGGAGGTTGTTCAGCTTACACACTACCCTCTTAGTAAAGTATATCTTCCTCATAGTCAAATTAAAACTTTATTACAACAAATAAAAGTAAAAATCCAAGCTTTCTGTGGACCTCAAGCTACTAGTTTTGATGGACGCCCATTTTAAAAGAGTTTAGCTTCAGTGGTGTCACTGAAACGCCTCAATAGCAAGGCATTCAGCGACACTAGTCACAACCGTCACTGCCAGAGTTTTGCCACTAGCAAGATGGTGGCGCGCTCGTTAAAAAAATAAACGAGTTGCCAAAGTTTCTAAGAGGGTCTCTCCAGGCCTTCCTGAGAACTATACACAAGCTAAACACGAGCACCGCAAAAGTGTTACAAAAGCCTTGGTCACAAAGGAAACAGCCTAGTCCTTAAGGCAGCTGCATGAGGCAATATTAGTTTTCTATTCAAGCCACTTCATGTTAATTTTGGGGAATCTTGTGCTGCCCCAAAAGCTGCAGACCATGCTAAAATGTAGTTCTAGTAGCTTGAGGTTCACAGAACCCCTGCAAAGTTTACTTGTTGTAAGCAAGATTTATTTTTCTAAGAGGGTGTTGGATATGTGGAACAGCTTCAGAGCGGAAGTTGCTTGAGGTCCACAGAACCCCCAAGATTTTTATTTTCCCAATCTTTGTGCCTCTCTATTATAAGTTGGTGTTTTGATTGAGATTTTTAAAATGTTGTTGACAAGTTTAGTTTTGGAGTGATCTGATGCAGGATTGTTTCAGCATAGATTTCTCTGGCTTTGCAATGGTTTTTTTGGATTTATTTTACTCATGATGAACATCACCAAGATGACATCTCCTAATCAACTAGCATAGAAATTGTGTAAGAAGGAGGAGGAGAAATGAATCAGATACAGCAGGCAAAGAATTAACAAATTTGTTTACAATATTTTGGAGGTTTGCTTGTTTTTGTTCGTTTTGTAGGGAGCCCTCATTGTTATTCAAGATTTGGATGAACTTTGCAACATTTGTAAAAAATAAAAGTTGTACAAAACCTAATACACAAGTGTCTGGGAAGTGTGAGCCTGGAAAAAGAGCCTGGCATTTTTTAGACGTTGCTTTATGTATTTCTTTCTCTTGAAAATAGCGATGCTATTACTATTTGCAGTGTTGCATTATTTATTATACAACACGTCCAGTTGCGAATTGACCAGGACTGCATGTGGTGGATGGGAAGGGTAGGGTTAATAGTGAGTGCTGCTAAGTTAGAGCTTTGGTCACAAGGTAAAAAGTATTGGCGGGAATTTAGAGAATAAATACAGGTTTTCAGTGCCCAAAGCAACTGCAAGCTGACCGCTTTTCCAAATATATAATAAATGTGCTTAGTTATATATATAAAAAGAGAGAAAGAAGGAGAAGGTAAGTGTTTTATGTATTTATTAAATTGTTCATTGGCTTTTATTTATATAATGGATGCTTTGCGTAGAAACAAGTTGGTCCTGCATAATGATGGAATTAGAAGACATTGGCTTTTATTTAGTAACAGTCACCTTCTTATTCAAAAGAGGGTGGTTCTGGTCCTGTTTTCACCTCAACATGAGTGCTGCCTGAGGCTTGGAGTGGGTTGCTATGATACTTTTAGGACAATAGTCACACTGTGTAGCTAAGCTTCAGCTTGCCACAGTGCAAACGCAGCTCCGGTGCAGTGGGACCCCCTTTCTCTCTACAACGCGGGTTCTGTCTGGTGCTGAAGGGGCTAATTGCTGGTGTCCCGGCAAGAGGAAGCAACGTTTGAGTGGAGTAACCAGTCAGGGTACAGGGCGTCCCGTCACAGTTAGGTGAAACTGAGCAGAATAGATTTTATCCCACAGTTGCATTCGTTTGTTTGTTCTATGGGTATTTCCAGTCTGGATGGTTAGCAGCTTGTCCTTCCTGTGACAGAGTATGTGTCTGTCTCACAGAGATTGGTTCCCCTGTGGGATACCCTAGTTGTCTTTGCAAACATGGGCAAATGAGGGAAGTGTACTTACTATTTTTCTTGTCCTTTGTGCATTCCAAACTTGGTATTGTTAGTTATAATAATTCATGCTTAATCGCATGCATAAATATAGTGTATACATATATTATATCCCAACATTTCAGGTATCCAAATTCAGGACAGCTGTGTTGGTGGTGTGAAATGTGAAATGGAGTGAAATGTCATAGTCAAGAGCGGGCAGGGCCCCTCACACCACACTTCACAGAGCTCAGTTGCAGTGCAGCATAAGATGGGTGTAATGATCATCTGTGAAATTGCACAGACCTCCATTGACTTCACAGCTCCTTGAGCTGGTCAGGAAAGAAAAATCCCAAAAACCGAGACACTTGGGAGGTATGATATATTTATACATACAACTATTGCAAATGAATATTTAGTGAATGTTGGCCTGTGGCTGCTTAGGATACATTTTCCCCCCATGCATTTTCAATGGGGCCAACAACAAAGGTTTACGCCTACGTCCCATTACAATTAAAGATGGCCCTGTCCTTTGTGCCTTCCACTTACAGTGGGGCATAGTATGGGCAAAAGACGGGTGAAAAGAGGGAGAAGTAGCTCTTTTATAGCAGTAATTAGGGATAAATGATTTCAGGATGCAAAAGAGGATGTATAAAAATGAACAGAGAGGTGAGTTAGTGTTTGGCTGAAATTTGTGGCTAACAGAGTGCTTGTGGTGTAACAGGAAAGCTACAGGAAGGGAAAGAAAGAGATGAATAAGAGAGAAGAATGTTTTAGGAAAAAATGGGAGGGATTATGGCTGTAGGAGGCCAGAGGGGGAAAGGATCATGAGGGAAGGGACCTACTTTTGAAAAGTTGATCACCAACATCTGGCCAAGAAGAGACAATGTCCTCAAATATATATTTGGTACATATACAGAAAAAAAAACATGCATAATGAGCCAACATATTAAATTAGAAAAAATGTTTGTAGATGTGTCAAAATAATCAAAATGAGGTTGAATATCTTTTCTATCTAGCTAGCAGAGGACATGTGGAGTTACATGAAAGTAAGGAATGGAAAGAGATGACTAATGTCACAGGACTGATTTGAACCGCCAGCCTGTTCCTAAATAAACCTTCTATTTAGGCATATTTTGTAAACCAGGTCTTTACCTGTGCAAGATGATCAACACACTCTACTACTTACAACTGTTTTCTCCTTAGGACAGAGTGAAGTGCCATAGAAAATTAGTCATTTTGAGGAACGTTATGAATTTGCTTAACACCCGAATACTACTACTCATAATAATACATGTAGTCTGACAACTACTATTTTTAACAGTATATAAAAGTAGTGGTGTTGCTTGATGTTAACAACAGACAAGCCACTCTAGCTCAGCCACCTAGCTCATTATTTGATGAGAGTGATTTCCTGGTCAAGTGTTTGTAGTAATCATGGACCATCACATCTTACTTGCAATAAAGGCATAACGCACACTTTCTTGTCTTTCATTCGACGTTTATAGCAAAGACAAATACTGAATCTGCCTCTGATATCTACAACTTATCCATCTCTACTTGATGTATATTTTATCTACAGTAGACGAGCTGCATCAGGAGGCATCAAAAGTTTTTACCATTGAAGCTTCAAGACCGCCACCTATAAGCAAGACTATGCTAATTTAAACTCTGTAAGCTTCTTTAGCATTACATTTTAAATGGTGATTACAAAACAAAAGGCTTTATTTATAATGTGCATTTTTTTAGCCATGTTCAGAAATATATTACTGTCATTATTAGCATTGAAAACCAGATACCCTGCTTCCATGGCAACCCAGAAAACACAGACCCTTATGAAACTCCACTTTTCTTCTTCTGTATTAAAGATCAAAAGAAAAAAAAATGAAAAATCAATTACCAAATCAAGGTAAACAGAGCCATGTTGTCACTGATAATGCATCAATGTTTGCTTTCTTTCTCTGTTTCTCATCAAGCCAAACTGCTCTTTTCTACCACAAGGTCTTGGCTTGATTTTTTATGTATTTTTTGGTATTTGTGTTTTGAATTATGCTGTCCTTCCAATTTGATATAAGAAAATTGAAATCAGTCATGTCCAATTTTTACTTTCACCTTGGCTTCCGTGCTCCCTAATCACTATGAGCCGGCAAATGATGCAGTGTGCCGTTATATGACGTCACCCCAGCGCTCTGCATCAACAGCCAGCGCATAGTGATGAGGGAGCAGTAAAGCAGAGGCCTGGAGTGACAGACCTCGTGCTCCCACCACAGGATGGAGGATAAGAAAAGTAAGAGATGGGGAGAAAGGGGTGTAAGGGCTGTGCATATTATTATTATTATTATTATTATTATTATTATTATTAGCTTCAGCAAGTTGTCTTGACCATGTCTACATGCATTGAGTTGCTGCCATGTGATTGGCTAATTATCTATTTGTGTTAACAAGCAAAGTGGCCAGTGAGTGTATGTCATAAATTAATTTTATCTCTATCCTGCACATTTTTTTTATTGTAGTTACCCCCTCTTCATTCTTTACTAATTTTATCAATGCTCATAAATTTAAGTCCTACTGGATCACTATTGTGTTCATTTTTAAATTGGAGTGAAAAGTTATGATTCTCAAAGCCCTTTTTAGTATTATTTAAATGTTCATATAAAGTGAATTAAACAATTTTTATCCCCTGCTGATTTTCTACATTTAACCACCGACAAAGACATGATCAGTCTATAATTTTAATGGTAGGTTTATTTGAACAGTGAGAGACAGAATAGCAACAAAAAATCCAGAATACCACATTTCAAATAAAGCAAGATGTCTGGCTCGCAGGTGTCTTTTATACAGGTAACAAACTGAGATTAGGAGCACTCTCTTAAAGGGAATGCTTCTAATCTCAGCTTGTTACCTGTATAAAATACACCTGTCCACAGAAGCAATCAATCAATCAGATTCCAAACTCTTCACCATGACCAAGACCAAAGAGCTGTCCAAGGATGCCAGGGACAAGATTGTAGACCTACACAAGGCTGGAATGGGCTACAAGACCATTGCCAAGCAGCTTGGTGAGAAGGTGACAACAGTTCGTGTGATTATTCAAAACTGGACGAAACACAAAATAACTGACAATCTTCCTCTGTCTGGGGCTCCATTCAACATCTCACCTTGTGGAGTTTCAATGATCATGAGAACGGTGAGCAATCAGCCCAGAACTGCACAGGAGGATCTTGTCAATGATCTGAAGGAAGCTGTGACCACAGTCACTAAGAAAACAATTGGTAACACACTATGCCATGAAGGACTGAAATCCTGAAGCGTCTGCAAGGTCCCCCTGCTCAAGAAAGCACATGTACAGGCCCGTCTGAAGTTAGCCAATGAACATCTGAATGATTCAGAGGAGAACTGGGTGAAAGTGTTGTGGTTAGATGAGACCAAAATCGAGCTATTTGGCATCAACTCAACTCACTGTGTTTGGAGGAGGAGGAATGCTGCCTATGACCCCAAGAACACCAAGCAGAAGGCTCAAGAAGAAGCAAATGTTGGTCCTGAAGTGGCCTAGAAAATCTGTAGAGGGAGCTGAAGGTTCGAGTTGCCAAACCTCAGCCTCGAAACCTTAATGACTTGAAGAGGATCTGCAAAGAGGATGGGGCCTCCTGAGATGTGTGCAAACCTGGTGGCCAACTACAAGAAACATTTGACCTCTGATTGCCAACAAGGGTTTTGCCACCAAGTACTAAGTCATGTTTTGCAAAGGGGTCATATACTTATTTCTCTGAGTAAAATTAAAATCAATTTATAACGTACCGTATTTATCGGCGCATACCACGCACCGGGGTATAACACGCACCCCTGTCCAGACCGGAAGTGAGGGAGACGCGGCTGCAAATCATGCAGCTGTAGGATTTATTGGCGTATAACACGCAGGTAGGGTTTCCTCTTCTTATTTTAGTTATAAAAGTGCGTGTTATACGCCGATAAATACGGTATTTGAAATGCTATTTCTATGCTATTATTCTGCCTCTCTCTGTTCAAATAAACCTAACGTTAAAATTATAGACTGATGATGTTAGTAGGCAAACGTACAAAATCAGCAGGGGATCAAATAATTTTTTCCTTCACTGTAGTCTTCTTGCCAATGTCCTAAATGTTCTGCACACATATTGTTTCCTCGAAAAAAGTGACAAGGGAACCAGTGAAAACAATATGGTGAATTATTATATGAACGTGACTTTCAGTGAATAAACCTCTACCAACAAAAACAAAAAAGGTGCTGAACACTTTAGTGCAAGTGCTTGTGTTATACTCCATGAAGGATGTGCAAATTATCACAGAGGAAGGAATTAATGAAAAAAATAAATTTATTGGGGGAAGAAACCCCTTAAAATACATAAAAAAGGGGAATATAGCTGTAAAAAGTTAAACATAAAAAAATAATAAATAAACGAACGTGATAATAAATAAATAGATAAGAAGTTTCGAGATAAAAAGTCCTTATTTTAAAAGCATAAAGTCATAGAAATCCTCAACGCGTTTCGCCCAGATCGCCATCTTTTATTCTGTTCTCGTGCTGAACTTCCACAAACGTCGTTCCTCCACCCCGTATGTGTCATGACGTTTCGTAATGTTTATGCGTCTCTCCATTCTATGTCTCGCATTAATCCTGTAGTTTACCTGACAATGGGTATAAGACTTGGACAAGAGATTGATGAAATACAGAGCTTTTTATAACGAAAATCAACAAATATGCAAGAATAAGTATGCGAGTATAGGACTCACTGCCAAAACGGACACCAAGTGTCAGGATCACATTAGATACATAACAAATGTATACCTCAATGAATTATTATATTTAGATGTAGTAGTATACATAAAACAATAAACTATTAGTGGAGGCTCAATGTGCTGTTATTGTATAATTTCGTATTAATATATTCATATATGTATATATAAAAGGGGACCTCTATATTTGATAATAGACTTAACAAGAAAAATAATTGGTAAAATATACATAGAACAATAAACTATTAGTGAAGTTTCAATGTACTTTTATGTACCATAAGATATTTAAATAATTTTATATTATTATATTCATATATACATAAAAGGGGATTTCTCCCTTGCAGATAAGTCTTTAATTAGATACTAGATACTAACAGGAAGAATAATTGATTACACAGAATGAACACTAAATGAATGCTAGGATATCCAATTCAGTGTTTAGACCCCCATACTTAAAAGTTTTTAATTTAAAGATCCATTCCGTTTCTTTTTTGGATATATTTTCTGCAGTATTCCCCCTTCTCCAATTTGGTGGAACTAGATCTATCCCTATGATTCGGAAACCTTCACATGTAAATTTGGGGCATGTATTACAGTGTCGAGGAGCACTGTGTTCATATTTTTATTTCGGATATTGCCTAAGTGTTTGAAGGCTCTTTCTTTTAAGGGTCTTATCGTTCTTCCCACATGTTGGGCTCCACATGGGCATTGTAACATATAAACGTTTTTGAAGTTGCAATTTATACATTTCTTTATATGTTAAGCCCGTCATAGTACATCAAGAGATCGTTGGGGTAACCCTTCTGAAGAAAATCTTGTCTCATTTGTGTAACTTGATGTTCTAATTCATTTCGGTCCAGACAGTTCCTCTTTATTCTTCTAAACTGACTAAATGGAATATTTTTCAGCCAAGGGTGGTAGTGGTGGAAATAAACTATTACAGGCCACATTCTTCTTAAAAATCCTAGTCTGTATGGTACCCTCCTTAATATAAATTTCCAGGTCTAACAATTTGATTTGGGTATATCAGTAGGTGAGCGTAAATGTTAGGTGGTAGGATTTATTGTTAATATAACTCAAAAGGAAGGAGACTGTCTTTGCCCCCTCCAGATTAGGTTAGAACCTAGGTTTAGTTTTTCTTTCTCTTGAAAGGTCTTTTCTTTAAGATTTTTTTTTTCAAAGTCAGCTTTCTGGCAAGGCTTTTGGGGGACATTTCAAACCTTTTCTCAATAAACGTCTGCTCTTCATTTAAGATGGTATTGGAGAGGTTAAAAATATTTACAAGATCTTCCTCCTCTTTTTCATTACTGGGAACGTTTTCATTATTAAGTTCCTACTTTCTGGATCTTCTCCCCATCTTCTTTTATGTTGGAGGTGTCTCTCCATTCTTTTTGGATGATATCCGTTGTGTTTTTGTTTTGGTCATATTTTGTATAAATGTGGGCCCAATAGGTCTTCTAGCATCACCCTTGGTCTCTTTGTTTTGTTGTGTGTGTATTTTCACATATGGACGTGGAGATGGGGGAGACTCTTTTGCAATGGATGATCTTCTATTAAATGATAGCTTATTTGATTTAACTCTCTATTCATTAAATGCTTTCTTATTATTATTGCAATCTCTCACTAAACCCATTTCATAATCTCTTTTATCCCTATATAATATAATATATATATATATAATATTTCCTTTTTTTTCTTGATCTAATCATCTATGCTTTTTCAGCTCTTCTTTGTGTTCCAATATATATCCAATTAAATTGTTGTTTCAACCTTTCACAAAATTTACATCCTAAGCATTAAAAGCTGGTATTGTTATAGATCCTTGATCTTATTGGAGTAAGTTTATTTGCCAGATAAAATTGTAAGCTAGCCACATTCCACCACTGTCTAACTTCTCACTCCAATAACTTCCCTAACTGGTATCTTGGATTGAACCTCTGTATTAATACCTGTGTCAGTGTTAGTATTCATTACATTTAAATCCATCATTGTGGATAAAAAATTATGTCTTTTTCTCATATTGGTGAGCATATTGTGCCTGATGGTGACAATAATGAAATAGTATTTTACACAAGATGTAGTGTTTTGTTTTTATGAAAAGAGCAGATATACTGATTTCTTAATACCGCAAAGAACTGTTTATTTTATGTGGCTAGGAAAATTACAAATGTGCCCTAAACAAGCCTTTTTATTATAACATTTCACAGATATTCCTTGTTAATATATAAGCATTTATGAGCATATGCATGAAGTTAGGAGACGGAGGAGTCTGACCAGGGTGCAATGAAGAACCAGTCAGAGCGTGTGCGTGTCCTGACTTCTCCATGGGAGAGATAATCCTTGTGTTCTGATGAGAAAGGAAAGGAATTGAGACCATGGTGTTAGATGTTTGGATGTGGAGTTACAAATTACTGTAGCCATTCCGTGACAATGGCAAGGTTACACACCTATTTATGCAGTGCTATTTCCTTCTGGGACCTTTTTTCAGATTGGGTCTCAATGCCTCTGCTCGACCTTGCTTCAAGCCCTATGCACCAAATTAACACTATGAGTTACAAAACATAGGATATGCTGTCGAAAAAAAGCACATACATCATAGGGCATGCATTGTTATATGTATACTGGGGAGATATATAAATATATCTCACAAAATGAGTACATTTAGCCTGCAGGTATAGAATCCCACAACCCCGCTGCAGTTGACAGTTGAGGAGCAATGCAAACCGCAAAGATCTTAAGTAAAGCACGGCAAAATGAAATGTATGCTACTGCAGAAAATCACTTTGGCTTATGTGTTGGTGTATTAAATAAACCCTGCAAGATTTATAAAGTGACATGTCACAAAATATGTTATATTGCGAAAAAAACAAACAAACAAGAGTGATGAAGAGTGATTGTTGATGGTGAAGTGTTTCTTAGGTCAGTAAGAGGTGATACCTTGTAAAATCCTGTGTGGTATCCAGTCATGTACCAAGCCATTAGCATGCAGGCCAAGACATCTTCATCCTCCTGATCCTCCTCATCATAATCCTCCCACTCTGTACTGAAGAAAGGTGGAGGAGGCGGTGGTGGAGGCAAGGGGGCTGACTGAAGGCATAATGATAAATTCTCAAATCAAAGGTTTAAATTTTAGGGATTCCGTCACACTATACGGCCATCAGGCACCAGTGTTGCAGGTTGGGCTACACAGGATAACAGGTGTGAAATTACAAACCATTACAAGGCTGAAGCAACCACATACCGGGGGCCAGTTGTGCCAGGTTGGAAGATGGGCTCTTACAGGAGGAGGCGGTGGGGGCCAAAAGCAACCCTAAAAAGAGAAACATAGTGATCATTAATTCATTCCAACCTTCAAGACATTCCAAGCCGCCATAAAAACATATGCTCCAAAAACCTATAATGACGGCATGAACCCGCTACCTGACAGTTCCCGGTGCAGGGGACTGCCTCCCTCCTGACGCAGTGATCATTGTATGGAACAGGCACTATGGCTGCATACTACCATGCCATCAAAAGAAAAAATAAATGTAAAAAAAAGTGTCAACCGGTGGAAAATAGGCACCATCTGTGTATTACAACTCTCATCACCCTCAGCCACAAAAGCAGGTGCATAAAAAGATCAAAAGGCTGGCATACTTGTGAAAAAAGTAACTTTTTTATTTAAACTGAGGTTTTTATTATCTTATGTGATTTAACTCTTTGCACTGTGTGTGCCTACCCTGCCTTATGCTGTGTGCTGTTGTGCAGTCAAATGAGCGAAATGAGTTATATATACACTCACTGACCACTTTATTAGGTACAACTTGTTAGTCCCAGGTTGGACCCCCTTTTGCATTTATTCTTCATGGCATTCTTTTTACAAGGTGCTGGAAACATTCCAGAGATATTTTGGTCCATATGGACACCGATGGCATCACGCAGTTGCTGCAGATTTGTTAGCTTTACATCCATGATGTGAATCTCCCGTTCCACCACATCCCAAAGGTGCTCTATTGGATTGAGATCTGGTGACTGTGGAGGCCATTGGAGTACAGTGAAATCATTGTCATGTTCAATAAACCAGTTTGAGATGATGTGAGCTTTGTGACATGGTGCATTATCCTGCTGGAAGTAGCCATGAGAAGATGGGTACACTGTGGTCATAAAGGGATGGACAAGGTCAGAAACAATACTCAGGTAGGCTGTCGCATTTAAACAATGCTCAGTTATTACTAAGGGGCCAAAATGTGCCAAGAAAATGTCCCCCCCACCATAACACCACCACGACTACCAGCCTGAATCCTTGATAAAATGCAGGATGGATCCATGCTTTCACGTTTTTTACGCCAAATTCTGACCCTGCCATCTGAATGTTGCAGCTGGAATCGAGACTCATCAAACCAGGCAACGTTCTTCCATTCTTCCATTGTACGATTTGGGTGAGCCTGTGCGAATTGTAGCCTCAGTTTCCTGTTCTTAGCTGACAGGAGTGGCACCCAATGTGGTCTTCTGCTGCTGTAGGCAATCTGCTTCAAGGTTCGACGTGTTGTGTGTTCTGCCTATTTTCCTCTAACATCAACAAGGCATTTTCGTCCACACAACTGCCTCTCACTAGATATTTTCTCTTTTTCAGACCATTCTCTGTAAACCCTAGAGATGGTTGTGCGTGAAAATCCCAGTAGATCAGCAGTTTCTGAAATACTCAGACCAGCCTGTCTGGCACCAACAGCCATGCCACTTTAAAAAGTCACTTAAATCCCATTTCTTCCCTATTCTGATGCTCGGTTTGAACTTCAGCATGTTGTCTTGACTATGTCTACATGCCTAAATGCACTGAGTTACTGCCATGTGACTGGCTGATTAGCTATTTGTGTTAACAAGCAATTGAACAGGTGTACCTAAAAAGTGGCCAGTGAGTGTGTGTATGTGCGTATATATTGCAAATAACCTGTGCAAAAAAACCGCACCAAAAATTATAACTAACTTTGGCAAAGATTGATTGCCAAATGGCTGTGAAATACCTCAGACTCTCTACTTTCTAGAAATGTGCACTTTGTGGGTTTATTTATTGTTTTATTTGTTCATGATCAGGAGAGGGCTGTGTTAGCATGAATGTGTATGTGTAAGTGTTTGTGTGTGAGCATAAATGTGTGTGTCAGTTTGTGCTAGCATGAGTGTGTATGTGTGTTGGCATTGTGTATAGTGTTGTGTGTAAATGCGTATGTGCTAGTGCGTATGTGAGTTACCTGGTGGAAGGGATCAATGGGGCCACTTAGCTTAGCCACTTTGTTTTTCCTGCCCCCCCCGCCCAAGAAGCTATCAGCACTGTTCAGTATTACCATTACAAAGCCATATACCAAATGTGAAAATAATGCAAGACTTTGGACCAGCAATGTATGACTTCTAATTGCCACCAAAATATAAAAAAACTTAAATATAAGGTATTTCAAAACTAAAGACACATACTAATATAATGTATGTTGGGGTATTTTGGTCAACTCAACTATTATCATATCTAAATCATACAAAATGTGGCTTTTTGTATATTATATATCATCCATACTAAATGTTGATATACATATCTAAAAGTTGTATCACTGTTCTTGAAATACTGTAGCTGTCCTTGAAACGATGGTGTATTATTTGTTTGGGTACAGTAAACATGAAAAAGAGGAATCATAACTAAACAAACATAAAAATGAAAGCAGCTCTAGATTTTGGAGTACAAAGTTAAGAATGGGTTAAAACAGACCCAAAAGCTTCACCAACTTACTTAACAAGAAAGCTAATGTTTAATACCACTATATCCAGGTCATAGCTTTAAATAGTAAATTCCTTTTACAGTAACCGTAGCCATGTTATGTAATACAAGGCAGGATGCTTACCTTTGGTGGTGGAGGGGGAGGTAGTGAAGGGGGTGGAGGTGGTGGGGGTGGCGGAGGTGGGGGAGGAGGTGGGAATGTGTACATCCAATCTGACTTCTTTCCTTGCTTTCTCCAATTGCGGGATAGATCTGGTGAAGAGGTGGAGCTTCTCCGTGTGTAAAGCCAATCGGTGTCTTCCTCATCCTGCCAATCAAACCATGGCATGTGAAAGGTATTCAGTCCTAAAATGATCCTACTCTCTGTCTCCCAAAAATCCAGGATTTATTTTCAACTCTGTCAGCTCTAGTGATGTCAGGAATTGTCTCTCATTGTGTCACCCCTAAAGCAACCAGAAATAGTTTTCCCCCAGACAGGGGTGTGGCAAGCTCTTTTAAGGATGCTTTGTTTCTTAAATTTAATAAACTCCATTTACCCAAAATGTCAATCCTGCAGTCATAAAGGTCTTTCTCTGATTAGTGTAAAAAAATACTGTTCTCTTACATTAAAAGTGCCAGACCCTATCACTTCCTTTAATAGCACTGGTCTGCCCCAGACATGTCAGGCTGTGTACCCCTGAGCTGTCCAGTCCTAGAGGTGCAGGACTCGCCTGCTTCTTGCCGCGAGAACGTAGGAGGGCACTGGGTGGAGGCATCAAGTCAGCCAAGCTGTGCTCTTCCTCATTCTTATATTCCTCATACACCACCACACAGGTGCCCTGCACCTCATCCACAGAGCGAATAATTGCACAGTACATCTGTCCATCCTCCGACCACTGCACTGAACAACGGTCACCAACTTTCCACTGCAGACAAGAATGAGTGACAAAAAGAAATGAGAGAAGTCGTGGGATGATGGGTGGATGTCGGGCAATCAAAAAGTAAAAAAAAAAAGGTGTCATGGTGGATGTGAAACAGGAGAAGTAAACATAAGCGTAAACTAGCGATGGAAGAGGGTCTGGCACTGCTAATTAAGCTAGAAGAATGTGGTATGTCACAAGTAGAACCCTTCACTAACCATGAGGGCAGGGATGGGATGTTGTCAGCAGTCTGGTAGTAAGAGTTAGAAAGATTGTGTTACCTGTCTGACAGGAGGGGTGCTATCCCCACTGCTCCCCACCGACACTATTTCATCAAGCTGATGTCTCTCAGTGTTTCCATAGCCATCATATTGCACTACACATGTCCCATTTTCCCGGTCTATAGACTTCACTGTAGCTGGATAAACACAGCCATCTTCTGACCAAACAGCACTGCAGGGATCCCCCACCTTCCACTGTAGAGAAATAGAATCCTAAGCTTGTGGTAAATCAAGAGTGAGGACAACTGAACGTGGACATAAGTATATTTTACAGCTTTGTCCTCCCACCCCCCTTAAAGTGCCTTTTCAGGCCCAATGTTTCTGTTGTCAGCACTATGCCACTAACACAAAAGGCTGTTTATTTTAACTGGGACTCCAACATCTCAGGGCCACCATGTTACCTCAACTGACTACAGTGAGGTGGAGACAGCAAATTCCTGTCTCCACCTCACTGTTCCAGGTTTTCCAGACTTGAAATGATCTGCTATATCAGTACCCTTAATAAAGTAGCTGAAAGAAAGGGTGTGCAAAAAAACAAACAAGAAAACAGCACAGAAAACCAACACTTTACATTATCTTCAAACATGTTTAACACATATCCTATGTATTGTTTAGCAGCTCAAAGTAAAACATGAGTGTTTAGTCTAAAATAGTAGTTTTGCTGTAGCAAGCAGTGATTATTGTCTTACCAGTACTTTTTAAGAACACTTATTTTTGTTCATACTGCCAAGATTCTACAGACAGTAACCACACAGGAACTATGTTTCCTTTCAATAAGAGTAACCCTGTTGATCTTAGTGGCAACAGGATAAATTACAATTTCCCAGTACGCACTCATTATTTTCTTACAATCACTAGTTAATGTCAAGAAATTCTGTGAATAGCCGTTCTGAGTGTGACTCACTTTGGAAGCAAGGGGTCGAGTGAGAAGAGGTGGGGGCTGCACCTTTTTCTTTTTGCTCCACTTTTCCACTTCATCCTTTGGATGATCTCTATGACCCTCTCTCTCCCAGTCTGTTTCACGTGGTACCTCACGCTGGCTATCTTTCTGAGGGTCTCCTTGCACAGTGGTTCCCTCTGGTCTCCTATTCTTATCACTGCATCTTAGCATGTCCTGGACATGAAGGAAATTAGTTATTATGCAATTACTTTGGAGCCACATAGGCAAATGCAGCAAAGTGAATGTTACCTGGAAGGACTGCACAGCTTTCTCATAAGACTTAATGAGGGCAGCATCATCCCATTCATCAATATCTTCACTCTGCAAGAAGACAAGAATTGGTTCAGTCACTTCTTTCTAAGGAATAACACAAGCCTTACCCCTAATACCATACTGGCCTTACCAGTACATTGCAAACTAGACAACAAATGGTATTTCAAATACTGGTATTCTACTTTAGATGTACAGGCCCGTCTGAAGTTTGCCAACGAACACCTGAATGATTCAGAGGAGAACTGGGTGAAAGTGTTGTGCTCAGATGAGACCAAAATCAAGCTATTTGGCATCAACTCCTGTTTCCGTGTTTGGAGGAGGAGGAGGAATGCTGCCTATGACATGGAGGTGGAAACATTATGCTTTGGGGGACAGGACAACTTCACCGCATCAAAGCGACAATGGATGGGGCCATGTACCGTTAAATCAGGGTTGGGAACCTTCTTCCCGCAGCCAGGGCATTGAAAATGGGTCATGGATGGGTATTCATGATGGAGGAGTGGAAGAGGACTCCAGTGGCAACTTGTGAAGCTCTGGGGAACTCCATGCCCAAGAGGGTTTGGGCCCAATTTGGACATTTCCACTTAGGGGTGTACTCACTTTTCTTGCCAAGGTTTAGACATTAATGGTTGTGTGTGGAGTTATTTTAAGGGAACAGCAAATTTACAATGTTATACAGCCTGTACACTCACTCTTTTACATTAGCAGAGTGTAATTTATTCAGTGTTGTCCCATAAAAAGATAATAAAAATGAGAGGGGTATACTCGCTTTTGTGAGATACTGTATATATCTTGAGTTTTTGCATTTCAGCCATAGACCTCAGAATATTGGGCACACTATGTATTTGTGTTTTTACATGTGCACACCAACACAACATATGCCAACACAGTGATGTTAAGGGAACAGAAAACGACCAAAGCTCGAAGTTAGAATAGGTCTCAGAATAGGCTAAATTTGTCTCTGTTGCTAAGCAACCCATCCATTAGAAGCATTCATAGCTCTTGCATCATAGGGCAGCACCCTATAATTTATTAGGAGACAAAACTCCAGCATTTTATGAAATATACCATATTCCATGTACCTGAAAATAAAATTTCAGTTGAGGCACTAAACCAATTTCCCATTTTACCTTTACCCTAAAACAAGATGTACATTTGAGAAGGAACAGTCAACCTGTTTTCTAATTGTTATTTTACATGCAATGTACCCTACAATCTCATTATGCCTCCTTAGATGGTGCAGGTAGCACAACTTGCCTAGCAAGTACATAAAACACTGAACATTTGCTATTTCAATCCTGGAGCTCACACATACTTTGTGCTATAAGGTAAATATATCAAATCAGAACTTGATCAAAAGTTTAGTAATGGTGCATTTTTAAGCATTTTACAAAGAACTCTATGGATTGATCTTTTTAAATAAATGGCAGCAGAGACGCAATATTGTTTATTCCCACAGACAACCGGGACAAACAACCATGCCATGTTCAAAGTCACTAAAATCCCCTTTCTTACTCATTCTGATGCTCGGTTTTAACTTCAGCAAGTTGGCTTGACCATGTCTACATGCCTAAATGCATTGAGTTGCTGTCATGTGGATGGCTGATTAGCTATTTGTGTTAACAAGCAATTGAACAGGTGTACCTAATAAAGTGGCCCGTGAGTGTATGTTGTGTGGGTACAATAAAAACAAAAAGGGTAATCCTGCTTGATCAAACATCCTAAAAACAAAAGGTCTAGGTTCGTAGGTACAAAACACATCAGAAAAAAATGGTTAACTTATGAGCTACCCAAGTTTGGTCAACAAGCATGGAAACAGGTGTGCTGCTATATCACAAGTACAGTGTGTCACAGTGGTACGTCACAGTGGCATAATAAAGATGGGAGACCAATTTGTTATTAAATTAATACAAATTAAAAAATCCAAGACTGTTACTTTAAAGGTATCAATACCATTCCTATCCAATCTGTTTGTTTTTCATCCTCTGATTGTTTTAGAGTGTATGAAGTATTTATTTTTTTTAAGAGACATGCATTTTCTCATGTCCTAGGCACCTCCCCAAAGAACGCATATTGAAGTACTTTGATATGCATTAATTTAACTTTTTTGTTAAAAAAAACCCCAACAGAAATCATTTACCTTTTTCGAGATGTGCAATACCACCTCTGTGGTCCCTATTTCTCCTGGCTAATTGACTGCTTAAAGAACACAATCCGTGACGGGGGAAAAGCTCCCACTGTAGTCAATGGAAGTGATTTCTGTGCTGGCACTGGAGAGGACCGGCGGCAAAAAATATGGGCAGCAAAAGATCTCCTACAAGCCAAGTAGCTCCGAAGCAGGAAAAAAAGCCAAATGCATATGGAGTGTGTGCGTGTGATGGGGGATTTTGCCCCTGAGCCCCCCCCAAGCTCCTGCTTTGCCTATATTCTCCACTAGCCAGCTCCTGCAGTAAGACCCCCATCATGCATGCACAGAAAGGAGTCATTATTGTTTACTTACTAAGTGTTTAAACATGCGTCGATGCTTGGTGAACATGTTCAGGGAAGCCAACTATCCCTTTAACATGAGGTATTTGTAACATTAGCTTGGAATTAAACTATCGTAAACAAAATTTAGTGCTAGAAGCTTGTGCAAAATCTGCATGAGACATTGCAGGCAGAATCCAGGAATTATGTTGCAACTTCCTACTTCGGTTGACAGTAGGATTCCCATGCACTGTGCAATCATGTGAGATGAAGGAACATTTGCATGGAATGCCCTGGCTATCCGTTTGATGGATGTCAGAGCTGTAAAATATAAATGTGATTATCTCAAATGGAACATTATATAAAAATGATAGTAAAAAAAAAGGGGGCAGATGTAAGATTCAATAATAGTTCTGTATTACATATGGCGGTTTCCCTTTAACCTTATGCAAGCAATACCAACAGAGCTGACAGAGGAGGTAGAATACATACAATAAATTGCATTCCACGGTACATTAAGTTCTCAAACGCAGAAAAACACGCCGATGCTGTTGCTGTTCTCAGCCATTCGAAATGTAGTTCGGAACAAATGGTCTACTATAGAGAAGGCCCATGATGACTTGTTGCTAGGCAGATAAAGCTGACTACATGTACGTGCCGGTGAAAATTGCTATATTATCCATAGAGTGATCAGATTACAAATGACCCATACCCCGCAGAACCTAACGCTATGTTATTATTTATAAATAATAGTAAAAAAAACAATATATTCTGAAGCACAGCACAATGGATGAACATATTCTGTAAATATGACTCAACATCCAGCAGACATGTCTAGAACTAGGTAATACGAGAATTGACATTCAGACTACTTCCCACTTGTACAGAGAAAAATATCGTAATTGGTAATGGTGCTATGCTGCCGTTTAGACATATAAAATGTAAGCGTAGTTTTTTTTAGGATCCCATGTCATTTGATACACGTACAAAATCATATTCACACACAATTATGGCTACAATATCCACCGCATAACCACGAAATGATCAAGACACACGTATGTACAGAGAAATTGGGCATGCATACATTTACACACAGTCACCTGGGAGCTGTCCTTATGATAGACTATTTCCCTGTCACACGCTGCCATCCCTCCAGTCAAAGCCTCAGAACAGTCCCAGCCACCGGTACTCCATCCTAACGCTACAGCCAATTTGCGCCCCGTACGCAGCGAACTATGGGATATGTAGTCCGCTTTCCATAAAACGCTTGCACAAAACAAGCATGCAAAGACTCAATTTCCCACATAGCACTGCGGTAAATAGAAAAAGGCGATGTAGACGCCAAGCGTGCTTAGTGATCAGATAACATAGTGACGCCTAGCGTTAGATGTGGGACTTTGCAACATGAGTCATGACAGGCATTCTATATGTCAGTGCGAACGTACGTTATGGTGTTTTTTAAAAGCTATGCCACATTTTATAGTTAGCATGATTCTGATATGATAGGGAGGGGAAATTCGCATAAGAGCGGGAAGTACAGTTTTAAGAACTCTGTCATATATATTAAGTCAATTGTACACACAAAAACTGTATAAATAAAGTTTTTATTGTGTATTATGTACATTGGTAATTCACTTCACAAGGTCCTTCATGTACTTCCATCCTTCTGCCGAGTATTCACAAGCCTTGCTTGGAGCAGATGAGAGTGCCGCTACAGATTTCTGGACACCTGCAAAAGTACAGGAATAAGGAAGAGTTCTTCAATGCCTACAACATAACACAAGCATATTAAATTAGGTCTTTAGAGTCCCCTTGGTATAAGGGACCTCATCACAGGTTATGGTATACTACAAGTATAAAGGTGTATATATTTTTTGTGCAAACTTATTGGTTATGTTTAATGTATACTTTATTTCATTTTACCACTTGAACTACTGGTTTACAATAGCACAATATTTTTTTTTTTTAACTTTAGAATTAAGTTGCAGGTTACTGCTGTTACCTTGCTTAAGAAACATCAGTTATGACCCTCGTTTGGTGTATCCAGTGGACAGAGACTTTATTGTACTGCCTTATGTGACTATTGATTTGACATTGCCCGTTACCCAGGTGTTGCTGTAACAGAGGCTCAAATGGGGTCACATAATATGTATTTCTAAATGACCCCGTGTAAGTAGTGGCATCTAGCTTCAGTAAAGATATAAATGACGCTTGAGGTACAAGGGAGAGCTGTGTGAGCTGCACCATAGAGGACGAGAGGGTGTGAATATGTGGAGGGATTGCCGGTGGAGGGCAAGCAGACACTGCTAACCTGAGGCTCATCTCTGCGCAAAGAGAAATCATAGCTTGGTGGGAATTTTCTAAATTGTGTTTTTTTCCAGAAAAGATTCAGAATCGGTATCAGACAGTGTATAATTATTTACTAAATAAAAAGAAAAAAACAAAATTTTGTGGAAGGAAAATGTAATGTGGGATTCAGTCTATTATTGAACTAAATCTCCCCTGATGATCACCAAGTGGAATATATTCACAAGCAATTTAGTACAACCACAGCAAAAGGGAAGCTTGTCATCCGCAGCATACATTTTCCCAACTACATCAGAACTGTTCAATCAAGGGCTAAGTAATAGTGTCCTTGGGCAAGCTGAAGCAGCCCCTATAAAATGCACAGTTCAATAGGAGTGGCAGCAAAAAACATTATGTATTATCCAGGTCCACCTACATCTTTCTCACAGGACATGCTAACTGGGGAAAGGCCTTCACAGTGAAGTAAAAGTTTAAACCCCTTCACGCCCGGTGACATACCAGGTACGTCATACCCAAGTGGGCTCATTTGTTCTGTGACGTACCTGGTGTGTCATGCAAAAAAAAAAAAAAATGCCCCCACGTCGCCACAACCGTGGTGATCGCGCAGCACTACTGCTGCTGCTGCTGCTGGTGTCTGGGCAGACCAGCACAGCAACCCTGAGTCAAACCCTGCCCCTCCCGAGACTTTGATCGCTACTACAGGAGCGAATCTACAGGCTCAACACACAATCACAAGTTGTTTTAGTAATTTCATGTACCAAGGTAAAGAAATGTACTGAAATATTGTATTTGGATATAATGAGTTTGTTAAAAATTAAGTTTTACTGCAATGTTTAGGCCAGACTAGCTCTAAAACGGTTAAATCAAGTGTTTTGGGATGCCAACTTTCAAAAAAATATATACTTTTGTTTAGCAGTTTTCTTTTTCTGGATACTTTTGGGGAGCATAAGATTTTTAAAAAATCTTGTTTAGAAACAGCGATGCATGTCAATATTTAACCCTGTAACCCTGTACTCAAATACTTTAATATGCATTCAGATTTTGGTAGGCTGTTTGGGGCAGTAATAAAACATTTCAGGTAGGAGGAGCTTAATCTCTACTTTGTCCTTGCAGACATTACCCCAGTTCCAGGACTCGCAGACAGAGAAATCAAGTTTTGGTGCAGATGGGATCTGTAAGAAAACAAATATTTTATAGATTTTAATAGATGAAAATCACATTTGACGTGTTCCCTCAACCATACTCGGGTAAGATCCTGGACACACTGCCTGCATCTATAGGCACACCAGTGAAATGGCTCAGAAAATGTAAATATTACTGAATCTCTGTAAACACAATTGGTACCAAGGCAGATAAGAATTTTTGTGAAGACCTGAAATAGTCTGCTGTTCTACAGATAATTATCTTATATATTTTTGAAGATATTTCCAATAATGTAGGTTCAGATCCGGGTGCAGTAAGGTAAATTGCATCTTATTATCCGTACCTGCCAACCAAAGTAGTCTGCCCATTCCTGCAAGGCTGGAGGCACAGCAGAAACTGTCTTCTTTAGGACGTCCTCCCCCTCTGTACTGCTCCCCAGAAGCCCCTGGTCATAGGCCACATACACTGCTCCACCAGCCACAGCCGCCTTGGTAGTAAACCTGAATGAAAGTAACAAGCACTACTAGATACACCATAACAGAAGCATGGAGTAATTAAAACGAAGAGTTACATAACTAAGTATACACATCTTTTGTTTAAAATATCTTGGTTGACCTCGCCTCCAATGCTGTTCCGTAGTTGTTTATTAATAAATATACGTAGAGAAGCGGAGGCTTCTACCAGCGTATGCAAGGTTACTATTTAGAAAGGGCATGCGATTAAGTAGCGATACCATTCCTAGAATGCAAATCTGTCTAATACTTTTGTCTGATGGGATGCTTTATTAGTGCACCTCCATCCGTAACTTACTTCAGCAGTCTCAGCACGGCAGGCGCCATCTTTCATCCGGCCAAGGGCACTCAGCGATGACAGCTGATCCACTTCCGGTCGTAGTTGGCGCGCAGTGTGTTATGGGATTTGTAGTCTACGCACAGTCTTCGCAAATCGTATTTTTACCGAAGAAGAATTATATCAGAACTAGGGTAGCCTGAGGTTACGTGAATTTATTACAACAAATAAGTATGTTGACTTTTTCAAATTTTTTAAATTAGTAAGAAATAAGTTTACATTAAGTTAGTAATTTATCAGGCGTTGTTGAAAAGTAACATTCAATAAAATGATTTATTAAAAGGTTTATAATAATAATAATACACCAGGGCCACCTTTGTTATAAACAGTAAGTCATGTTGGACTTGTACTCCGACTGACTTGGCAAGCGGATGGTGATACATGGTTTGGAAAGTGGAGCCCAGGTACCAACCATGCGTGTCATATGTGTTGACAGTGTAGGGCAGGGGTGCTCAAACTGCGGCCCTCCAGCTGCTGCAGGACTACATCTCCCATACTCCTCAGCCAGCCCCTTAGCTGAAGGAGCATTATGGGAGATGTAGTCCTGCAGCAGCTGGAGGGCCGCAGTTTGAGCACCCCTGGTGTAGGGTATCCTTTCCGTGATTACTACAAGCAAGAAAATATTTCTTTAGTGTAATGAGGCTGTCAATCGGCAGCCATCATACCTACTTCCACCAGAATTGTTGCATGTTTGTTGTTCAGCACAGTGCCAGTGCACTACACTACCGGAAGTCTTGGGGCTCAGCACAGATTAAAGGCCTGGTCCCCATGTCCCTCCCATCAGCCCAACCCATATCTATTAAATTGCTCCATCCAGTGCGCCACTTTATGATCCTCCCATAAACACACCTAATAAGAGCAAGGGGGAGTGGGGCATATAGGTGCAGTATTTCTTTGCCCCATAACTAACGTGCATATCTAACACGCAAACTCCCTCTAACACCCTGTGTGGTTTCTGTGCCTCTGGGAGTTATAGGCATGTCCATGTATATAGCAGTTTGGAATGCCACATGCACTGGCCGCATACGCAGTGGGCGTCACCAGAAACCCTGCCCTTTTGCCCTAAGGTGAACTTCTGCCAAAATGGAAGCACTTTCTCTGACGTCTCTTTCCCCGGATTAAAGTATTGTGGTAGAGGACAACACCAGAGGCAATTTTGGCGGAAGTTTGTGCCAGGTTATGTCTGTGGAGATGCGGGTGAACACAGAAGATGGAAGAGAGAGAAGATGTAGAGCATGAAGGAGGAAGTAGAGAAGCGAGAGTATGAGAGAGAGAGAATGAGAGTTTGAGTACTTTGTTTTCGTCTGCTTTGTGGGGATTTGGCCCTGTTTTTGAGTACTAATCAATGCGTAGGAATCCAAATGCACAAGTCTAATAAATAGCGTAAATGATGCAGGTTAGGAATGAGGGACCCTCATAATTTGTCAATGCACCCCAGGAATGCAGCTAAAACTACAAGACTACATATACCGTACTATATATACCTGTAATAGTCCTTAGTCGGTAATAGGGAAATCCGCTAACACTCAGCTATAAATCAGTTAATACTGTGGAATGTGTTTTATGGAATGGCAATTTCTAGCATGTGATCCTGTGATCACATGTGAACAGCTTTTGCAACTGCACCCTGCTAAACACCAGTATGTCATAACGTGCAGCACACAACTACAGACAATCAGTGCTGAATTACTTGGGAGGAACAATCCAGATATGGGCTCAGTGAGAGGATGGTGTACCATAGCACTGGTGGGGATTCTGGGATATCTTTATATGGACAATTTCAACCTTGGTAAGAACGACATACCATGAAATTTGATGAATTTCTGCAGGGATCCATAACTCCATGGGGCTTAAAAATTGTCTGTCACATGTCATTCTATCCACAGCCAGCCTTGCCAATGCTAGGGTCCTTGTCACTGGTGCAAGCACTGGCATTGGGGAGGAAATTGCTTATCACTATGCCAGGGCTGGAGCAGAACTTGTCCTAACTGCAAGAAGGGAACATGCACTCCAAAAGGTGAGTAACCTGAGCTAGTCGTAGAGTTGCAAAACTCTGGAAGCAAGAATAAACAAGACTCATACAAAAAAAGAGTTAACCCCACCTGTAATGTGAGACAGGCAGGTTTTCGTAGAGCTGTGAAAGCTGAGGAATAGGATTAAAGGTAAAGCATGTGAGTCCATTGTAAACTGTCACTCCCGCTTCCACGTATTATTGTTAGAAATAACAGCAGGACTTGGTTCCCTTGTGTAATATCTCTGTCTTTGGGTTTTTGGAGTTTTGTTTCTCAATAAGCAGGGTAATAAAATGTATTGATTTAATTGAAATGTGACATGGAGTTTGTTTTACAGTTAGATGTGGCTTTTGTAGGGCTTACTGTAGGGTCAATTTGAGATGTAGAACTATGTAGGACTGTGGGACCTGCCCTTCCCACTGTGATGTGACACTAAATGGTAAAATTATACAGCTATATACATTCCTTGTAACACATTTTGCATATGCCATGAAATGGTTAATAGCATAGTTCTTTTCGATTCACTATAGGTGAAGACAAAATGCATGGAACTTGGAGCAAAGAATGTGTTCCTGGTTCTTGCAGACATGGGAGAACCTGCAGCTCGTAAGCAAGTACTTGACCAGGCCATCTCTTTGCTAGGTGAATGTGTGCAATGTTAATTGCCATACTTTACTGTATAATAACAATACAGATCTTCAAATGCAGCTTTTCTCTCAACAATTACGAGAGGTAGTAGGAAGTCGTGCTTCTCTGTAACATTCTGTTAGGACCTTAGGACAGCCAAGAGAGAGAATCCCAGTCAGTGACCCGATAAAAAAATAACATTTGTCAGACAACATGTTCTATGTGTGGCCAACACATATTCACAAAGAGGGAATACATAGTCAGTGTGCAAATGGCTGCCATTGCTAGGAACCACAACAAAGCTTGGTAGTGTTCCAAGTCTTCAAATCAAACAAGTCTAGGAAGTAACTACCCCATTAGTCACCCCTGTATACAGGATGCAAGTAATTTTCTGGACTTGGTTGACTTGGCAGCTGTTGTAAAGTCAGAGCTTATATACCAGTGGCAGGCATACCCCCTCCACAATCTGGTTCTATTGTATGGCATATGTTAAATATTCAATCACTAACATTATTGCACAAATTTTTATTTGTTATACTTTATGTGGCTTGCAGACCACAAGATCTGAAACATAATTCTCATAATAGATGTCTCCTGCAACTGTATATTCAATGCAGTATATATGGATCGTAGTAATTCTAGCATCTATGAGGTTTTATATCAGTCATTAAAATATAAACACTGTTCTGTTCTCTTAATGTCCCTTAAAAGTGGGTGAGTTTGTGTGGTGCATAGCACAAGTTCATAGGGACCCAGGTAAGGACCAAAACCCTAAAGGAGTCTGAGGCAAATTGACTTGTGCTTGTATCTGTCCACTCTTGTCAACCTGAGCTTAGCCATTAAGCTCCAAAACAGCTGTCCTATTGAAAAGTAAGTTTAAAAAAGCATACAAAAATAGGCCATTTAGCAAGCAAATCAGATACATGCTTGGAAGTACAGGTAATCTTGAAGCAATATCTTGAACTGTTTAAAAAAATGTTAACACAGCAACTAAATAATGCTCACTTGATTAATGCCCGTGTGTCATAGTTGAAAGTTCAACTTTAAGTGATAACAAACTGGTATCTCAAAGGTTTGACTAAAGGATTTATCATCTAACTTAAGAGTGCAGACCTCTTTACCTAATGTATCAGTTTGTATGAATGAAAAATGAACTATTAACATGTCTATTTTGAAAGCATTCTTTACAGCATTTTTCACACCTGCCTAACACTTATACACAGTGCTATACATTTTTTTTTTTTAGGCAAAAAGGCCTTTAAAAAAAAAAAAAATTTTGATCCTGTGGTATCAATGGATAGCTCTGGGTCCCTAGTTGATTAGGCTAAAAAAGTGACTTGATTATATAGACCGGACACTACCAAAATAAACTTAAAGCTATATATTAAATTAACCCAATAGGGTCAGGTAAAAAGTTATTAAAAACACGTTTTTTTAAAACCTGGGTTCTGGGACCCAGGGAAGATGTGTTTATTTGTATTCGTACAAACTTGTTTTTTTTAACAAAAAATGCCTGTTTCGTGCATTTGAACAAATCTCCGATAATCTGGTCGAGCCCAGATTAAACTGTTAAAAACAATTTGCAATGGTGTTAAGATTTTGTTAGGATTTGTCCATTCGTTTCCATGTGTATCTGCCAAGCTAAAAGCTGTTTCAACACCATTACAAGCCGTTTGGCGCTCCTTGATGTGGTAAATTGGGAAGGGACTGTGTATAGGAGGGTATATACCACTGACTGAAGATATGTAGAAGTAACAAAAAAAACCAAGAGGTGGTCTCAGTAATGATTATGGCCTGTGGGAGTTTTTCGTTATTTTTTTTTGCCAATCAGTATTTACAAGGGGAAGGGACAATCATTACATATATACGTGTGCTGATGCCCTTTTACCTTTTTGCTCATATACAACACTGCAAGTTAATTACTAAAGTGATAGTTTATTTTAGTGCAGAAAATTTACTGGTGTAGTGTACCAGAAGCTGTAGTGTACAGTCACACTGTGCGCAAGCCCAGTAGAATATGCAAGGGGGGATTCAGTCTGTCTGCCAGTACCTGTCCCATGCCCTGCTCTGTCTCTGCTGCTGCAGCTTAATTTCCTTCCTTGATGTGAGGGATACAATCTTTTTAAATTTTGTGTACCTTCTGTTTTCTTCATCACTGACCTTGGGCTTCAATAAAACAAAATGGAGGTTGGCACGTCACCCACTGAAACCAACACTGTCTTGTTCAGCCATACTTTTCAAAATCACCTTCTAATTTGTTTTGTCAATGAATATAGCAGCCACGGTATTCTGCCCATTCCTTGGAACTCTGTGGATTTCAGCATGTGTCTAAGGGTCACAAGAGTGAAAGGGCAGATTTTATGGGTTGCACAATCTAGTACATCATTGAAAAAAACATGAAGAAAATGTTAACATATTGTTAAATGAATTACTAAACAATATATTTATATAATATTGTTTTTTTATTTTTAAATTAATCTATGCAGGTTGGGAGAAGTGGGTACTTTTGTCAATCATCCCCTGTCCATGGTCCATTTTCCCCCCAATATTCAATATTGGAGCAGGTTTGTCAGTGGGTAATTGACTGCTCAGCTACAGTCTTTCTGCTCTTCCTGCACAGCTCAAACGTATCAGAAGATTAGAGTCCATGTCAAATTCACTTACCATTTTCACCTAGTTGAATAGAATACGGTGCCAGGTAAAGAGGCAAATCCACACCAAACAAAATTTAAGGGGCCCACTTGTTGTATGCATGAAAGTGCTCCTACAACTCCTGACACAGACAGGTTGCTTACACCAACTTGCCAGGGTAATTTTGCTTCTGGGTTGAATCCCCAATGCAATCAGTGAGCAGACCATGGAAGCTCAGAGATACCTTAGTAATTTTTACGTTTTAGTTTTCCTAGAAATTTGGGTTTTGTGGATCCCTATTAAAGTGCAACTATGAACCATAGTTATTGTCCAGCATTGCAGTTCTGCAACTATTATCTAGGAAAACCCAGTCATTTGGAACATTCATACAGTGACCCCCATCTGTTACCTTTGCATTTGTGCATAAAAATTGGATAGAAAGTTGGGTAAGATGTGTGGCATGCTTTGAATGATTTAGGCTAAAATAACGCATCTATTTTTGTAGAACTTTTTTGTTTTGGAACTCCTTAATTGATAGATCCAGTGGCATATTCTAATCGTCCTAGCAAGTTTACGTGGTGCTGCAATTCTTTAAAATAGCATCATATCCCATTGTGGAGGATGGCTAGGGAACTGCCTCAGGTCAGACCTAGGACAGCCCTCAGTCCTAGGTCTGACCAGAGGCAGACCTAGACCACGAAAACACCCCCTTAGTAGGTAGGAAAGGGGTCTACCTCACGGAAAGGAGAAGGAAGAGGGATAGAAAATATAGAGACTGAGGGGAGCACAGAGAGTGAACTAAGAGAGGGCCAAAGAAAGGAAGCAACGCTGAGAGTAGGAGCAAAGTAGAGTTTATTAATAGGGCTTTGAGACAACTGCATTATCATTTTGCAAGGTCTTTAAAGGCTTCCCTCAACTCCAGTTCCGGGTTCGGGATATATCTGTCATAGCATGACGATTTCCATCTTCCTAATCTCTTGACTATGTGCACCGGTATGTTGTTTTGAGGGGCTGCAGATATTGCCCCAATACAGAAGGATTGGCCCGAGAAGGAGTTGGGATTATAACCTAATTTTTGCGCTAGGCGATTCATGTATAACATGAAATCTGTCGTGATTAGGGGGTTCGTGGGGAAAGTTAGTAAAGTATTGGAGAGAGAGGCTGCCAAACACTTCAGTGCCTTAACCGGGCACCAGGCGTTAAGGGAAGGGAAATATGGGATTTGGAAGCCTGAACCTGTCTGGTGCATGTTGTTATGTGCCAGAAATAGGATAAAATAATCGGACTGCCACTGTAAATCTTTTGACCCTCAGGATTTGGGAGCTATTGGAATTTGACATGAACTCACCGGGTCTTAGAAAACCATAGAAAGCTGAGTAGATGGCGGCCTTTAGGATGATATTTGTGTGGGCTTCAAATGGAGCTGAATCTAACAGGTCGGACAGGGATATGAATACATCTCCATTGATAGGCAGCCCCTGTGGTCTGGTCCTTACTTATCCCTTTAAGTAATGCTTTAAGAGGGTATGCGCTGAGAATGGATGGCCTATCCGGGTGTGTTAGGGTTGAATGCCCGTTAGATGTAATTTTATTGTATTGGGGAAAGCTTCAGATTGGTGTGACAGAAAGTAGAGCTGAATGTAGGGAGAAAGGGGTCAGAGAGGCCGTAATCTCTAAGGAACTGAGTCAACAGGGCCCACCCTCTGTTTTAGGATCTGTTGCTGGGAGACAGGGAGCGGGTTATTAGCCTACCGGTATCAAGCAACAAAGGTGTCAATCTAGAACTAGAAGGTGGAATGGGGGCCCTGGTTCCCTGCTTTTCGACCAATGGCTGTTCCATGAAGGATATGTGCAGTATCAGGTTTATCTAACGTAAACATGACTGACTGGGCTGCCCAAAGGTGGCCCCATAGAGAGGCTGCCACCACAAAGGGGTAGATGTTGAATAATGAGGAGATGTCCCTCCACCTAAGGATAGACAATACCTCTGCAGGCCAACTCTGTGCCCGGATCTAGGGAATACTGACCTCAGGGGGGCTTCAGATCTACCCTGGGGTATGATTCTCATTGCGAAATTGAGGGAACCTAGAAGGGATTGCAGATCATGTCGGGAGCACGACCTGCCCCTGGCTGCCGAACATACTTTAACCCTGATCTGTTCTAATTTTGCGGAGAAGGAATGCTGGTCTGTAGGGTTAGGGAATCTAGACTAACCCTCTAACAATTCCAAGGAGGTAGCAGGACCTGAGGTTTTTATGTTGCGAAACTGGGATCTGCAGCTCATGAAAAACCCCAAGTAACTTGAGCAAGCTAGTATGTGGTATCCCAGGAGGTCCAATGTGCAGGTGCCACAGGGAGGGATGAAAAAGCAGGAATTTAAAGGCGTCAGAGATGTCAGATAGGAATTATAACAATTACAGATGATCTATATGAGTTACTAGCATTGGTAGCATTGGTTGCCAAACACTTCTTCAGACTGATAGGACAAGGCATCTATAGCCAAAAAGAGGTTTTTGGCTAGGACAAGATCGCAGTGGAGTGAACCGGATTTTTGCATCTTTTTCATCTCACCCATGCCTTCTGGAGGTTTTCCTTAAATCTATAAGAAGTGACAATAGCAAAATCTAGGAATAATCTACTATAATCGGTAGTGCTGCCAATCCAATCAAAGATTAATCGATCAGTGGTTCGTAGGTTTCTGGGAAGATTTTTCGGGTTCATCATTAAAAGAACATTTGGGAATTTTATGAGTGGACTACTAGTGTCTGGAGAGTCATGGGATAAAACAATAAGAACCAAGCTCTCATCAGGTTCTCCTCCCTCCCCTCCTATGCAGACTACACAAGTCTCAGATGATCTTTGACTCTCAATCTCTACCGATTAAGAGCAATTTCAGCAACCTTCAGCAAGTTGCATCTCTCTGGCATACACAATGATAGCCTAAGAGTCAGATACAATACATACACACCAGGAAGTGATTTGAATAATTACATACACAGGCAGAACATTCTCAGGGTTATTCTACACAGAATATTTAGGATGTTTCTGGACCATCCTCCAGACACATCAGTGGAACTGAAGAGAGCACGCTGAGCACTGCAACCTTGTGGTTTATATACTAATCTGCCTATAGCTGTCATTTGCTGCTTCCACAGCGTTTTCCTGCTAGTGGAAGTGATGGCAGAACTGCTATAAGAAAAAAATATGGTATGTATACAAATCTACCTAACATATATATCATGAGGAAAGGGTTCTTGAATTCCTTTTCTCAGGATTTTCATTATAAATCCTCATTAATATGTTATGCTCTAATTAATTGATGAATTTAGTCATGCTTAAAATCTCTGACCGAGACAATATATTTGATTGGGTAGTTATTTGTGGGGGACTAGAGCACAGATTCTGTGCATTTTAATATACCCTTTGGAGTACCTTAATTACATATGGTGATTGTATTTCATACAAAGGAGTAAATATTTTAGTATTTATTTATTGCGCAGAAGTTTGGTAAAAGCTAGTAGTGGTACTCAGCAGTGTTTAAATCATATATGCATACAGACATACACACACCACATATATCTGTATATGTGTGTGTGTGTGTAGGTTTTAGTAATGGATTCATATATACAAGATATGTGTATATATACTGAAAAAAACAAAATTAGAAAAAAGCAATATATTTTAGTGTTTCAATAAAAATAGTTTTGTAACTTCTTATTTTCCTCTTCACAGGTGGCTTAGATTACCTGGTGTTAAATCACATTGGCGCCACCCCATTCAAGTTGTGGGAGGGAGATGTCAATCATACACGCTGGTTAATGGAGGTATGTGTGATGTTTAGCTTCAGTCAAATACAAGAGCTGCCTTGTAGTTTACACTCTTTGGAACTTGCTCACATATTTGGTTTTTCCTTCTCCATATTGGATCAACTTTTTTGTCCTTAATTTCAGGTAAATTTTCTGAGCTATGTCGACCTTGCTTCTGTTGCGTTACCCTACCTGACCCAATCAAAAGGCTCCATCATTGTCTTATCGTCCATGGCAGGTAAAAGAATCCTCTGTTTTAATGGTGATATGTTTAAAAATAGGGGATAGTATGGCTCGATGGCTTGATCAGGCAGACTACTTACTTAGATTGCCAGGTTATTAGGTACGCCAGTAGAGACAAGAAGGTGTAACATCATATTCTCGTACCCCGAATTCTATTATTTATTTTTACTATTTATTATTTTTACTTCTATGCCCATGTTGTCTTTGTTTCTTTAGAAATTTGGCATGTAAAAAAGTTTAATTTTAATGTTATATTTGGTTATGTCTCATTGTTACTTTTGTTAGTTTTTACATTTTCCTTTGTCAATATTAATATATTATATAATATTCCCTTCTAACCCCTATAGGTGTTATGTGTCTTCCTCAACCTCAGGTTCTCTATCAGAGACCTGGGAGTTTGAGGGTTCTGCGCAGTATCTTAGCTGTTCCTAGCACTGCACTCTTCTGGATAGAGTGTTTTGATGTTGTTCCTAGAATCTGTTGGGGCCACTCTCCCAGCTTAGGAGTCATAGCCCAGAGTGCACCTATGGCCACTGGAACAACTTTGGCTCTTTTCTAGCTTCTTCCTGATGTTCTTGTCACTTGGCACCACTACATCTATCACCACCACTTTCCTCTACTACCACGATGTTGGGTTGATTGGCCAGTACCGGCTTGGCCGTCTGGATCAAGAAGTCCAACAGGATTTCAGCCCCGTTGTCCTCCACAACCTTTTGGGGAATCTCGCATTTGGACTTGGGAGGCTTTAGCCCATATTCCATGCAGATGTTCCTATACACAATGCCAGCTGCTTGGTTGCACCGTTCAGTGTACAATGTTCCTGCGAG
Source organism: Spea bombifrons (assembly GCF_027358695.1). Taxonomy (NCBI): domain Eukaryota; kingdom Metazoa; phylum Chordata; class Amphibia; order Anura; family Pelobatidae; genus Spea; species Spea bombifrons. Next base: position 81,210,145 of record NC_071087.1, on the reverse strand, counting down.
TATCTTACAGTCTGATACTTTGTGTTGGACTGTCTCAGAGGCTACTCTTTTCCTGCAACCTGGGTCCTATCTGGTGAATTAGATGCCTGGCTCTATGGATCTGGTACTTAGTGCCTGCTCTTTTGCTGCCATTATCAGTGCCTCAGTGCTGCCTTTGAGACCAGCCCTGTGTGTGGCATTGAGTCATAGGCTTTCCTGTAGTCAATCCAGGCTGGGCTCAGGCAGGTATGTCTAGATTTTTGAGTCTTGGGTGACTGCTCTGTCTATGAGCAACTAGTGCTTGCAGCCTCTGGTGGTGTTCCCTATGCCATTCTGAGCTGTGTTCATGTACTGGCCTATGTGGTCCTGTAGCTTGGTGGCTATGATGACTGATAAGACTTTCTATGTTGTGGGGAGGCAGTATTGGCTGGTAGTTGGAGGGTGGTTTACACTTATGAGGGTCTTTTATGATCAGCACTGTCCTTGTGTTAGCCACTCTGAGTGGGCACATGTTGCTAGCAGGTGGTTCATCTGTCCTGCCAGGCATTGATGTACTGCTGTCAGTTTCTTCAGTCAGTATGGACCATGTCTGGGACAGGTCCTTTTGAGCTCTTCATGTTGTTGACTACATGTTGGATGTTTGCTACTGTGATGGTGACTGGTTCCTGTACTGGGAGAATGCTGTGGTCTACTCTAAGGTCCTGCAGCCACTTTGCATTGGTGTTATGTGTTATTTAATTTTCTCATATCTCCTCCCAGTATCACCCAGTTTCTGCTGAGGGTGGTTCTGATGTTCATGTGTTATTGCACTGCAATTCAGAGTACACCTTGGAAGGTCCTTTGGAGAACAGAGCATTTATCTTTTTGGCTTCTGTTTTTCTAGTGTACCTCCTTTGTCTGGTAGCCAGTGCTCTGAGCCTTTGTTTAGCAGTCTCTAGAGCTTCGGATGGAGTTATATCCTTGTATTTTTCCAGTAGGCAAGTCGTCTTCTTAATCTTCACACCCTTCAGTAGTTCTACCAGCTGGCTAACTTCTCTCTGTGATGCTTCTGATCGTATCTTGCATGGAGGGTATGTTCTCTTGACCTACCATTACACCAATATGGGCTTTTATGACATCACATTCTAAATACATAGACATTAATATGTGATTGGTCCCCCATTGCAGCTAAAACAGCTTCCACTCTTCTGGGAAGGCTCCACAAGAGTTTGGAGTGTTTCTGTGGGAATTTTGTGCCCATTCATCCAGTAGATCATTTGGAGGTCAGGCACTGATGTTGGACGAGAAGGCCTTGCAATCTCCATTCCAGTTCATCCCAAAGGTGTTCCATGGGATTGAGGTCAGGCCTTTGTGCAGGCCACTGTGCAGACTTGACCGTGTTGTTTTATGTATTTGTATTTAGTGTTCCCTTTAATTTATTAGGTTTTGTTCAATAAATAAGTGTTATTTATAATTATGTGATTTTATTCTTTGAATGTTTTTGTTTGTGTGATTTAGGAAAATTTCCTCTGCAAATGTATCGTATCTCTTATATCACTTCCTGTGATGTAACGCATGTTGACTTAATTATGCAAATTAGCATGGCCGGTATTTTTTTTGCAAGAAAAGTGGCAACCCTACTCGATAGATGCATTCAGAAATACTGAAAACCCACCCCAGGTTGCAGTATGACTGCTCCAGAGAACTTTCACAAGCGCCACTGCGAGAGTTTTTGCCTCTCGCATTATAGCGGTATCCTTTAAAACAATAAACGAGTTCTCAAGAGAATCTCTCCAGACCCTCCTGAGAACTCTGAGCTCCCCCTGCAGGTTGAATTCAAGTACTGCATTCAACCATGCAAATCAATGGAGCCCTGCTTTCTAATTGCAACGTAAAATATTAAAAAGAAATGGAAAAAAGTTAAAAGAAATAAAACATTGGTAACATTTAAAAATATTTATGCAGTGTCACCATCAGGGGAACCATCCAGTTGCAACAAAATGTTGCGTCGAAAATATAAAAAAAGAATAATGTTATTCATGTTTTATGTTCAAGTGTTACAATTAGTGCTCTGTCTTCCTAAAAATGCTTGCATGGAAAGCTGTAGCACGCTAGCATTTCAAATACCCATGGGATGACCAGTTTAAAAAAATGTATGGTTAGATGGGGTAAATTGAATTGGCCGGGTTCAAAGATGTCCCAAATAGGACATAGGGGCAGACTGATCAAATAAAAAAAGATGGACCTCCCAAATGTGGCCTTTTAGCCCCCAAACAACCTGCCAAACCAATGCATGAGTGGTATCACTGTACTCCAGGATGTTGCTGAACACATATTGGGGTGTTATTTGCAATTAACATATACCAAGGACTGTAAATTAATGCCTAAAGTACAATGTGTGTGAAAAACAACACACAAAAAATGTCAAGGTTTGTCAAGGTTTGTGGTAGACTGGAAAGATTTTAAATACCACCATTTTAAATAACCTGGGTGTTTATAGTTTGATGGGGCAAACTGAATTAGCCGGGTTCAAAGATGTCCCAAATTGGGGCAGAAAGACTAGATGTCAAGTTTCAAGTTAAAAAAAGGGAAACTTCCCCAATGGGGCCTTTTACCTCTCAAGCAACCCAACAAACCCATGCATGGGGTGATCACTGTACTCGTGTTGGTGAACACATATTGGGCTGTTGTTTGACAAGGACATATACCAGGAGTTCTAAATTTCTACCTGAAATAGAATTTGTGTAAAAAAAACAAAAACAAAAAAAAAAACATTACTGCCACAAAATTTGGCAAAGGCTGGTGGTAGAACTTGTGCATGGATAGGGTTAAAATACCAACATTTGAAATATCTTGGGGTGTCTAGTTTTCAAAGAAATATGGAACAAATGTTTTGAAATAGGAAAACGGTACTTGTACTTGTTGCCCTATAACTTGCAAAAAACACCAAAACATGGGGTATTTCTAAACTCTATTTAGCAGGTTTTTTTCATTAGCTTTTGTAGATGAGTAAAATATTTTTCAAATAAAATTGAGAAAAAGTGCTTTATTATTAGGAAATTAGTTGATATGATAAAAAAAATGGTATATGAAAAAAGCTCTTCTTGTTCTGAAAAGCCCCCCAATATATAACTTGGGTATACTAAATCAGAGAGAAGAAAATTACAGCTAAACATTAGCACCGCAGAAATGTTAAAACAGCCTCAGGTATAAAGGGTACAAAAAAGAAAAAAAAATCCCGTTCTTAAAGGGTTGATGCATAGAAAACAAATCATCGATTTTATGAGTATTCACTTCTTCCACTGTAGGAAAAGTCCCCATTCCATATGCAGGACCATATGCTGCATCTAAATTTGCACTGGAAGGATTCTTTGGAGCCCTAAGACACGAGCTTACCATGCAAGACATACCTGTGTCCATTACACTCTGTATCCTGGGCCTAATTAATACAGAGTCTGCCATGGAAAAAGTAAAGTAAGTAGTGGATTAACTTACTTTTTTGCTTTTTCGTTGGAAAAGCATCAGGTGTTGGGCCTCGTTTTTTTATGCTTTGTGTTTGTTAAAGTCTAAGGATATGTGCAGCTCAGGGGCGTACCTAGAATATTTGAAGCAGCCTAACTGTGTCACCTATGCCACTGAAGCAGCCTAACTGTGCCACTTCTGCCACTAAAGCAGCCTAACTGTGCCACGTCTTCCACTAAAGCAGCATAGCTGTGCCAACTCTGCCCCAAAGCAACCTGCCTGTGCCAACTCTACCCTTGAATCAACCTGCCTTTGCCAACTCTGCCCCTGAAACAGCCTGTCTGTGTCATTTCTGCCCCTAAACACTAAATTACTAACTTCATTCATTCACTCACACGTTCACTCTCCCGCACTGCCTTACCTCTCTTGCTGATTTCCCTGGTCCGGGGGCCGGCTGTGCAGATTTCTATGCAGCCTAACATGGGCCTAATGTGCGCAGGCGCCCCAGCAGTAAGCTGTGGGCCCGTGTTAGATGGCTGTCCGGGCACCCTCCTAATGAGTGACACCCGAGGCGGATCGCCTCCCTTTAGGTACGCTACTGGTGCAGCTGTCAAAGATAGCTAATTTTCAGTGATGTTCACTCATCTCCCTTGCAATAAGAAGAGCATACTCAAATAAAATGAGGAGGGCTCTAAAACAAGTTTCCAAAACTGATTTAGAGTTAGGTCAGGCATATATTTGCACTTATTCGAATTTAGGACATGCAGGACATAAGGACATAAAAAGTCTGGAGATTACTTAAAAATATACTACAAAGTACGCAGAGTATTTAGTGACTCTCGAAGGTTCACCAGTACAAAGGATTTATTGGTGTACCTGTGTTACTGGAGGACCCTAATTTTCATGTCCTACACCTCATTTCATTCATGGTGTGTCATAGATCAATATCTTTGTGCAGGGCACAGTAAGTATTTTGCCTCAGTTCCCTGCAGAGTATAAAGCAATTTACTATGCTCTAGAGAGCAAAAAAGGAGATATGTTTAATGATATACCTATATGTATAGTGCTACTGAATTTTTACAATGAAATCCAGGTAAATTTTCAATGCTTTATCTATGATTCCAAAAAGTCACACCAAAGGAGCAGGATATATAAGCTCTATTTTGGTGTATTGAAAAAGGAAACCCACCACTGCTGCATGGTAAATGGGTTGTAAGGCTGCAGAACAGGTGCCACCCATTATGTTTAGGCCCTATTGCTTTTGTTATGCCTGTGAGAGCAGGTCAGACTAAGTATACCTAGCTATTCTCATACTATTTGTTCTCTTTCTCCAGAGATAAGGTCACAATGCCTGTGTATCCTGCCCAGGATGCTGCATTGGCTGTGATAAACGCTGGGGCCAGCCGTGTGCACGAGATGTATTATCCCTGGTATGTAAGGCCTGCGTGTTTCTTCCGGGATTGGTTCCCACAGATCAGAGACTGGATCTTGTTGAGCAGCTACCATTACAAACCATGAGATCAGGAGGCAGCAGTGTAAACCAGCCTCCACGCAAGATAAGCGATTGTTGTCTGCTAGTCTTAACAGAGGCAAAACTACTTATATGCCGAATTTGCATTCTTGTGTCCTTTTCACAGACCACGGCCACTCTTTCCTGTCTTTTCTGATCCCGCAAGGGGAGAAACAGGTGTTCTGTATTTTTAGTAAGCACTGGCAATTTAGCTTTGGCAACACTGGCAGGCTACCTCCTTGTTTTGAAAATTAGCTAAGGTAGAAATCACTACCTTTTTGAAACATTTAGTCACTAGATGGAGGTGTAAAGCCTGGCTATATACAGAACCTGTGTAATTTTAGTTTCACCTGTTTCGAAACACATATGATTAACTAATTACTTTTATTATTTGTTTTTTTCATACATGGTTACAAGTAAACATTAAGTTTTAATACAGTATTTAAGCAAGTCTCCTTGCTTTACCTATTAGTATTGATCGGTGAGGATGCTTCCTAGTTGTCTGTTTTATCCTAGTTGTCTGTTATTTTTGCCAAATATCTGATTATTAGTTTTACAAAACAAATACTGTAAAAGTGCGCATAGAACATGCAAGATCAGCGTATATCAGCAATATAGTTCAACATGTTGTGTAGTTTAAATAAAGACACATTCCACATGTCTATCCGAGTATTATTCGATTATTTTGTTATTTATCCGATAACATAAACAAAGGTGTGAAATATTTTTAAAACAAAAAGAAACACAGACTAATAAGCTTAAATACAGATGAAGATCACGGCATGCAAAACTTGGGAGGCCCAATGAGCTGGATATTCCAGATTTTCATTTTCCTTAATTAATGAGAGAAGTTAAAGATAAGGGGAGTCACATGGGATTTAAAATTGTGTGCTATAAGAATGTTTGCTACAATAAGTAGAACAATTTTACATGTTTTAAATAGCATGTGCTCCGAAAAATTCAAGATCGTATGCTTTGGGTCTGCCTGAACTGAGATAAGTAATAACACTCTTTCCCAAAACGACTTTAACCTTGGGTATGCCCACCATATGTGATACATTGAACCCTCAGCATCACACCAACGCCAACAAGGTTTTGAACATGCACTATAATTCTTGGCCAACCTCAAGGGCACAAAATGGCACCTTCCAATTGATCTCCCAGTGTCCTGAAAATCTAGGTACCTCTGCCATGTTCTTTAAGGCTTTACCCGACGGTGCTTCATTATAGTTATGGTTAATTTCTTTGGTACCATATAAGCTAAGTATCTAAATTCTTGTCCACAAAGTAAAATGTCATAAGAAAGCGATATTGGATCCTTTGATGTATTTCTATTTAGCTCTTTAATAAAACCATGTGTGGCTGGCCTTGTAAGTAATGTTCCCTTTGGTATAAATGTTTGTAACACATGCTTAACTCTTGGACAGAGTCTCAGATATGTAACACATTCTCAGTAGTTTCTAATATACCAGAGACAATAGGTGTCTCCTAATGAGGTTTCCACACCGCTTCATGAAGGTTAGCTAGTGGCGTTTCTAAAGTACCAGCCTGAGCCGCTTTGGCTATTTTAGCCACCTGGTGTTAAGCTATTAGATTAGGGACCTCCAATTTCCCCCTCAGTCTATGTCTATATAACATGTTAGTGTTGCTCTGCTGTCAGGCAATATATAGTTATTAATTGTTTCCTTGTATTGCATTAAACAAGACCTGTCGACTAAGAGTGGTGTTGCTCGGAAAAAAAAAGCATTAGCTTAGGAAGTACATTCATTTTGATGCAGTGACCTCAAGCAATGACTCTAGGATAGTTATTTTTTATCGTAATTAATGATTTTGTTAATTAGATCCATAAAAAAATACATTCATTATGCCTGTTTTACTTAAACTCGTTCCTCAACTAATTAATATCAAGGACCAAGAATCCCACTTGTAATGCCTGAATCTTGGTAATGTTGTTCTTATAATAGGACATCCTGCTGTGTTCTTCCAATTGGTGTATTATCGCTCAACACTATATCATTAGTAAAGAAGACCATTATTATTATGTTCCACACTGCCTAACTGCATTCCCTTGATTTATGTTGCTAGCCTTATCCTAGATGCCAGACACTACCAACTAGAACAAATATTAGAGGTGACAGTGGGCAACTCTGCCTGGTACTATTTATAAAATTAAATAGAGATGATTGTTCATAACACATTGTAGCTAGTGAGGTATCCAGGCATGCTAGGCCTAGGGCGGCAAGCCTAGGGGAGGCAGCATCTAGTACATCGTTGTTGCTTCTGCTGAATTTGCTTGGTTCCTGTAAGGTGTGTTTCTTGCCGCCTACTGTTTGTCTGTTGGGACCTAGTCTCTGCCCAGATTGTCAGCAGTTCAGTCCTGGGCCATTTCTTCTGACTGGGAAAGACTTCCAAACAAATAGTAAGTCTCTTAACCGTGTAGAGACAATAACCACATGGAGCCACATTAAAAACACAAAACTTTATTGATCTTCACACATCGGAAATGGGACAAAGAATCAGCGTCTCATGCATTTCGTCCATATGGCCTTAATCAAAGACCATTTATTCTGACCTCCCTGCTCCTATGTTTGGCCTTTCCGCTGTCCAGTCTCTACACCTGGGTTTGTGCTACCTCTGGTGAGCATTCCAAACTGTTTTTTTCTAAGATAGGTTAGGGAAAACCATCAGGCCTGTAGGCTTTGTCTCTTTTCACAGAGCCTATAACTTCTATTCCTGTTAGCAAATCCGATAACATCATTAACTTCATTTTCTTCATGGGTATTTGAGCCAAATTGTAAAGCTTGCTGTAAAAGGACACAAATTCCTCAGCGATTGCTTTCAGGTTTGTTGGTTTATAACCATTACCCATCATAATATAAGGTATTCGTAACTGCAATTTTATCCTCTTCAGATTTAAAAAAGTGTTGATGGCATTGTTTCTTTTTCTGCTCCCTGAGCTAAATTAAAAGGCTTCTGATAAGAGCTTTATGAGCCAGCTAAACCATTGGGGGAAAAAAAAAAACATCAGGTGTAACATAAGCATACCTGGGAACTCTCCGGGTTCAAGACCCAAATCCTCCAGGTCGCGGGAGCAGGGTCTTGACATGGCCCGCTCCCTGCTCATTTTCCATTTAAATGTGGGTGTTTCCCGCTGACGTCAGGGGCGTTCCCACCGATGTCAGCAGGAAACACCCACAGTTACATGGAAAATGGGCCCCGACGTGTGTCTAAGGGCAGTGTATGTGTATATGTGTGTTTATGGGCAGGTATGTGTAAAGGTGCTGGGAGGGAGGCTAACATTAGCCTGCTCCATCAGCAGCTGCAGCCTCCAGGACTGGTTGGGGAGATCACGGATCTCCCTAACTAGCCCAACATTAAGGAAATCATCTAAATGCATGGGCACTCTGGGCAGTTGCCCAGGGGCCCAGCGTTCTAGTGGCCCCGTGGTGAATCACATTGCTGCCAGGAATGTGATTCGCCATGAAGCCCCTAAAAAATAGTAGTGTCTCTATAGGAGAGGGGTGATCAGAGAGGCCACCTCCCCTAGGGTGGTCTTCAGGGAAGTGTAGACCTCCCGGCTCCCATGACAGCATGGAAGAAAGAAGATGATGTATGATGCAGGATGATTAAAGATTGTGGAAGATGAGAAAGGTAAGAGATGGGGAGAAAGGGTTGTAAGGGCTGTGTATATGTGTATATATATAGATAGATAGTATGTAGATAGTGAGAATGGGGAGAGGGGGAGATATTAAGAAAAGGGGGGCACTGATAGTGAGAAAAGAGAGGTAGCTAGAGAGAAAGGGGGTAGTAAGAATACTGAAATAAATAAAGAGTGAGCATGAGTGAGAGAAGGAATTAATTAATGTGTGGATGAATAGTGTAAATGAGTGAGAGAATAAATTGTGTGAATTAATTAAGTGAATGAAAGTGAATTAGTGAATGACTGTAAAAGTGTTTGTATGTATCGTATATGTATAATAGATTTGTAGAAAGGCAAAGATCTCACAAGCAGGGTGTTTGAGCCTTGAGGACCAAGATGGCACAGGGCTGGCTGTTTGGGGACAAAGTTAATTCATGATGGGATGTTTGGGGATAAAGATGGCAAGCACTGTAATGTGTGTAATGTGTGTAATGTGGGTGCTGGTCAGGTTCTATGTGGACAGCGTGGACGCCAGGGATGGCTTTGGGGTGTGCAACCTGTGAGCTATACCTGTAATTTAGGGGGTTTATCTATACCAAGGGTGTCCAAACTGCGGCCCTCCAGCTGCTGCAGGACTACATCTCCCATACTCCTCTGCCAACACCTTAGCTGAAAGAGCATTATGGGAGATGTAGTCCTACAGCAGCTGGAGGGCCACAGGTTGGACACCCTTGATCTATACCTTTTAATGCTGGGTTTGTGTGTTCTATTGATCAATACTTGCAATGATATGTGTCCATGCATTATTATTGCATACCTGCAAATATAGGATTTGTATGTCTGATTCTGTTTGTTTGATCTATTCCTTAAATGCCGAGTTTACATGTGAATTTTAAATTGATCTATACAGGTTTGTGTGTTCATGTGTTGATCTATAACTGCTATGCTATGTTTCCATACATTATTTATGTATGCCTGCAGTTATAGGGTTTGTTGATCTATACATGCAAGTGCTGTTTTATGTGTTGTTTATTTGATCTATACCTGAACTACAGGGAGTAAGTAAAAGAGAGGCATGGCTTAGTGAATAAGGGGACAAAGGGATTCTGGGGATGAATACAGGGAAGAAGACCTCTCAATGTCACGGTAGGGTCAGAAGGAGGAGTTGTGGTGCATGCTAGGCAGTGTGGAGTTGGGGTTGTATGTTTGTAAGCTGGTGTGTGTGTGTGAAGGCAGGGTTGTATAAGGGCAGTGTATATGTATTTGCGTGGTGTGGCAGGTGTGTGTAAAGGCAGTGTGTAAGGGCAGTTGAGTGTAAGGGCAGTATATGTGTATTTGCGTGTTTATGTGTAAATGTGTGTGTAAGGACAGTGTAAATATAGGTAGTGAAGAACGTTAATGGTGTGAGTTGACCATAGAAAGAAACAAGGGCAGGTCACACTAATATTCTTGTAAAGTAAAATCTATTTTCCTTTAAGACAAGACTCCACTGCAGAAATACACTGCAGAACATACAGAAATGTTTGATAATTCCATTTCACTCTGTTCCACCGATAAACAGATTCTTCTCACCACCAGTTCCTTCTTCATTATATCAAATTTAATTGATTCTATTAAAATGATTTATTGAAAAATTTGCATATGTGTACTAAAAAGCTCCAGTGATATGGTAAAACCTGGAGGCCTCCCTGCACTGTGGACCATAAATTTGTCCATTTTCATTTAGTTTGCCCCCTTGTTTTATTGTAATCTCCCTTTGTTTACTTTGATTTTGCAGTTGTTGATGGTAATACATTCTCTGTAAATGCTGAAGTTGTAATTGTTTTAGTATGCATTAAATTGCCATTTTCTGTGTTTGGTAATGCAATGATTGTGTTCATTCATGTTTAAATTCAAAATTTACCTGGTTTTCCTGGTACAACTCTCACGAGGGCATCTTTTAAAAATACATACCTACTTCCACTTCCAATTGAATAATTGACAATTGGCTGTACTAAACATCCAGCCAAATATATATATGTCATGGGTGTCATCAGTGCTTACTTCATATGTACTTGTAATTCCATACATTCACCAGTATTCATTTCTGTACATCTCTTAATTTGTGTTGATTGATTAGCCAAGGTCAGCGTTACACTCCATTCTCTACTAAATGAGAAAAACAAAAATAGCTTTGGAGGACAGGTATAGGCTGAAACTGGGTGGGAACTGGATAGAAATCTATAAGACCTGGCAAGGTTAACATTAAGCCTTGACCCTCCTCTGCCTTCTGTGGCACCCTTAACAATATGGCACCATAATCACATCCTTAGTCTACCTAATGAAAAAGACATCCTTATTGATATTCAGCTAATGAACGATTTAGGCTACAGGCAGTGTTGTAGTTAATCTACGACTGTAGTCACTCATTGATCTAAAGAAGGTAAGCATTATATATATTAAATTTTATTTTCAGGACAAGCAGGGCTTTCTTTAGATGCCATTACTTTTTCTCCCTTTTATTTGGAAAATCTTTTACTCATCTGCAAAGACTAATGAAAAAACCTGCTAAATAGATTCTATTTGTCCTGCGTTTAGAAATACTCAATGTTTTTTTGCTTTTTTGTCCTGCAAGTTATTTGGCAATAATTACAAGTAGTGTTTTGCTATTTCAAAACCATTTTTCCCGAAATCTGGTCATCTTGCCCCATGTGCTATTTGGGACATCTTTGGAGCTGGTCAGTTCAATTTACCCAATCAACAACCAAGCTATATATTTTTGAAAACTAGACACCCCAGGGTATTTCAAATGCTGGTTATTTTAACCCTTTCCATTCACTAATTCTACCATCAGCCTTTGCCAAACTTTATGGTAGTAATTTATTTTTTTCACACATATTGTACTTCAGGTGTGAATTTACCGCACCTGGTATATGTCCCTGTCAAACAACACCCCAATATGTGTTCAGTAACATCTCCTGAGTACAATGACACCCCCCATGCATGGGTTTATTGGGTTATTTAAGAGGTAAAATGCCACCTTTTTTGGCATTTGGACATCCGGTCAGTTTGGGACATCTTTGAAGTCGGCCAATTCGATTTACCCCATCAAATCATACATTTTTTTTGCCAATATTTTAACTCTTTCCATGCAACAAGTTTTGTGAAGATATAGCGCTAATTGTAGGACTTGCTCATAACAACGTTTTTGTATATTTATATATATATATATATACAGTACCTCACAAAAGTGAGTACACCCCCTCACATTTTTGTAAATATTTTATTGTATCTTTTCCTTTGACAACACTGAAGAAATGACACTCTGCTATAATGTAAAGTAGTGAGTGTACAGCCTGTATAACAGTGTAAATTTGCTGTCCCGTCAAATATAACTCAACACACAGCCGTTAAGGTCTAAACCTTGGCAACAAAAGTGAGTACACCCTAATTGGAAATGTCCAAATTGGGCCCAAAGTGTCAATATTTTGTGTGGCCACCATTATTTTCCGGCACTGCCTTAACCCTCTTGGGTATGGAGTTCACCAGAGCTTCACAGGTTGCCACAGGAGTCCTCTTCCACTCCTCCATGACGACATGACGGAGCTGGTGAATGTTAGAGACCTTCCGTTTGAGGATGCCCCACAGATGCAAATAAGGTTTAGGCCTGGAGACATGCTTGGCCAGTCCATCACCTTTACCCTCAGCTTATTTAGCAAGACAGTGGTCGTCTTGGAGGTGTGTTTGGGTCGTTATTATGTTGGAATACCCAGTCTCCAAAAGGAGGGGATCATGCTCTGCTTCAGTATGTCACAGTACATGTTGACATTCATGGTTCCCTCAATGAACTGTAGCTCCCCAGTGCCGGCAGCACTCGTGCAGGCCCCGACCATGACACTCCCACCACCATGCTTGACTGTAGGCAAGACGTGCTTATCTTTGTACTCTTCACCTGGTTGCCGCCACACACGCTTGACACCATCTGAACCAAATAAGTTTTCCTGGTCTCATCGGACCACAGGACATGGTTCCAGTAATCCATGTCCTTAGTCTGCTTGTCTTCAGCAAACTGTTTGTGGGCTTTCTTGTGCATCATCTTTAGAAGAAGCTTCCTTCTGGGACCAATTTGAGTAAGGTCTGAGCACTGACAGGCGGACCCCCTACCCTTTCAACCTCTGCAGCAATGCTGGCAGCACACATATTTCCCAAAGACAACCTCTGGATATGACACTGAGCATGTGCGCTCAACTTCTTTGGTTGACCATGGCGAGGCCTGTTCTGAGTGGAACCTGTGCTGTGAAACCGCTGTATGGTCTTGCCCACTGTGCTGCAGCTCAGTTTCAGGGTCTTGGCAATCGTCTTATAGCCTAGGCCATCTGTATTTAGAGCAAAAATTCTTTTTTTCATATCCTCAGAGAATTAATTGCCATCAGGTGCCATGTTGAACTTCCAGTGACCAGTATGAGAGAGTGTGAGAGCGATAACACCAAATTAATGGCTGTGTTTTAAGTTATATTTGAGGGGACAGCAAATATACACTGTTATACAGGCTGTACTCTCACTACTTTACATTGTAGCAAAGTGTCATTTCTTCAGTATTGTCACAAGAAAATATAATAAATATTTACAAAAATGTGAGGGGTGTACTCACTTTTGTGACATACTGTATATATATATATATATATATATATATATATATATATATATACAGTATCTGAGGGGACAGCAAATTTACAAGTTATACAGGCTGTACACTCACTACTTTACATTGTAGCAGAGTGTCATTTCTTCAGTGCTATTACATGAAAAGAAATAATAAAATATTTACAAAAATGTTTGGGGTGTACTCACTTTTGTGAGATACTGTATATGGACTTTTTTTGTGACAGTGGGGGCCTTTTTTGACATGCTACCAAAATTTTTTTTTTCATTTTTTTATTTTTTTTTATTTTACTAATCACATTGTGATTAGTTAGCTGGGCTCCATTGACCTGCATGGTTGAATGCAGATCTTGCATCTAGCCTTCGGGGGGTAGTGTTACTGGCATGCATGTCAGCAACACGAATTATGCTTAGGAAGCGGTTGTCGATCACACTTGTGAAGCTTCCGTGGATCATGCAAAGCAGTGATGCAGGCAGGGTCGGCAGCAGGCCAATCTTAAAAACAGCCGCTGAGCAGCATTGAACGCGGCAGCCAGGCTGCCTCCTCCCGCCGCCGGCACGAAATGAAGTTAAGGAGGCCGGTGTGCACACATCGCGCTGCCCGATGGCGGTGCCTCAGCACTTTGTCCCACGTATTAAAGGGGGTGGGACAAAGAGCTGAGGCACGACCATTGGGCGGCGCGGTGCATGAACACCTGCCCCTTTAACTTCATGAATGTCGGCCTCCACCTGCTGCCCTCACCAGACACCGGAAGCAGTGGTAAAGGGGGGGTATGTGTGTGTGTGTTATATGGGGGCTTAAGGCTTTTCTGGAGGCCTCTAGAGATGCATTTTAACCCCTATATGCCACTCTGTCCCATTATATGCCTTTTAAACCCCTAAATGCCAGAGTGGCATATAGGGGCATAAGGCATTTCTGGAGGCAGAGTGGCATAAAGGGGGTTAAAAGGCATATCATGGGGCAGAGTGGCATATAGGGGGTATAAGGCATATCATGGGGCAGAGTGGCATATAGGGGGTATAAGGCATTTCTGGGGGTGTCAAGCCTGGGGGCAGGTTGGCAAATAAAAGGAAAAAAAAAAATTCTCAAGCATAGCTTTTATTAAATATGAAAAAATAGTTTACATGGATTAATAAAAAAATAAAAGTTTCTTACAAAAATATTGTGAAGAATAATGTGATCACTGTTTTGTTCCACTGAATAAAATAGAACTTTTTCATCTAAAAATGTTTGCAGTAGCAAATGTTTTGATTCCATTATGTCTAATGTATTTATTAGGTCCTTTTAACGCTTTTGCTTTCGGGTATTTTAATACAAATAATGTGATAAAAATAATGTTTTGTAGTTATTTATATGGCAAATAGTATGACTCGGGTATGTATAAGGGGTGCGTGTGGGAGCTCGACCGCGAGATATACTATATGGGGCTGGTCTCCAAATGTTTCCAGGGCTGCTTTTCAGTCCCAGTCCGGCCCTAGATGCAGGTATTAAACAGGAACCCTGTACATGTATGGGCTTTGTCGTGAAGTGGTTAAGGAGCACAAAACGATGTTGCCAGAAAGAAGCCCTTCCTGCGCAGATGCCACAAAAAAGCCCGGTTACAATATGCCTGACAACACCTTGATACGCCTCGCAGCTTCTGGCACACTGTAATTTAGCGTGACAAGGCCAAAAATAGAGCTTTATGGTCACAAGCATAAACCCTATGTTTGGAGAGTGGTCAACAAGGCCTATAGCAAAAAGAATTCCATCCCCACTGTGAAGCATGTGGTGGCTCACTGATGTTTTGGAGGTGTGTGAGCTCTAAAGGCACAGGGAACCTTGTGAAAATTGATGGCAAGATGAATGCAGAATGTTATCAGAACTTACTGGCAGATAATTTGCATTCTTCTGCACGAAAGCTGCGCATTAGAAACTCTTGGACTTTCCAGCATGAAAATGACCCTCAGCACAAAGCCAAGTAGACCCTCAAGTGCCAAGTAGACCCTCCATAGGTTACAGCAGAAAAAGGTGACGGTTCTGGAGTGGCCCCCACAGTCTGCTGGCCTTAATATCACTGACCCACTCCGTGGAAATTTCAAACGTGCTGTTCATGCAAGATGACGTGGAGTCATTTTGCCATGACAAATGGGCAGTTATACCACCTGAAAGATTCTGTGGCCTCATAAACAATTATTACAAAATACTGTATGCTGTCATTGATGCTAAAAGGGGCAATACACAGTATAAAGAACTAAGGGTATGCAGATTTTTGAACAGGGGTCATTTCCTTTTTTTCTTTGTTGCCGTGTTTTGTTTCATGATTGTGCCATTCTGTTATAACCTACAGCCGAATATAAACCCCTTAATAAGTAAAAGAAATGTGTTTTGTCTGCTCACAATACTGTATATTACCAATTCTCCAAGGGTATGCAAACTTTTGATCACCACTGTATTTGATGTATAATGTCTGTAGATGCACTGAATTTGTGGAAATAGCTGTTAATATTCTGTTGAAGCTTGTATGAATTCAGCCCCTGATCATAAATGTATGTATAAACTCCCCTGACACACACAAAACCAATCTCTATTTATACATTCTCATTATTCCACTGCATTCAGACATAGAAACATGACACAGATGCAGAGTGTTGATAATTAGGTTTTAATTCTTTCGTAAACAGCAGGTTTTGTGAACACCTGGATATTTCTACGCAGATTCTGTCTTCAAAACACCCAAGTGAGGTCTAGGTGTAGTATCAGGAGGCTGTGAGTCAGATAATCTGAGAATTTGTCTGCATGTCCTTACGACAGCAGTACCTAGAGTTAGCAGTGTATGCTGTAACTCACTCCATCTAACTCGCAAAATCTTACGAAACTTTTCTTTATCTTTCACAGCCCGTTCACACTGTTACTAGTGGCTGTCTTGAATACACTCTGCATTGTTTAAAATATATAGATTTTCTTTAAGTTAAATCAGACTGTTGTGGTCCTTGAACAGATGATATGGGGAATGGAACAGATAAGCTAAACTTGAATTTAAACCTTTCTCTAACAATTGGCTTGGTGCCTCTGGCTATGCAGAAGTCACAATGTGCTTTTTTCCTTTACTGGGAGAAATTCCAGTTTAGCAATCATACTTATTTCCATGATGATTTTTTGACAGGTTAACACCACAACCATACACTCCCTGGGAGAAATTATGTGTAACAACTACAGATTCTAATGAGTTTAGGGTTGACCCCAAGGCAAGATCTTAATTTGTCAGCAGTGGTGAGATGGATTATAGTGCTTAAACTGCCAGTATTACGTCTCCCCTGGGGAAGGGCACATATATATATATTTCTCTCTATACACACATATAGTGCCTTTTCTGAGACCCTGCAGAGAAGGAGGAGAGGGGCCCTGCTACCATGGTAACAGATAGCATTCATTAAGGACCTTGCACTTTGTGATCTTGCCATTACTTTGACAGCAGAAAGGATGATGTCAAATCATTGTCCTCCAATGGGGTATTGGACTGGGAAAGAAGGAAAACAAGCCCAGAAGACCCCCATCCTTTGTTGTGCTTTACCAGGGGCTTCTCCTTTCCACGTCTGACACAAGGAATGTTTGAAGTACAAAAATGGTATTTACAAATGAATACAGATGCATTGACCCCATTGTTTTTGGGGTGGCTGTCACCTCTAGGATTCAGTAGCTCAACAGTAAGGGTGTAGAGCAGGTAAAGCCTTATTAAGTATGAGGAACAAAGCAGATATGTATGTTGCAATTTAGCATTAGAAGGAGAAAGCAGCCCTATATGCCTTAATCCTTATAAACAATAAAACCATAAAGCTCTGTTCCCTTCTACCTAGATACCCTACCCGCATTGCAAGAGAGCTTTAAGAGTGAATGCACTTAAGTCTAGGTTTGCACAGTCCCTCTCAACCGTTAACATACATACCTACCACTAACATTCTATTTCTTGCCATAATAATGTACAGTATGTACATGGCAGAAAATAAACCTCGTCAAAGCTATATGGTCTCTCAGTTTTACCTGCTTGCTGCAGTTTGCACATAAGTAGTGAGTATCACAGAGCACCTTAAAACTTGTTGACTCTCCCTAAAGACAGATGGGCTTTCACAACATAATGCAGGAATGTGCTGAAGACAAGATGGCTACTTGTCCATTCAAATCCATGCAGGGTGTACCAGTCACAAATTTCTCCTATTCCTTTTCTGATTTATATTTTAGAGATTTCCATACAGAAGCCCATGCTAAATTTCTGAAATAGCTTAAGGTGGCATATATAGATCCTCCATACCACTCATAGTGCAGTGCATTGTTAGTGAAACATCCACACCCTCTTCCTAGTAACGGACAAGAGGCCAGCCAGCCTCTTAATCATTCAAGCAGGAGAGAGGTGTGGTTAGCAGAACCACTTTCACACTACATAATGGCGGTACATTAAAACCAGGTTACCAATTCTTCCCCAAATAAGAAACATGCGGAGCAGGAATTTAGAGCAGATGAAAATGTCCAGCCCTTTATCTGAGCCCAGGTGTAAGAGCAGCAGAAATGGAGATTCACCCTTGGATGTTGGGCACTTTGTATAATTGAACTTTGCATTATTCCACTCCTACACACCCAGAACACCCTGTCCTCCGCAAAACAGAAAATCTACTAGAGACAAAAAATCTAAAGATGATTTACCCATCATCCACCTGTGCTCTACTCCTTTGGGAGCAGACGGGAGTGTTTGAGGTTGTACAGGCCTCCCAAATAAATAAATATGTTCATATAAATAAAGAAACAGATAGTTCTTCGCATTGCAAAGCTGTAGCCACTCTGATGGAGGGAAGGGGTGCAGATTTTCCAGCCTTGAGGGTCACTGACAAGAGACCTGCCCTACCCTTCCCCCCTTTGGTCACTTGTGGGAGGCTGGTAGGTGATAGTCCGTTCCATTACTGGTGGCCACCCCTGGGAATTTCAGAAGACAGACACAGAACACTCACAAGACATAACCTTGTGTTTAGGTAGCTTGGTTCTTCCTGCTTCTCCCCATTGCCACCATTTGGTCCTGGGGGTAGGTTGGGACAAAAGGTACTAAGGTTCAGGAGGGGTGGAAGGGAGTGTTTAGTGAAAAAAGAAGTCTTTTACCCACAATCCTCGAGTGCAGGATTTGGGTGTTAAAGGTCCTTTGTGTACCTGTAGAGGACATACAAATAAAGACAAAAAGGTGTTAATTATAGTCCGATATATTCACTGATGTAAACAGGACAGAAAATGACATGGTAACCTGTGAACAAATATCTTGATTTATATGAACAATGGATGCTCTTCAAAGTTTAATAAAAAAGTTACATGTCTCCCTTGATACATTTTAAACCATTATTATGTCATAATCCGCCAGCTTTGACAAGGGTGGCTGAAGCCCTGTGTCTATAAAGGAGAGTTCAGAGTGCCTTTTATTGGAACATAAGAGACAGTTTTAGCAGTGGCGGAACTACCGGGGTCGCAGGGGTCGCGACTGCGACCGGGCCCTGGCGGCAGGGGGGCCCAAGCCAAGGGGGCGGCAGGGGGGCCCAAGCCAAGGGGGCGGCAGGGGGGCCCAAGCCAAGGGGCCACCCGAAATCTTTTTTCCGTTTGTTTTTTTTAAATAAGGCAGGGGCGTCCAACATGCAACCGATCTTACGCGAGGCGCACCTCAAGCCCTGCTACTTACTTGTGGGAGGGTCTTCTGGACTGCACAGAGGAAGCGGAGTTCACGTGACATCCTACTTCCTCTGTGCTTTAGCAAAGAAGGCAGAGGGAGGCCGCGCCCCCTGCTGAAGTCTGTGAGCGGCATCGAGGAGCTGCAGTACAGGTAAGGGGGTGGGGAGGGTGTTTGAATGAGTGTGTGTGATTGAGGGAATGAATCTGTGAATTAATGATTTTATGAATAAATTAGTGTGTGTGTGATAGCATGGATGTGTAAGTGCTGGAACCTAGGCATGATGGGACTGTGATTGCTGTTAGCAATCACACTCCTATCATGCCAAGTCAGCCAGTACATGCTGAAACCTGGCCAGCTGCCCCCCTTGTGTAGTGATGCTGCCAGCAGTATGGGGTCTGCACTTACAGCCACCCTGTACCAGCATGTACTGGCTGACTTGGCATGATAGGAGTGTGATTGCTAACAGCAATCACAGTCCCATAATGCCTAGGTTCCAGCATTTACTGGATGGATGTGTAAGTGCTGGAACCTAGGCATGATGGGACTGTGATTGCTGTTAGCAATCACACTCCTATCATGCCAAGTCAGCCAGTACATGCTGAAACCTGGCTAGCTGCACCCCTTGTGTATTGAGGCTGCCAGCAGTATGGGGTCTGCACATCACTTACAGCCACCCTGTACCAGCATGTACTTGCTAACAGCAATCACAGCTAGCACAGTCCCATCATGCCTAGGTACCAGCATTTACTAGTTGCCTGGGTATGATAGGAGTGTGATTGCTGTTAGCAATCACACTCCTATCATGTCAAGTCATATTGCTAATTTTGTCCAATTGTGTGTTACCTACTTTTATTAAAAATGTGAGTTTTTATTATTATTTTGAAAGGTGGGGGTCATTTTCGGTTTTGGCTAAGTGAACCCTGAATGTTTTGGTCCAGAATTTTCATTTTAGTTCATCCCTAGAATAAATCTAGGGAATCTGAATTTGTAGTCGCAAAACTTTCCAGGCCCAGAAATCAGTGAGAGGAAGAGTACAGGTTTTGTGGCATTTTACTTTATTTTAATCTGCATATTTTATTAAAGGCCATATTTTTTGTCACAGTGAAAAATGAGTGCGGCCCGCGCACGTATACAATTCTGATGAAGTGGCCCACTGCAGAAAAAACTTGGACACCCCTGGATTATGCCCTTTGTACATGCGCCCCTTTTTCTTTGATTTTTTTACAGATATGATTCAATATGTAAATTGAATTTATTGAATTTGTTGAAAAAAAATTGTTGGGTAAAAATCATGTTTTTTTTAACAGATTCTCGCACCCGGGCCCTGAGGCGTCTAGTTACGCCCCTGAGTTTTAGAATATATGAGATGAGTGGGTCATCCTGAAAAGGTCAGTGACGTTAAGCATGTTATGTCGTAGGATGTTTCAGATCTGATTGAAGTCTTTGTGCAGGGGCAGGTTCAGAACCCTGTGTGGGGCAGGAAGGTGTAGATGGATGCAGATGGCTGCAACATTAGGCTTTCTTCTAGGTGCCCTCTACAGGCACAGAGCAGGAAACTGGATAGGGCTCGCAAGACTGCTAGTATATTCTGAGGAGCCAAAGTTTTACACATAAAGTAACAATAGTACAGTACCAAAGGCTAATCAAAAGAATAATCACAGTCCAAGCCAAAGTCAAATTCCAGGTGAGTTATAAAGGGCAAAACAGGAAAAAAGTCCAAGTGAAATACCAGAAGTCTAAACCAGGGGATGCACAGAACAATCAAACAGGATCCACAAATGCAGGGCCAGTAAGACAATGCTCCAGTCATGGAGCCTGGGAGAAATTCTTGTATAAAGGTCCTTAGTTCTCTGAGGGGCCACAGCTGTGACAGGAACCTGACACAGAGTTGACAGGGACACTGAGAGACACAGGAATCCCATCAAACATAGAGCCTCCTGGCGGTGAGACTGGTAGTGGACAGTCTGCCATGCTCAGGGTTGCTGGTTCATGTCCCGTAGTTCTTGACAGCATGCCACCTTTGCCAAAGTCACTTTGGCTCTGGTCCACTGTAAGTGCTATTATTGTGAAATAGAAGCGTCCAGGAGTAACAACAGCTCAGCCATGATGCAGTAGACCACACACCTTCACAGAATGGGGCTTCTGCGTTCTAAAGTGTGTAGCACATAAACATCACTAGTCCTCTGTACCATCACTTCAGAGTTTGCAGAGTTGCAAACTGCTCTGGAAGCAACATCAGCACAAACACTGTGTCGGTAGCTTCATGAAGTGGATGTACATGGCAGAGAAGCTGCACATAAGCCAATAATTAATGCCAAGCGTTAGCAGAAGTTGTGTAACCTGGACTATGGAGCAGTGGAAAAGTGCCCTCTGGAGTGATTAATCATGCTTTACTATATGAAAGTGTGGTGGGCCAGGATAATTAAGGCTAGTCCCCCAGCATACGAAGACATTATAGAACTATTGTATGCTTCCAACTTTGTGGCACCAGTTTAGGAATGGCCCACTCCTGTTTCAGCATGATTGTCTCTAAGCACGAAGCAAGGTCCATAAAGAGATGGTTTGATAAATTTAATGTAAAGGAACTTGAGTGTAAATTTACCCTGTTGAGAACCTTTAGGATGAATTTGAACACCCATAAGTCAAACACTGATTGCAAGCCAGGCCTTCTTGTGCATCAGTGCGTGATGATCATCTGTTTACAATTATTATATTACTAGCATTATTACTGGATTACTCATTTTCTCTCCACACTACCTATTGACCTGCCTGATTCTCTTTGATATTCTGTTGTACTGAAGCAGGAGCCATTCCACAAATAAATTATCCTTGCTTGACATAACACCTGAATTAAACTTACTCTGAGTGGTTGCTGTTGAATTAGACAATAACCAGTACCTCTTTGTTCATTCTAAAGTATTTTTCATGGCTGGGCACAGGGTTCCATATTTGTTACAGACACCCAATGACAGCAACCAGTACACAAAATTACCTGTATTCCTGGGATTGGCTCCTTGGACCCAAGGGCCGCTCTTGGTCAGTATGGTTGAGTTGTGTCCTTGGGTCGCTTTAACTGAACTTTCAGCCTCTTCATTCCTATCTGGAAGCCATTCATGGCCTGGATAGCTGTCTGTGCACTGGATGGGTTATCAAAACTAACAAAACCTAAGAGGTTATAAAAGTGAATAAATATTCAGAACTCTGGGGGTTATATAAATGAAATTTTTTTTTTTTTCACATAACAGGTTCACGCAGTAGTGAAAAGGAACACATTCCACATGAGAATATTCTTTTACCATGTGATGCATGGGGTAACTGAATACACAATACGTAATTCAGTTTTAGAGAGAATAAGTTTCAGGTAGCGTTGTGAAATCCAAGAAGAAATAGCAGACAAGCAGTTAATAATACAGGACATGGGAAAAGGAGAGCGATCAAGGGGAAACATGTAGATTTTAGTATTATCGCATTTAGGTGATGCTGTAAGCAGGATGCAAGCAGCAGGATCTGACAAAGATTAAATATGAGGGATGAAAAAGATCTTAATTAAAAAAAGCCAAGGGACTGGGCCTTTTCAATAGGGAAAAGTGTCATGTTGTTAATTGAGTAACTGGGGTGGAGATGGAAAGAGGGAAGATTATGAGTTCAGTTTTGGAGATATTAAGTTTCAGGTAACATTTTGACATCTAAGAAGAAACAGCAGACAAGCAATCATGAATAAAGGAAGGGTGGAGACAGAGACCCATCCCAATGGGCAAGAGAGAGGCCTTAGATGGGGCCCATACCTCCAAGGTTTATTTTATTATCCCTAATTCCACCACCACAGTGATTAGCGAAAGAGATGGGGGTCTGATTATCACAGGGATTTGGCTTTTTACATACTTCTTTTTTCTTAATTTATTTGTTCCATTTACTAAAATGGGGCAGGAAAATAGAATATAATGAAAGGAACATTCAAACATATCCAACAGCAACCTTGCATGTTACATTGTTCACATTAGAGGCCTGGAACATACCAAAACACTTGCTCTGGTTAGTCGCTCTGTCCATGAACACCTTGGAGGATATAATGTTTCCAAAAGGCAGAAACATTTGTGTCAACTCATTATCACCAAACTCCTGGGGTAGGTGGTAGATGAATAGGTTGCAGCCCTCTGGCCCTGTGTAGGAGAGAAGACGCAGAAGTGAGGCCTTGCTTTGGCTGTGACATTAAGAGACTCGCCAATGACACAGACTACTCGTTGTATGTACTGCACGCTTGTTTACATAATCGAGTTAAAATCCTAGGTAACCGTATATCAGAATTATATCTGCTGATTGGCTATGTAAATCCTTACTTTACAGATGGGTCTTTAATATGCCAATTTCAAATATTTTTCTTGTTCTGAAAACATACCCTGGAATGTCTTTTATTTAACAATGTATGCCTTGGAGCTTGCAGTGTAACATTGCTTTAGACAGGCAAACAAAAGGAAAGTGGGAATACCTGGTACTAATACATAGGTATACACAGCAGATCATAACATGCTATTTACTTAATATTATAGCCTAAACTCTGCCACTAAGACCTTGCACTACTTTAATGGCTGTCTTCACCACCCTGAAGTAAAATACTCAATAGAAAATGCAATCTACTGAAATAACAATGGTGCTATCAAACAATAGGGTTGGTTGGCAAAGGCCACCCAATTATGGGCTATTTCTCAAAATACAATATGCTTAAATGTCGTTTAATGTGTTTATATTGCTTCTAATATTGTATGTTTAGTATTGCATAAGCCCTAGCCCAAATCCTCTCTATGGTCCGTTTCCAATGATGACATGTGTGTATATCTATATATACAGTATATATATATATAAATTACTTTTACATCTCTTACTAGAATAGGTATTATAACTTAACTTGCATTGTGATACCTAGCAGTTTACATATGTACCTTACCTTCCCTTTGCTGCAGAATGGGTGGAGGCTGCGGGGTGCTATGTGTCACAGGAGTGAGTGCTGCGGTGGGATAAATAGCTGTTTTGAAAAACATAAAGAAATAGTAAAGTGAACTATGGCAATGTCTAAAATTACTGTGAAAGATAAATTACCACCTTTGCTGCAATAAATATGAAATCATATTGAAGGGTCAACTCAACCAATCAAGGAAGCAAAAAACTGGTGCAACAAATTCCACCAAAAACAACTCAAAGAAGCTATTTAGCTTAGAGAAAGGTTAGATAAAGCAAAATATCTTATCTTGATATTTTCTCTTCTGAGAAGGTTAGCTCCTCATATTGTATAATTAGCACAGACGGATATACTTTTGCACCAGAATTTCTCTGGGAAAACCCGATGTAATGCACTGTGTAAGGGTTTGCAGACTTTCAAACAGTTACAACATTGTCACATAAAATATTTATATACTGTAGAGAAACAGATGATACAAAGCCCCAAATAAATCCAAAATAGGTTAAGTGTATTTTTTAAAATAAATCAGTTTATTATTTTGTTTTTTTATATTATTATAAAGTTTGGTGGAGGCGGAATAATGGTATGGGGCTGTTATTCAGGTTTTGGGCTTGGCCTCTTACTTCCAGTGAAGGGAAATCTTAATGCTTCAGCATAGATTTTGCACAATGCTATGCTCACAACTTTATGGAAACCGTTTGAGGAAGGTCCTTTTCTATTCCAGCATGCACAAAGCAAGGTCCATAAAGACATGGTTGGATGAGTTTGGTGTGGAAGAATTTGACTGGCCTGCACAGATCCCTGACCTCAAGCCCTTAGAACACATTTCAGATGAACTGGAAAGGAGATTGCAAGACAGGCCTTCTCGTCCAACATCAGTGCCTGACCTCACAAATGCTCTATTGGATGAATGGGCAAAAATTGGAACAGAAAGCCTTCCCAGAAGAGTGGAAGCTATTATGGCTGCAAAGGGGGACCAATCACATATTAATGTCCATGTATTTAGAATGCAATGTCATAAAATACCCTTTTGGTGTAATGGCCTGGTGTCCCAATACATCTAGTGTATATAATTACAGTAACAGAAACAGCAGCAATATCATATTGCATATCATTAAAGAAGAGTTGTATGTAACCCAGCTCTAGTTAACTGATAGCTGAAATGTAGTCTAAAAGTTGATAGCAAATGCAAAACCCAGATCTGTACGGGGATGGACCAAATTACCTGAGTACTGCTGGACCCCTGGGAAAGAAGGATGTAGGCTCTCCACCGTCAGTGCAGGACTTTGGGCTGTAACGAGGAAGTTAAAATTAATCCTAGAGCAATAAGCTGTGATTTTTTTTACATTTCGCTGCTGTACTACCATTTCTCCTCTTACCTGGATACGGCACAATGCTATTAGTGTATATTGTGTCCAGGGCTGGATGGCTACTGGGAAATGGTACAAGACCTGGAAACCCATTGGTTAATGGAGTGACAAGGCCTGGTACAGCTGCTGTGCCAATGACAGGTGGAGAGTGCAGTCCTGTGAGGCAAAAAGTGGTGATGGGATAATAAGCAAGTAGTTTGTACAAAACCTGGTATTACCTTGTAACAGCTCCTCGCAGTTCCTAAGCAACATTTCTCACTGTTACCTAGCAACACAACTCCTCCCAGTGTTACTAAGCAACTCAGGTTCTTCCCGTATTACTAAGCTACTTAAAATGTTGCTAAGCAACTCAGACCCAGTTACCAAACAAATTACTCTAGTAGCTGGACCAAAATATTAGCCCTGCAGCAAATTCACCAGTTTTACCCATAACTAGTAGGACACACACCACAGAGCCATATCTGTATAACTTACCAGATGCTGGAGTGATGGGTGTGGCAGGCAGCCCATTCAGGTTGACAGCTCCTATCTGCTGAATGTGACATTGAGGAAATGCCACGCCAGGACTTAAGTAACTACCATGTGAAGTGGAGAGAACTGTTGTCTGCTGCTGCATCAGCTGGGTCATAGAGAAAAAGTAGTAATATAAATAGGGGACAAAGGTCCATTGTACATCTCTCATGCTGCATAAACCACAAAAATATAAAAACATTTATAGTGTAGGGCTATTCTAATTTCAATTATTTTTATTTCACACATTTTCACTAGTTCCTCTACATATAAAGGCGCAATCACAACAGAGAGAACAGATCTAGTTATACAACTGAACACAAGGGAGCAGTAGACTCTAATAAACAATCACTTAACTCCTTAGTAATCTGTTGCCTTTTATCTGCCTTAGGGAACCAGTGACGAGGTTCCCCAGCTGTGACGTACAATCTGTCTCTCTCCAGCTCCCAGCTGCTTCATTTCTCATTTTAAGCTCTGTCTCTTCACAATGAAAGCTCTCCACGTTCTTAACTACAAATTTGCCTACCTCCAGCTTCTTATCTCGCCATTCCCAAATCAATCTCCCTCAGCTCCACCTTTCAATGTCGCCAGCTTCAATTGTCCCTATCTTCAGCTCCATCTCTGTATTCATACGTCTGTCTTTGCTTTCATAGTCTTATCTTCATGGCTCAGAAACATGTCCCTTCCCATTCACAGGTCCAGTTCTATCTCCCTGATCAATGTTTAATTTAACTTTCTTGTAGGTGGCAGCCCCTTCTCTTTGTATCATTGACTCAGACTCAGTATCTCATTTTCAGCTAAAATACTGTTATTTATGGGCATATTAACTTTTCTCTTTCCAGATGTTTCCATTCCAAAAGCATCCTCTCCTTGGCCCTGTTTCCAACATTCTTTAATCCCTATCTCTCACAAACATTCCTTCCTTTAGACTTGACTCCATTCCTGATTCCATTTAATTAAACCACACACATCTGCATTCTTAATCCTATCTCTCCACTCTCTATTCTCAACACAATCTTAGATTTGTATTGAAATTCCTAGCAAACAATTGTCCAATTCTAAGGTCCATCTGTTCTCATTCACAATTTCTCAACTTATAAATGAAACCCTCTACATAGACATGACTGTTGCCAAGTTCTTTGTCTTTAACTACTAAGCTACATATTTTCCCCTTGTAATAAAAGACATGTTGTGTGACATACAATATTTTTTATTACTATTACTTATGCCACAAGTTTATCACTTCTCAAGACTCCCACATCTCTTAAATCATTCCAACCTGTCTATAGCACATTGATACATTAATGGCCATTCTTGGTTACTCATTCCCTTCATTTTCACTTGTCCCCTGCCGGTCACAGGTTTTACAAGAGTAGTTACACAGGAAAGTACACTCACCGCCTGTGCGTAAGCACTATATGGGCTAATTGGTAGCGCCAAGGATGGAGTAAAGATTCCGAGTTGTCCAACCATCTGCTGCATGCGACGCAATGTTCTTTCCTTGTCAGTGTCTGCGAACTTGACCACTAGACTGGACGAGGCTCCCTAGAGGAGAAAAAATCAAGTATGAATATATATATGAATTTTAAGTATTAAGTAACACCTACCCCTAGAACGTTCTAAATATCTTGCAAAGTAGTAGAGAACATAAAAGTGCGTTGCCTCTAGGGATACAGTCAAGAGTTTAAGATTTTCAAGATTAGACAGTTTAAGGTTACGCAGCCTGTCATCAGAGGCAGGCAACACATACCGGCATTGTCTGACTCCCATGTAAAGCATGTATTGCCGCCTGAGCCTCTGCATGAGATGAGAACTTGACAAATGCACAGCCTGAAAAACAGAAGACATAAAATGGGATCACAGTCAATGGGATAGACCATTCACATGAGTCTTCAAAAGAAACCAAGTTTCTGGGTAGATGATTCTAAAGGCAGAAAGCCTGTTAACCGGTCAGCTGGTCAATGAATAGTGGCAGTTCTTGGGGGAGATTAGTAAAATAAAACAATACTAAGTTTTAGATTACAGGTACAACTATTATTATGGATGATTCTATACAGCACCATTATATTCACAGCACTATACAATGGGTAAACAGGATTTAACCAGCAGTGCACAACACAACAATTTGGATTTATAGAAACAAAATGCAAATAGGGCTCTGTTCAAACAAAGTTAGAACTAATTTAAAAGATATGGTACTTGGAAGATTTTAGGTTACAGAAAACCATAAACATCTCTTTTAAGAAAACAGGACTTTTCCTTTTCTTTCTGCTGGGCTCACCTTTGCTGCTCCCATCAGGTCCCCTGAGAACAGAACATTCCTCAATGGAACCAAATGCTTGAAACATGCTGGTCACCTCCTCTTCAGACTGTTGTTTGCTTAGCATTCCCACAAAAAGTTTGCGATCACCTGAAGCCCAAGAGGAAGGTTAGTGTTCCCCCGTTCCAATAACATAATATCTAGCATTCTCTGCATTGGTATGAAGTCCTCTCTTACAAATGGTTGCAGCAACATTGTTAGGGTCACTGGAAGGCACATGGGAGTGAAAACAGGGTTATACTAAATGGGAAAAAATTGATGCTTATTAACTTACTTGATTTCTACCAAATAAGTAAAAGTCCAGGAATACTTTGAAGGCCCTCTGGGAGTTAGGTTTTCAAATGGCTTTTGCAGGTTACCTGTACACATTGAGTGCGGCCACAATAGCTGCAGACTATTGATATGCCAACTGACAAATATTGGATAGTGGATGCTAATGGCTACAAAGATCAAAGAAGTAAAAAAAAACCACAATTTCCAGGCTTTCAAAGTATGAATGTGGCTGCATTCTTTTGTGGACCAGCAATATATATACGGATCATTTTTCAGCCCCATGATGGTAGCCTGCCTTCTATTGCTTGAACATTTCATATAATCCCTAAATAATTTCCAGTTTGAATAGTAACAGGAGTGGAACCTCTTTACACAAGACAATACGCATGTTTTATCTTGAGGAAAGAATAGCTGAAGGTCCCTGTTCCAGATATATAGCTGTGTCATAGTCAGACCCACAAAGGAATTTCCAGGATATCGCAGCTCGCACATACATAACAGACAATGATCCTTGTATGTTAACTGACAGTATGTAAATACCCAAATCATGTGAACAATCCACATAAGGTAATTATCATTATGAGACAATACACACACATACATTTGGTACATATGCAGAGATACAAATAACTATATACTGTAAGGTAATTATGACTTAAAGACAGATATGTAGATATTAAAGCACATGTAAATATGTAAATATATGGTAACCCTGCTGTGACTCACATATACAAAATGTGCAAAGACAGATAGATAGACATATTTTTTTAGACAATACTACATATAAACACATAGGGGGTCATGTATAAATACCAGTTGAGGTACAAATAAAAGTGGATCATTTACCAGGGAGATTTGATTTAATATTATGGTAACTGTTTAAATGTTACTGCTTTGCACCAGAATCGTTCTTCGTATACAAGACCCCTTGACTGACATCATACCATACAAACATTATGTTTAGAAATGAATACATGAAAACATTTAATGATGCTGGTATTTGGGAGCTTCAGAAACATTACTTACAAGTATATATATATATATATATATATATATATATATATATATATATATATATATTGATTGATATAATATATTGTGTCTCATAAGGGTATTATATTTGCAATGAACTTAATGCACAGTAATGACTTATGTGACAGACATGATAGATGTGTGACATGTACAAGAAATGCATTGCAGCACCTTAATGCCTGTGCAAGCGTGCATTCACATACATAATATGTAATAGCATGTACAGCATTGTAAAGGTGTGTTCTTTAGCATGCATGTCTGCTTAACACAGAGAATGAGACATATTTATAGGAGTACACTGTCAGGTACAATTTATAATATTGCACTGACACTGGGTACACAGCTGATGCTACCCCCTCCATCCAGCTCCACCAGAGACTGCACAGAGAATACTCCCCCCTCACTCCTCCCATCTTGCATGCTCTGCTGCACAGTCTTCCCTATCACAATCTCTACCCTCCCCGCTACACACACTCAACAACAGCATCTCTCTTCACCCTCTGATTGGCAATTTCACATGCTGTCCAGTAACCATGAAAATTATGTCTAAGGCTGGACGCTGCATTGAGTTTCCATGGCAATGGGATGTGCCGGCACGTGCTGTGCTAGGGCTAAGGGAGACACATTGCTAGGGTTTAGGGAGTGCTCAGCTGCTGCTGATGGTGCCATCAAAATCAGGTCAGGGAGGATGGGCTAAAAAGGGCATGTCAGGTCACATCAATGTATGCTGATGCAGAGTATCAATCCACAAGCTGCACAATGATTCTAAGTATCAATCCACTGAAACAGTTACCATCGACATACTGCTTTTTGAAATTGCCAGGCAAATATAACCCCCTTCCGTTCAACAGCTGATGATAAGAGTTGTAAACAAGACAGCTGTCTTTCAAAGGTTGGCTACTACTAAAATTCTTCACAATTCTTTCACTGATCTGAATAAAGGCACTGTATATCAGCTAGATATTAGCATATCACCACACAGATAATGACCCAAGCATACATACAGAGATAACTTGCTGTGATGTATAATGATGATGTGTACACACATATTACACATTTCTCTATGGGGGTGACACCAAGTATGCATACACTAACAGTGAACATGCTTCTCTGTTTAATGTTGCCAGTACAACGTATACACACAGCTGCTATGTATAATGAATAATGTAACATTAGTCGTGAACATGTTGCTTCTTATGATGACACACACAAGTTTATCCACTGAAGAGGGAGTTGGTAGCAGAGTTACCTGAAGAGTTGGCATTTCATCTCACTTATTGCACGCTACATTATTAAGGGCTAACCACAGGAAGCCTTCCTTCCAAGAACATCTTGGATGGCCCTGTACAAAGAATATTTTAATCAGATTTCTTGAAGTTGATCTCATTGACGAAAAAATGCATTATGTGGGGCCAGTAGTTTTGCCTGGCATGGCCCTTTAAAATGCATAGTGAAATCAGTGAGAAAAAAACTCTCCTGCCAACTCCAGCTTTAATAAATAAAATCCAGTGATTACGGAATCCCGTGTAATGTTCTGAACGGCTATATGGTTGCAATGACCATATAGTGCTGATTATGATGGAGGGTATCCAAAGACAGATGAAGAACATGCCACCTTGTGTAATGACTACTTATGTGAGAGGAGATTGGGATGAGTGGAGTTAATGCTGCAGGGTGAATACCCACAGGTAATGGCAGTGGTACATTATACATACCCCCTCGGCTTTCGCTGTCTGCTGGCTTCACCTGGATGGGACGTGCCATCTGGAACCAGAGAACAGGGGGAAGGAATAAATAATTCTGGCCCTGTATTGAGCCCTAATATAGAAACACCTTTGGGCACACCTTGCCAGATACCGTGCGTAGAATACATATTTTCTTACATATAACACTTTTTTTCAATCAAAATTAACTGTATCTTACCAGATACAGGTGGGGAACAGTCTATTTTGTTCCCAACATTTTCATTTTTAAATTTTAAATTTAAAAATTTTAATTTTTGGTGCATCTTTTCATCAGTACCATGACAGCATTGTGGAATGTAGTGTGTGTAGGGATGCATGTCCTGTATTTTGTGTGCTTTTTGAGTTCCAGAGGCTGGATAAAGATGACAGAATTATGTCCAATATGGGGAACACTGCAGACCTCTTCTAGGTGTAGAGAATGTTATCACAACCAAAAGAAAAGAGCGATTGAAACTGTCCATTCATTTTTTGTAATGAATATTAAATACACTACAACAAGAACTACTAAGATGGAGTTTCTCAAACTAGTCTTTAAAAGCGAAGCAAGCCATAGCTGAGCTAGGATCCATCTTGATTAATGACTGTCTGCTGGAGGGGGAGGTTGCTGTTGTAGTACACATATTGAAATTAGGGTTGCCATGTCCACCATTTTATCCTGGACACACACATTGAATATGTTGCTGGCCAGCATATGTAACATGTGGAATGTATAACTGAGTAACTGATTTCGTTCTATGAGTTTATACAAGCAACATGTGGCATGTATATGTGTCCTGGGAAAAACTGATAGACATGGCAACTCTAATCTGAATGCTGGCCATAAAGGTCATATGGTTTAGTATAAGTATCCTTAAATATCTTAAAAAAAACCCAACAAACATTTCTGTATTGTGCCTGGCAGAAGACAGTCGATAAGCATGTCGATTAGTAGTACCACTTCACTACCCTGAGACTTTACCATCATCCCATTATTTTTACAAAGTGCCTTTGAATGTGCAGTGCAATAGTTCAGCACCTGCATGGGGTAACGTTCTGTTAAAACAAGTGTACTTACAACTTACTGTGTGATTGTGTTTCCTACATGATCAACAATGTGAATATTATGTGTACAAATAAGTATGACGAGTCTTATAGTCGGGTGTATTGCCCATGAGTGTGCAGCCTTCTCTTATGTATAAAACCCTTTCTTCCATGCACCGCAAATACAATGCGTAGTTTATCTTCCGATTGCCATGTACAACTACATAAATAGCTGTTAATATGTCACAATGTCATGTAAAAACTAAGTAAAAGCTTGCCCCCAGTCACACCTCTGACCACACCCAGGGACATCTTACACAGTGTCATGACTAATCGAACGCATTCGATTAATTGATCATCAGCAAGTGTAACCACCTCAAAGTGTAAGCAGTTTGCTGGTCTGGAGCATTCATGTGTGTGTTAAAAAATGCCAAGGAGGAGAGACACAAGCAATGATCTTACAGAAACAATTGTTTCTACCCACCAATCTGGGAAGGGTTATAAGGCTATTTCCAAACAATTTGAAGTCCATCATTCTACATTGAGAAGGATTATTTAAAAATGGAAAACATTCAAGACAGTTGCCAATCTTCCTATGAGTGGACGTCCCAGCAAATTCACCCCAGAGTCAGACCGTGCAATGCTCAGAGAAAGTGTAAACAGGAAAAGTACATCTGATTTTCACAATGGCTGTTATCAGAACCATGTTGTTATAACCATTAGCAAGTCACCAACGCAGAAACTCTGTGATGGGCCAACAAAGGATTAATCTTTGAAAACCCTAAGGGCCAGTTTATATACAAAGGATACGAAGATCCCAGGTATGAGTATTAATTTATATTAAATGTTACAGATCTTCATTTTATCTACGTGTGTGTACTGTCTATGGAACTAAACACATAAGAATGATAATGTAAGATAATATAAGAAGCAGACAAATTCTTAACATATATATTTTTTTCTGTAATAAAAATCACTTTAGGCGCAATTTTGCTAATTAGGCATAATAGGCAAAGAATATGCTGTGCTATCAGCCATTAGTGATCCTAAACCAGTGGCAAGGTGAAAAAACAGAGCAGAACACTAACCTTTACAGTTACAGCTGGATATACACAATATAACGTTGCTATTTAAAACAAATCCTTCTAGCACTGACGTAGGTACACACAAGCCAATAATTTAAAACGTATTACTGTGCACCTATCTCGTTATGTGCTGTATCACGTCTATAACTGCCACACTGCAATTCACTACAGTTTTGTTCTTGAAGGGAAATATGTATAAACTGCTTGTCCATTTATTTATTTGCATACCCAGATTGCTTCATTAGAATTTGGGATGCCTTAAAGAAGTATTATAGAGGTAGTTATAAAGCCCTTTACATTTCCACGAGATGTCCAATATGTATAAGTTCTATACATGAATGCATCGGGTTGTTGGATGCATGCGTTCCTGTTGAGTTGAATACCTTTTTGATACATATTTAATTTCAATGGATAACAATAAGTGTTATTTCAGTATTTTTTTATGTTAGTACCTGTGTAGCACACACCAGTTGGATACAATACAATATATGGACTAATACCAATGCATCACGCAGGACATTAAGAATTTCAAAGCAGCCCTATGCATTTTCCTTTCCATTTTAAAGCTATATTACGTGACTACTGTTCTGGATTATGGCCTAGCTCACCATTACTTACTACATTTATTGAAAACCATAATGGATCTTTGCTGATTCTGTTTTATTATATATGATGAATACAATAGTCTTATGTGCAACTATTATCACTACAACGGTAAGGTAAACCCATCTAGCATCCATGTCCTCAAAATGGAGCAAAGCACAGGTTTGAACATAATTAATACATTATAATGTCATTACATGGGCCTATTTAGTATATAGAGTTGAAAAGTGTAGGATTTGGGAATTTGACCAGTCTTCTTTAAGCATAATTATACAGTTTGATATTTGAGTAAGTATAGCATACATACATAGTCTCTGTGATCATACACAAGTAGTCTGCAAGTCAAACAAAGTTTTTTTCTCATGGGTACTAAAAAAAATAGTTTTGTTACTTTGTGTTCTTTCCCTGAAATCTGTATGTCCCATTTGTGCCAGTGTTTTTTCAACTGTCACATTCGTCTTTCTCTGTCTGTTTGTGGTGTCTCTCTATGCATCTGCCGCGGGCTTTGCATCTGTCTCTGTGTTTCTGTGTCACTGGCTCTGTATCACTGCGGGCTTGCTCTTATGCCATTACTGCTTTTTTGAGTCTCTGTGCTCATGCTTTGATGTTACCTCTGCCCCTGTTTATTTTTCCAGTTCAAACCTCCTTCTATCTACCTATTCCTCTCTGTCTTTGTGCCCAAATGTGGATGTTTCAGCTACCCATATAATTATGTATGTGACCCTGCTTGATTTCAGCATCCTTCGTATATCTCTCTGCCCCACTTCAAGAACTTGCTGGAGCCCAGCTGTTCTCTCTCAGGAGAACACACGATGCCTTCAATGCTCAGCTCTGTCCCACTGCTTAGGTTGGGAGATTGGGAGATTGACTAACAGATAGAACTGTAGGGTTTGAGATGAGCAAATGAAAGGGACTAGGGGTTAGGGAAAAACATGCAAGGGGCAACAGTGAGAACCTGAAATGTGTGCCCAGAGCTAAGCTTTACATGTTATAAATATGACATCTTCTTGTAAACAGTGATATATATATGCAGTAATATTTTAGACAGACAGATAATATGAAACACTAGTGCACAGTACATTATATGTTATTATATATTATTATTATATATTATTGAGTAAACCTTGTATAAAATTAAACAATGATTTACCAAAGAGAAACATATTTCTGTGGTTATTTGTGATATATATATACTGTATGGATAGTTAGAATGCACACAGAGTACATACATGCAAGACAATATATCTAAATTATTTAATGCACTATAAATCTGTAAGCTACCAAAATGTGTCTTATAATACAGTGAAACACATACATGCTCAGACAGACATACAACCCCCAACCCACCCCACACCTCTCCCCTCCCCCTCAGACCTGTCACTCCAGCTATAACAGCACCTCTCTGAAAAGGATGGGGTTGCCATGGAAACGGCTATTCACCGCACGGAACCTGACATTTGCGGTCGTCGTGGCAACCAGTGCTTAGAGGCACACGCCACTTGTAACTCGCTTATTCAATATGTGTGTGCTTTTTATGTTTATTTGTGTCTGTGTGTAATGTATAGAAAGATCTAAGGGACATGTTAATTGGAGCCTCTGTTCCTAGCAGAACACATTCTAAAAGAAAGATTAGTGAAGACAAACTAGGGAATCCCTTATATAATGAGAGCGCAGAAGGACCGCTGTTAACTAGGTGCTCAGCTGCACATCTAGAAACATGTTCTGCTAAATGCCACTTCATTTATGTAGGGTTACTGTCCCTGATTAACCTACTGTAATGTTACCAACAAGCCTGCATTTCAATGCCAGGCCTTTACAACTCATGTTCAATCTGATAATAATAATGTAGAATTTTCCTTTCCCTAAAAGAAGACAGCTCACTTGTGGTATCTCAGTTTTAATCACCGAAGCCAATTTCATATTTTGCAATTAAGTACACTTTTTTTATAAAGAGGAAACCAGGAACCAGTAAACCAGTTCAACAACAAGAAGGCTCAGCCATCTTTAGCTGTTGCCAACCTTAATCGAAGAGAAATACACTATCTTTCTCTGGTCATCGTCCTAAATTCTAGTCAATCCTATTTATTGGAAAATGAGAATAAATAATCTCCATTGTGGTATTGGAGGGTTGTGTGACACACTAGAAGGCATGTGCATTTGAGCCCTAAAATGATTTTTCCACACGCTAATTATTAGTTGGACTCACCGGAAGTAGATGGCCTACAGCAGCAGAAGACTACACCGGGTGCCTCCTGTCAACTAAGAACAGGAAACTGAGGCTACAATTCGCAGAGGCACACCAAAATTTCCCAATTGGTGGGAAAGGACTTCACCGAAAACGTCACCATTTTGGTGGAAGTTTGCACCAGGTTATGTCCGTGAAGATGCGGATGTAGATAGAAGGTAAAACAAAGAAGATGAAAGAGAGAAGATAAAAGATGAAGATGTGGAAGTGGAAGCAGAAACGGTCAGTAGAGAAGGTCGGGAAACATTTACAGAGCATGAGAGAAAGTAAACGAGAATGAGAGTGTGAGAGAGTATGAGTGAAAGGGCCTGCAAATTTTGGACAACAGTTAAGAGCTTTTTGTTTTCTTTTCTTTTCCAGCTGGTTTGTGGGGGTCCTGTCCTCATTTCAGGCTTGGCAAGTCGTACAAATCCAAATGCACAAGTCTAGTCTCTACCAGTAAAGGGAATTCATATGGTCTTGTATTAACAACTGGAGTTAACCTAATTTAGTTTTATTTATTAGAAGGGATATTTATTGGAACTCTGGTCTCTGTGGATTTCACTGATTTAAAAAAAAAACTGTCACACACGGGGGCACTCCTATTGTTAGTAAGACAGTAAGGAACGTAATTTGGATGTGTGAAGTACTGGAAGTCATTATGATGACTTTCACAGATAACTAAAAACATTGCAACAGATCAGTCCAAATAACTTAATACGACATAAAATAAAAGAAGCACTAAATAATTACTACTAAGTCATGAAAGAAAAAGTGAGCGCACTTCTCTCACTCATAAGGAATAAAGATATATTGTTTATTTTAAAGTGAATAAACAGATTAGCCATCATAGCATGCAGGTCTGATATTCTGTGTACATGAGCAGTCTAGTCTTTAGGAAGGGTTTCAAACCTGTAAAATGAACTGCAAGAGGATAGTGCCTAACTCTTAACAACATACATTGGACACTCATGGTGTCCAGATGGACAGGCATCCTCCTTGACATTAAGTGCACGCCCAGGCACCATGAGCGCTACTCTGCATAGCAGGCGCCCATGGGGGGAGGGGTACTCAAGCACAGGTCTGGAGTGATATACCTCGCACTCCCACGACAAGATGGAAGACAGATGATGAAAGATAGAAGACGTAGGAGGAGAAAGTGGGGTAGGAGATGAGGAGAAAGTGGGGCAGGAGATGAGGAGAAAGGGGGGCAGAAGATGTGAAGAAAGAGTGGGCAAGACATGAAGAGACAGGGGTGCTTTAAGGGCAAGTGTGACACAGATTGTGTGTATGGGCAGACCTGTGTATTTGTATGTGAATGGGCAGTTGTGTGTAAGGGCAGGGTATGTGTATATGAGCAGGCATTTGTAAGGGCAGTTTATTTGGCTAGTGCATATGTGTATGTGCAGGGGTGTGTAAGTACAGTGTATGTGTATATGTGTGTGTGAGGGCAGGTGTTTGTAAGGGCAGTGTATATGGGTAGTGCATATGTGTGTGTATAGGCAGGCCATGTAAGGGCCATGTATGTATATGTGTATATATGGGCCGTGTATACTGTATGTGTGTGTTTTTGCAGGGGCTTGTAAGGACAGTGTATTTGTATATGTGTGTGTGTATGGGCAGATGTTTGTAAGGGTAGTGTATGTGCGTGTGTATGGGCACCCAAAGTGCAACATCATATCCTTGCATGCCGGACTCAAAGCAGCTAGCCCTCCTCTGTTCTCCCCTACATGTACACACATATGCATACTTATGTTTCTGTTGATTAATCCTCATCTCATATCATGTTTTTTGGGGGGAGGGTGTAGGGGCTCCACTGCATTGCTTTGCCCTGGGCCTACATAGCTGTTAAGATGGCCCTGGTTGATCTACCAAAGAAATATCATCTTACATGTATATTATGTGGATGAGAATATTGTAGCAGTAGTATAAAGTATGTAGAGTCAGAACAGAGGATGCCATCAATAGAAACACATGACAGCCTGCTGTTGCTTGAAGGCAGTAGGAGCATTTAAGGCCTTCCTGAAAAAATGACCCTTACAAAATGAATCGAGTAGGAAGACAAATGAAGGAACAGGAAGGAGGGTGGAGATTCACTGA
Organism: Spea bombifrons; assembly: GCF_027358695.1. NCBI lineage: Eukaryota > Metazoa > Chordata > Amphibia > Anura > Pelobatidae > Spea > Spea bombifrons. The sequence continues at coordinate 81,172,017 of NC_071087.1, read as the reverse complement.
AGGTGGGTGAGAGATGCTAGCAAAGAACTCAGGATGGTCTTAGATGAGAATGATTTGAAGGATCACTGCATAAACAAAGAAGAATAATAAAAATGCATAGAGTGCAGGGGCATTGAGCAAACACAAATAAAATTCAAACATGCTATTGGAGAGCAAGTAAAATTAAAACAAATGTTCCATCTAGTCTGTCATTTTATTTTCCTCTGCTTTTATTGGATTTTTAGAATTACTGATATGGACTTGATTGTAGCCTTTTTTGTACTTTTGCATTTACCTAGATCCTTGTAGTTACATAGCAATATAACAATCACAAATACCACACTTACTTTATCTCCGTATGTAAACCAGCCACATTTCTAGGGACCAACAAACCATATGTATCCTGTTGTATTATGGTAGCGACCCTAAACCTGAATACACCTCAATGACTCGATAGCTATCTTTCGTCTGTTGAGTTTATTTTCAGTGCTTGAGTGAGAGAGCATTAGTTGTATTTACATCTGCACACTTACCTTTGTGAACTAACCTAGCTTAAATAAATATGGTGCACCACTTCCAATAAATGAGGGCTTTTATTTTATATACCCTAAGTAAAGGACACACGGCACATATATTTGTTTTAAATAAATTATATGTCGTATCTGTACAGCTTATTTCATTTAGCTTGCACTCCTCACTTTGACAAAGAGATGAATATGGCATTAAGATGACAAGACCTTGTATTATGTGCAATAAGGCAGCACATGCGTATATGAAATGGCTGACACTGATTTCCCTGGGCTTTGCAAGGCAAAGACTACATGATTATGTGGTGACCCTGTGGACAAGTTAGAGTGGAACAGCAGTTGTGTACATAGTATGGTCATAACGGAAAAAGTAGATGAAAAAAGCAGATAAGATCTGAAAAAAAGCAAGATACTAAAGTTGTAGGATTTATCTGAAATTATTAAGATGATCTCAGGGAAAAGTACTGTGTAGAGAGGGGGAGCTAATAGCAGAAAAGTTGAAACAGAAGAAGAAATAACTTGAAGAGCTAAGAGGTGAGGAAATAACTGGACCCAACAGCAGAAGAATATGTCATAAAAAAAGGCATTAAAAAAACACGAAGAAGAGAACGAGAGCAGGATGAAGTAAAAAATCATACTGGAAACAAGAGGGCCAAGTATATATAAATAGGAATGTTCTCTTTCCTATTTATTCACAGTTCTCTCATATGTGTTTACATGGTGGCTTGGGGAGCTTGGGAAGATATATGATTTCAGGCTGGGAGGTAATAAAGATAAGTAAATATAAAAATAAAATATATTTTTAATAAATAGATATTTACTGTTGTCAGAGTCAGTTGGTTCAAATATAGCATTTGGATCATTTAAGAGTTTTTTATTTCAATATGTCCTTGACATGTAATGGGCAGGGAAGTATCTACTTAGTAGAATGGTAATCTATAAGTAAAGATAACACTTAAGCTATTTATACTGTAGTCTCATAAGAATGTCTTTCCCTACTTACCTCATACATTCAAATTTTGCAATAGTCTTATAATAAAAGGCAAGTGGTAGAAGGCAGTACGCATTTTTATAAAATAATAATGATTAGTACCGTAACTGACTTCAAAGTAGACTTGTACACGGCAAGCAAAGGCCATTGGGATGAAATTTTTGTTTTGTTTTTGCTGCATTCGTCTTTGGACAATTAACTTTGTTTCCTGGCCATTCGGCGCAGATAAAGTTCTAGGGCATTTTTTATTAGGAAATTATATTCGGGGCATTCCCAAAGTGGAAGACCCATTACTCTTACTGGACCCACTTTTTCACCTACAGCAGCATTATCTCAAGGTTAAGTAGGAGATCCGCACTTGGTGTTGCCCTGCAGGACCACCAGGAAAAGCAACACTGCACCAATGTATACACACATCCAACAGCATGCTATGGAACTCAATTTCTCCAGCAATTGGACCAGTTTTATTAATTGATTCCTCAGAGTATGGAAGGTGATATGGCAGTAGCCGCAGCAGAACTAGCAGGGCACTGGGAGTGGGTAGACACTGGCACATATCCACCCCCACTGTACAGGACACTGAATTTCTCCCCAAATTAGAAAAATATTTAAAGAATTGATCCATCAGAATAAGAAAGGAGATTGGGCTGTAGCAGCAGAGCAGGGTACAGGAGAGGCACTGGCAGACAGACTGAATCCCCTCATATTATAAAAAATAAGAACTGATCCACCATAGTAAGGAATGGCATTGAGGTGCAGGGGCAGGGCAAAGGGGCAGACCAGGCACTGGCAGACAGACACATGCAAATTACAATAATTGATCACCCAGAGTAAGGACAGTGGATGAGAAGCAGTAGTAGGGCACTAGTCCTGAAAAGGCAGGCACTGGCAGATGCACAAGCAGCCCCTTGGAGCATTATATTATAGAAATGTAAAAAGTTTCCCCCATAGTAAGGATGGTCAAAGAGGAGCAGCAGCAGCAGTAATAGTAGGGCACTCTGCAGCAGACACAGGCAGCCCCTTGGAACAAGACTGAATTTCCCCAATATTAAACAAATTTCAATAATTGACCGTCCATAGTAACGATGGTGAAAGAGGAGCAGCAGTAGCAGTAGGGTAGTGGGCCTGGACAGGCAGGCACTGGAAGATGAAAGGCACATGTAACCCCTCGGAGCTTAACTGAATTGCAACAATATTATAGAAATTAAAAAGTTATCCATCGAAGTAAGGAATGATACAGAGCAGCAGCACTACAACCTTACTCACTTTGTATATTGTGTGCTGGGCAACCTGATTTGGGAAGATTGACTGCTCAACCAGGTGTGGGGAAAGCAGTGTTTTCTGGGGGTTGAGTGTGTTGCCTGTCACAGGGAAAACCCTCTCTCTGTTGACACTGGTGGGCATGAAAGCATCTGCTGGGTCACTAAAGACAGGCCTGGCAAGACCACAGCTTTCTGGTCCCAATAACGTAGAAGGTCAGTACTATGAGGTAGTGGCAGTGCTCAAGATAGGCTTTCACCATTTTAGAGGCACTAGTCTGACTTTGGGGAACTTGGGTGGTACTAGTACCCACCAAAGCATCAAAGGCCACTGTCCAAATCGCCAATGCTCTTGTAGATCTAGTACAGCTGCTCTGCATTGGTGCAAGGGATTGGGAATTGGACATGTGGCTGGCACTCCTGCATCTCTCTTTTGCTTAGCATGCCCCTTTTGTGCTGCATCTCATGGACATGTTTGCCCCTCCAAGTTTTCAAATAATTTTTAAGAGCCAGCTTGCCCTTAACCCTTGGGTCACAGAGGGTGGTCAGCATGCGCCGCTATCAGCCTATTGATCAGTTTTTCATACTCCACAAATAATCTGTCACCCTGAAAGACCTAATTTTGTTCCAGCAAGTCATGCATGTGTTGCTTAAAGTAGGTAAGGGGATGACCTGGCCCAAAATGGCAGTGCTCTGGCTTAAGTCTTCAGTCACATCCCCAAATGGCATCAGGGCAGCCACCATCTGCCCACTAATGCCCATTCCCCTCTGCCCAATGGGCTGGACACCCCAATGTTCTGCTCAGAGGACATGGAGTAAAAAGCCCGCTGCTCTTGGATAAGCTACATCATGTCCAGGGTGGAGTTCCAGCGTGTGACTACCCCCAGATCTAGACAGTGGTGGGGTAGACATGCCTTTTTTGCTCTTCCCTTAGCTGTTGCCTTGCATTCTTACGGCACTTTTCAATCAATTTCAAAAGCCAACGCTGCCTCTCAGTTGGAATAGCTACCCTTACCACCAGGTATAATTTATCTCCTTCCCAATGCAAACCTATAAAGTCCACATCTCTAACTGCTTACACCATGTGTGCTGCCCTATCAGTCTCCACCATTCCCATTTCTACTGCTGTGTCTGCCTGTGGTCCAATCCACTGCACCAGCATCTGATGTGTGTTGCTCATCCATAATCTCAGCATTGAGTTGGATGGATTTATAACGCTGCTGCCCTTCTGCCCCAGTTCATCCCCTCCTTTACAACGGCTACAATGGTATTGTCATCCAAATATTTAGGCAGCTACCAGTGTGCTGTCAGTGAAAGAAAGGCATGCTGTGCACTAGTAGCGCTCCAAATGTCAGAGGTAAAGTGGATGGTTTGACCAGCTACCTTGGACAGCTCGTCCTTCAACAATTATACACAAGACTGCTAAAGGGAGGGCACTATAGTCTTGCTGGAAGTGGTACGACAGGGGAGGTGGTAGTGGGGAGCAAGGGCCTTGCAGCTGCCTGAAGGGGCCCCACTCAATAATGGAGAAGGCAGTACCTCCAACAGCGATAAGATGACCAAGTAGTCATGTCAACCTATTTGACTGCTGCTTTGATATGCCCTTGAGTGGAAATCCCCAAAGTATTCTAGGGTAGGCTGGTGCAGTGGATGTGCCTGCCCCACCTGTCTCTGGGAACCATTCACACTCCTTGAGAAGGCTGAGGCCTCACCAAGCCCTTTGCTCTGGCATCTGCTGCTGAATGCCATCAGTTCCCCCAGAAGCAAGGCTGCACTGTGTGTATGTAGGTGTTAATTCATCCCAAAATTAGCGAGATGTCTTTTCACCTTTCCTCTGCTCACTACCTTAGGACACAACTTGCACCTTGCAGTGCACCCATCTCCCACAGTCTCAAAATACTCCCACACTTTACTATGATGTTGCCCACCAGATGGGGTAGCAGTTATATACACACAGTTAGTGTTTTTTGTTGTTTTTCCCCCACAAAATTGTATTAGGGATCATTGTGATAGTGGTGGTAGTTCTGCCAGTGCATGTTGGGGAAGTTGTGGGATAGAAATGTTGCTGCTGCTTCTGCGGAGGGGAAGGAGCAACACATTTAACAGACAAATTATTACTGGAAGATATATCGCTTGACTCCTCCAAGTCTGACTCATAATCTAAATCCAGGTAATTGTCATCGAAGATGACCATATCCTTTTCCACCTGGGCAGAAGGCGGAGTAAGGTCCACTCCTGCTGCAACAGTAGACCTTTCTTCTCCTTCCTCACTATCTTCTGGAACAAAAATAGATCTGCTGTTATCATCAACCAATCTGGGGAGCAACTCTTTCCAGTGCTTACAGTATCGGTAGCACCAGAGGTGATAGTGGTAGCAGCAAGTTCAGTTGTGGTTACACTGGTAGCGGTGGTTTTATTCCGTGCTTCACCATAAAATAGATTTCATGCTATTTTGGCCCTGGATCCCACCAAGTCACCACAACATGACCCCTCACAAGGTGGACAAGATTTTAGCACTAGTAGTAGATTAAGGATATTCGGCACTGCTGCGGGTGCTGCATGCAACTCATGGTAGTTCAACTTTTGACTCAGAGGAAGAAGGCTTTTTCCTACTTGGGACTGGTATACCAGAGGTCACTACTGACTACTACTTTTTCAGACATGGCTGCTGCCGGCTCTGCCTAACCCACAAAAGCTAGAAGCACTCCTTCTCACAAACATTTAATGTTTTTCACACAGTCAAATGCCAGATTTTGTCACTAATATGAATGAATTGAAAGATAATCACAAAAATGTTGTGTTGTCTGGTATTATAAATGGACAACTACTCAGGAACAAGTTTTACATTTTAAACAACTGAAAGACAGTCACACTGTCCCCAAGCCCAGTAGAATGCATGGTTTTGTCATCAATATGTATTTATCAATAAAGGATAATATATGATAATATGATAGAAAGATGATAAATAAACTTTTAGTTGTCCACAAAATAGAGGTTTGGCTAGTAGTGTAAATGGCCAACTGTCTTAAGCTACTCAGGAACAGGTTTTCCATTTTAAACAACTAAAAGCACGCAAGTACAGCAGAATGTGTAGTTTTGCAACTAATATGTATTTATCAATGAAGAATAATATATGATAATAACATAGAATGATAATTTAAAACAAATATTTGTCTACAAGATAGAAAAACAAAATAAAAATATTTTGTGTTGTCCACAATAGAGATTTGGCTAGTAGCATAAATGGGAAACTGTCATAATCAATAAAACTCTACAACTCAAACACAAGCAGTGTCTAATGCCTAGTTTTGTCACAAATATTTTATGCTGAAAGAAACTACAAGTATACCTATAAGTGGTATATATATTATATACAAACATTACAGTAGTACACTACAGCTTCTCCAATCCACCCCACAACAGTACATTTAGTACTTTATTAACTTGCAGTATTGTATGATAACCGTATAAAGCAGTGGTTCTCAACCCGTGTATCCTCAGGACCCACATTTGTCTTTGGTCAGCAGGAAGAGGGGAGGAGCAATCAGATAAAAACTTTATTCAGCTCCCACTAGGAGCAGACAGCGACCGCAAATCAATCAAGCAACTTGCTTTGCGGTCAGGGAGCAATACTAAAGTACATGACGGCCCTGATTTTTGCGGCCGCGGTCCTGACAGCCTGCTGCTCGCGCATTGCCGCTAGAATGTGTAAGGCAGCCCCAGGAAAGTGAAATTTTCCCGGTATGCCTCCAGTCTGGCCCTGACCCTCAGTGACCCACTGAAGACAGGGTCGCTACCCACTTTTGGGTCGCGACCCATGAGTTGAGAACCACTGGTATGAAGCCATAATCATCAATGAGACCAAAAGTATGTGGACACTCCTCCTATTTATCGAGTTTAGGTCTTTCAGCCACACCCATTGCTAACAGGTGTATAAAATCAAGCATAGACATGCCATCTCCATAGACAGACATTGACATTAGAATAAGTTGTACTGAAGAGCCCATTGACGTGAAACATAGCACTGTCATAGAATGCCACTTTGGCCACAAGTCAGTTGATGAAATTTCTCAGTCCATTGTAAGGTCTATCATTGGGAAATGGAAGCGTCTAGGAGTAACAACAGCTCATCCACTAAGATGTAGACTGCACACACTCACAAAGTGGGACTGTCGAGTGCAGAAGTGCATAACGCTGAAAAAGATCACTGTGCACAATGCCAAGGGTTAGCTGGAGTGGACCCTGAGTGTGGTTGATGCCAGCAGAATGTTACCTATCGGAATGCATAATGCCTAGTGTAAATGAAGGCATAATGGTCTGGGCTGTTTTTCATGGATTTGGCTAGGCTTCTTAGTTCAAGTGAAGGGAAATGTTAATGTTACAGAATACAAAGACATTTTAGACAATTGTATGCTTTCAACTTAGTGGCACCAGTTGGAGGAAGGCCCTTTCCTGTTTCAACATGACTGCCCCTGAGCACAAAGCAAGTTTTGATGAGTTTGGTACAGAGGAACTCAAGTGGCTTGCACAGAGCCCTGACCTTTTCCCCAATGAACATCTTTTTGGATGAGTTGGAATGACGATTGAGAGCCAGGCATTCTTGTCCAACTTCAGTGTCTGAATTCATGGGCTGAATTCATGGGCTGAATGGTCTGACCTCACAAATTGGCCGAATGGACACAAATTTCATCAGATACACTCCAAAATCTTGTGGAAAGCCTACCCAGAAGAGTGGAGGCTGTTATTGCTGCAAAGGGGGTACTTCATATAATGCCCATGGTATTGGAATGGGACATTCAAACAATATAGGTTAATTGACCAGGTGTCCACATACTTTTAGTCATATAGTATACACTTGAGCTTTCTAAGGAGGCAGAAAAACATGATCAGACAGCTCGATGTATCACTACTTCATATTCTGTGTTTTATGATAGACAAAAAAAAAAACAAAGGGATCGATCCAGCACTTGAAAAAAAACTTCCAGCTTTATTTATTTTACTAAATGATTAAAAAGCATAAGATTAAAAAGCATATGATAGACAAACCTAATCCTAATTCCTGTCTTTTCAGTATAGATATGGCCTCCCAGCAGTTTATTTTATATAATTGTATTTTATCTCATTGTAGATTGATTTTCTCTCCATTTGTTCCTATATATCCAATTCCTCTCCTTATTTAATGCACCTATATACCCATATCCATCTCTATCTATTTAAACAACCCTGGCGATTCAACATACAGAAAGGAAAATAAACATACAGATGGAAAATAAATATAAACCAATTGGCACAGTAATAGGCCAGCGAAGACAACATAAAATCACAAATAAAGAGATTTAGGAAGTCTGGACTTAATCACATATTCCAGTGAGACTAGAAGAGTACGCAATGCACAAGTACACTCTGGAGTACACACAGCAATATGGACAACATTAAAAGTGTGGCATAATGTTATTGCCATGATAATACATGATGCAACACCAAAATGCTACCTTGAAAAGTGCATTGGTCTAATTCTACATTGTATCCTGCACAATACAGAATGTTGGCAACTATCATTTTTATATCACAGCTCATATAACTAATATGTGAAGTTACGTAACTATCGCAACCTCTAGGACAAATGGTCCACAGGATTCAGCTAATGCTCGCGTAACCATTCTTTCGTTATGACATTAAGCAAAAAAAAAATTTCTACTGTATTTCTTGCTATCAGGAATGGTAAAGGAGGAAATAAATCATGAAGCAGTCCCTATGACTCAAACCCATTCCCTCCTCTTCTTCTACCACCTTCTTCTCACTTTACTCATGTAAATATTACTCTTTTTACAGTCTTGCTTGCTGCCACTACTTCTTTTTTAAGGGACATCAGGATACACGGTTGGAAATGTAGTGAGTATGTGGAAGCGTGTTGGACTAGGTTTCCTGCCCCTTTCATTCTAATTACTGTTAGCTACTTACTAATTTAAAGGTCGCCCCAGACCACATGGTAAAACTCTATGAGCCATAATCACTTAATGGTTGCCATAGCAACCTTTAGATGTGCTTCAAAGGAATGGCTCCCATATTCTCTAGGAATATCATGGCTATTGAATATAAATACTAAGAAAGTTTGCTAACTCTTTTTAAGATGCACTAGTCATTACAGGTATTATTGGTGGCCTGCCTGTCTGCCACCTGTAACTAGTAGTCATAACAAGACATGGAATTGCTCCAGATGTAATAGATGCAATCTACCGGTGCCATAAGAAACATAAAAGTCCCTGTGAAGGCTCTTATGTTGATCTTGGCTCATAGTTCTCTGGCCAGCTAGTAAAAACAGCACTTGTCCCATAAAAATATGTATAATGAAGGCAAGTTTTTTAACAAAATGAATTACAGATTTCACAGTAAGTGGCAGTAAAGTGGTTAAGGTAACCTCTCAGGTGTGTTTGTTTCCACTAACAAATTACCACTTATTTATTTAGGCAATGAATGATGGTACGTGGTGCTTTTTTCTATCTAGGTTGTTTTATCTACTTCTCTGATGAGTTCAATCTGTTTTATCATTAGAGACATACCTATGTACCAATGTACATTGTCCATGTGTGCACTGCCTGCCTTCCCCAGTTTCTATTGCGCTACGGTCTGCTCATCTTCTTTGAGTTCCTTCCCATACATACCAACTGTCTCATTTTAAGCAGGACATGGTAAGCAGGTCTGGGTTAGGGAGAGAAACTAAAACTCACACCCATCATAACATGACAACACCCACTCACTCTAACACCATACACTTACACATACTCCTCTCTCCTTTGCCACTAACCCTAGGCTCACCCTTGACACTCTAACACCATATGCTGACATGCACACTCATACTAACACCATACACTAACATACACATATCCTATCCTGTAAACACATTCATGCTATCATCATACAGAAACATGCGTACAGACATACTAATACCATATGCTCACACACACATTCTTCCAACACCATACACTAACATGCACTCACAATAACAGCAGACACTCACAAGTACATTCACATACACACACTCGCACTCTCCCATCATCAGTGTAGCTTGCCAGCTTTTCCTCCCACCTTTTACCTCTCTGTCGTGGTGCTTCTGTCCTACTATAACCTGGTCACTTAATACCCATTCCGGGACTCTGCTGGATGCATCGGTGATTGGCGGCTGGGTGCTGTGCACCTGCGGCACTAACCTTAGTGCACCCATGCCTGTCTCTAACTGTGTCCCCCACCTCTGACCACATTCTTCAATGACAATGTGCCTCTTTGAATCATGACAAGCCCATGTGCCACAGCTTAATGCATACTAATACAACATAATCCATTTACGTCTTATATTTCCTACAAAGGCTCTAAGGTTGTTTAAATAAACTTAGAACTACCAGCACAGAAAATATTTAGTAAGAATTCACAGGCCCATACTGCATACAGGTATGCTGCAACATGCAAGGCTTGTCCATTCTTAATCCTTTTTTTTCTATGCTTATATTTTCTTGTAACCAACTATTATTTCTGCTGTTGTTTTTATGACTTAATTCACTGATCCAGCTTGTGGTTCAAATTGATTCTAACACTTTCCTTACGATTTAATTTATTGCTCAACATAAAATTTAAGCTTTGCTGGGCCCTGTTTTTGATGCCCCATTCGAGGGCAAGATAAGTGTGCCTCGTATTCTAAAAAATAAGCTATACCTCCAATATGCAAGAATAGTAACTGTTAGCCAAAATGATTGGAATATACAGTGGAGGTCTGTGGACTGGCTCTGTTGTCATTTTGTAAATAATCCATGAATAATTATTTATGTTCTTCAATTGCAAAGAAAATAAATCCCATAATCGTACATCTATTGGCTGATGCAACAAACTGAAGATATGGCTGGTCAGAAAAGCATAATGGCTACTCTGAAATCATTTATGTTGTGGTGCCACCATAATTAGCGTTTGTGAGTGTGACACAACCAAATTTATGCCTGTATGTACACATATCCCTTATTTTCAGAATCCTCTATATTTATATAAGGTAGTTTTACTCACAAGACCTACTGAAGGTTATGCTTGCATTTTCAAATAAGAATTGAATGTATTTGGCCATACTTATAGTCTGATTTACTAATTACAAGAGTATTTACTCCTAGCAAGGCAGCAATGCCCATTTGACGCTTCTCAACTATTGACATGCAGTCTTAATCAATGGGACCAGTTTTACACACTGAACGAGCAATATGTCTGTCGAGACTCAAATCAATATGACATCAAAAAGCAGGACAGGATACCCCAAGAGTCTTTGTTGGAGGTCCAAAATATCAAATGCCAAACAGTTTAGCCTTTATTCGTCTTATTCCTAAACTTTGCATTTGAAAAAAAGGTTAAAGGCTAATATCCTTATTGTCTTGAAAAAAATCTTAGGCAGTAAAACACGTAATGAGTGTTTCAGACTCAGCATTATAGTATATGTTATGTTGGGTCAAGACTTAGAAACAGCAATTCTTGGACCAACAGCTTCCTTCTATATACACCAGAAGTTGAAATGTTAAAGCAGTAATTGTCAATAATTAACAATATAGGAGCCACTTTTGGTGAGTTGGTAAAACAATACACTAAAAGCTTATAAAAATATAAAAGATATACAATAAAATCAACTAAAATGATATAATATTACAAATGACAACCCTGTTGTCTGTAATTGTATATCACTTTTGGTGGGTTAGTGGTAGGCTGGATATATTTGTGTATATAAAAACTTGTGTGGCCTCAAATTTGGGTGGTATCCTTCATATTGTATTAGTAATCACAGTGGGCTGCTTCACATCGTAAATATTTTGGAGAAGGGTTACCCCCATCTCACTGAAATTTGACTCACCCCTGGAAGTGTCTTCTGCTCGTGTAGGGCTGTTTGGGCTTTGATCGCAGAGTCTCTGGCACAGTATGTAAGGAAGGCACAGCCTGTAGATTGGACGACACATAAATTAAATTATCATGTTAGAGTAGAAAAAAGTGTGATAAACCCTTTGCACAAAGTAGTTCAAAACATGGTATCATCCAAAAATGTTAAAAAAGGCTAAATATTTTCAACATTTAACATTCATTGATTCTGCAAAGGCGACATTGTTCCCTCCACTGGCATTTAAAGGGTTTAAAGGAATAGTGGTGATGGTGGTAGTGGTGGGACACTGCAGCATGTGTGAAAGGACAGACTGGGTTCATGTACTGTATTATTTTACATTTCAACCATTGCAAAAAGGCCTTCTCTTACAGCATTGCTCCTTTAAATCCTACTGAACATTTGCCTTCAAGAAAGACTGTCTGTAGTGCGCTTTTGTACTATATAGTGTCTCAGGTGTATGCAATGCCAAGATCTAATTGTAATGTCTCTGGGGGTAAATTACTATTATTTAATAGACTGTCCTTCTGTTTGTACTTTACGTTGATTCAATCAGCAGCCTAGAGGATACACTTCAGTTTAATTTTTAATGTACAATTTAAATAACTGTTTTATCACACAACATTTTACTAATACACACAGGCATTTTTATTTTTGTATTTTTCTGCTATCTGCTTACGCTTGAGTTCTGCTGAGTCATTTCTTAAATCTATTAAAAAGAAACTGAAAAAGGTTCACTGGGTTTAATACAAAGGTTTATCCCATGCTTTGCTTTCTGGCTTCCAAAACATTTTTGAGCATTTTCAAGCCCAAAATTCCTCTGCCTTAATATATGCCCAATGTAGATATTTGATAGCCAGCTGTCACTTCAAAATACAGGGTCCTTTTGTGCTGCCCCTACATGGCTGAGGGTTTGGAGAATGGAGGTGGGGGCGGGGGAGGAAAAGGGGATTTTTATCTTTATCACAAGCATCTTCATTGCATAGGAAGAATATGTTTCCATGGAAACAGCTGAAATAACATCTCCTCCAGGTAACAAAAAAACCTAAACAAATGAAAAAATTGGGAGGAAAAAGGGACCATCTACCTTCTCAGATGAGTCTCTTTAACCCTTTCTAGAAATGTATGGAGAAAAAAAACCCATAAGAATATGCATACACTATCTGCTATGCATAGTTTCAGAGATCTCTGAACGGAAGGGGGATTTCCCTTACAGCCATAAGCCAGCTGGGGACCTAGAAGGAGGAGGGGTATAGATAAAGAGAGAGAGACAGAGAATGGGAGGAAGGGACACACTGAGAGATAAAAGGAGATCAAGAAATAAAGGGAGTTGGAGAGAAACATTGAGAGTATACAGTTAAGGAGATACAGACATAGGAACAGAGGGCGAGAAAAAATGGAGGAAGAAGGGAACAAAGAGCATGATAAGATTAAGGAAACCAATGAGATAGTGAGAGAAGAAATATCTAGCAGGCAGAAAAGGGTAGGACAATGGCAAGAAAGAAACAAACCAAAGGAATGAGAGGGAATGTGGAAGTAGGATGCAAGACACAATACAACTTATATCCATGTATAGGAAGTGGATTTGTATTATGCTAATTCAATGTAGCGAAAAGGAGGAAAATGTTTTTTTCTCTAGTTTTTCTCTGTTTTGGTACCAAAGTAGTATTTTTGAACTTCACACCCACTGCTCTCAGCTACTGACATTTTGTTAATTTACCAACTGAGCCATCTTGCTGGCTATAATGCTAGACAACCTAAATAAAATCTACTGTTTTCACCCTTCGATATGCACATCCGGTGATCATCACCATACTGATCTATCGCTAGGTACTACCAGACATTAATTTTTTCATATATCTCACAACCCAACATCCTACATCCTACTTCCTACTCTTTGAACCCAGTAAACTTGGAGATTCTCTTACTATCCAGAGTTTTGACATTACACATGGGTACACCAGGTATACAAATAAAAATACATTTTTAAAAACTGTATGTAGATTATGTTTTATTAAACATATTTTTTTTTCTCTAGCACAATGAACATCTCTACATATTTACAGGCTGTTTCCTTACCTGTGCTCTTCCTTTTTATTCCACCCACTTCCCATCTGTCTATCTGACTGCTTAGTGATCTAAAAAGACCTAAACCTTAATGTATACAATCCAACATCCTACAGCTATGCTGTATGTTTTCAAACCTTTCTTCATACACGCCTAAATCATGTTATTATTTTCCTACTGCTGCATGTAGATATTAAGGCCCCCCCTCCTAGGCAGAGCACAACATAGCATACATATAACCCTAAGTCACAATAATGTGTATTGAAACAACAATAAATTGGTTTATAAATGAAACAATGTTAATATAGCTATGTAACTATTAATGCATTATTCTTCTAAACATAAACAGCTAGGAGAAGGTTGCAAAAGTCACATAAAATATCTTGGTAATCCCCTGTCCCCAGCCATACCTCCAACCACCCTATTTGACTATATTAAACTTAGGGCCTCATTTTTGGGCCCTGAGCTCTAAATTCACAACTAAGGGGACCATAGTTATTATCCACAGCCCCTGTGTAGCCTTGCTGCGTTATGGTCTCCCTACACCTGTGGATTTATATATCGCTAGACCTGCACAAGGATAGCAGCTGCCCTTCCTTGGGACTCTCAGTCTACCCTAAATTTCAGGATATTTACTACAAATTCTGGGAAAAATCAGATTATCAAGATCACACAGTCTTCAGAAGACTCCATATTTTACTGATTTAAAAATATCTTAGCATCCTAGTTGGATTTTCTTTCTCATTGGTATAGCATGCTTAAAATTCATGTTTGAAATGAGGGCTTTCATCCTAGCATTGAACATAAGTCACAGCATTGGAAAGCACAATTACTATGAAGGGCTCTATACTGCATTAATAATAGTGCCTTCCACACAGCCTTGCACTTAACCCCCGAATGTGTGATATATCTCCAGACCCAAACACTAATAATGTCTATCTTCCTTACATATATTCTATATATACCTATACCCATGATGTATTAGCCACAGTTTGATGCTTTCTTGTAGTAAAACCTCTCCACACCCCTCTACATCGCACATTTATTTTCACCGGGTAAAACTGCTTTGTGTTCAAATGGCGAACAAGCCCTCTTAATTTTAGGAGTCCACTTGAGAGATTGTGGTAGGAATATAAAAAAAAAGGTTTGACAGGGTTAAATTGTTCAAATCCAGAAAGAAAATAATAAAATGCAGAGACATGAATGAGGAGTTACATGCTCATTGCTGCTGTGACAGGATTAATGCTCCAGAGGCCACTCCTGATAGAAACTGGCTCAAGGGATGAAACAAAATATACAACTTGGATATTATGCCCTAAATAAGGGGTGATCCGATCAAACAGAGGGGTGACAGAAATTGGGTGATTTTTTTTTAGAATCAAAATGCGGGCTGACATAATTTTTTTAATTAAATTATAAATTCTTGGATTCCTGTACAATACATTTCTTAAAAGTCGACATGAGAGAGTGATGAAAGGCTATTAAGAGAGAGAGGGTTACGTTGAAGGAGAGAATAGCTTCCCTTAATAAAAAAGGGAGGCAGTGAAAAAAAGGGTAGGATCGAAGGTATAAGAAAGGGAAAAAGTGTACATGATGTATACGGTTGAAATAGTTATTTATAACCACATTATTTATAACCACATTTATTTTAAATGCTTACAAGCATTGGCCATAAAGGGGTTAAAGCCAAGGCCCCCATGTCCCTTCCATTAGGCAACCCTATGTCGATCCCATTGCTCCACAAACATTCCACCCATCACTCCACTTTATGATCCTCCCATGACCACACCTTATTAGAGCAAGGGGCGAGCTAAGAGTTAGTGGTGCCTGGGTTCAGTATTTCTTCAGCACCCCCATAACTAACACGCATACATACTAACATGCAAACTACTTATACTAACACCATACACTTACATACACACACTTATTCATTCTCCTGCTCCTCCTCCCCATCTCCCAGGCACCACTAACCCTAGACTCACACCTGGCACTCCCAACACCATAAGCTGATACACACTCACAATAGCACCCTATGCTGGTACTCACATACACAGACATGCTAACAACAAATAAAAATTTACACTTGTGCTAACACCATACACTAACATTCACTTCCACACACTAACAACATACAGTAACAGAAACACACATGCTAACTGCTAACATCATATGCTCGTTTACAGGCATTCTAAGACACTATTACACACACACTAAAACACTATATGCTCACTGCATACTGTCATACACACTAACATTACACTTATACACCTGCACACACTATGCAACAACATACAATAGCACACACTGATTCTAAACATATACACATGTAGACACATAGACATTTACTCTAACACTACAGCACACAGACCCATATTCTACCCCTTCGCTCCACCTCTCCACTTCACCTCACCTCACAAAGACCTGTCTCAAAAGCATTGCTGCCTCTCTACCACTGCAGGGTCATGTAATGCACATTACGTGACTCTACTAGGCCCCTGATGGTGGCCCTTCTGACATCTAGCCAATGGCTACTTCAATACCAACATGGCTGTGGTGGCACTCTCACAAACTCGCGAGGCAAAGAACCCTTGACGCCAATAAAGACTCTAATTTGAAGGGTCTTTTAATTGTATAAGAGATGCATTTCAGTAAGTTAAAAGTCACATTTTACTTAAGAATGCTGAAGAGATCTTTTTTCGGCCATTTCTCACTAATTTGACTTTTCGACTCTTCATGACACAACCTGTTGTCTTCTTATTTTTTGTTCACAATAAACTAAAAGCTATATTTTAGATTGGTACAATAAACTTAATCCCTTTACCAACCTGGTCTAGCTTGCAAACCTCTTATGCAAGGCAAGGATGGCGGAAAGGGATTTTTCTTTAAACGCCAAGAGATTAATAACAACAAATGACATGACGCGAAAATCATGATTCAAATGAAAGAAATGTGTACACTGTCAACAATATGAAAGAGGGTAGTTTGTAGCACATTTTCAAATTACATTCAGAACTTTGTGTATGTATTTGTGTATTACACAAGTATATAAACAAATAAATATTACATGGGTCCAACATCCAAAAAATATTTTATACTAGTATTGAACATTTCAGCCCATCCTCTAAACATCTATATATACTGATGTATATGGCTTGGGTCAACATAAAAAATATGTCGCTGAGTGCAATGAGAATCAGGAATGCCTTAAAGGGAATTATTAAAAAAGGCATTATTCAAAGAGTTAAACAGTAAAATAAGATAAAAGGGTGTGGACAAATAGACTTGGCAAAATAGAAGTATGTATGTAAAAGAAAGGAGGGTGGGTGAAACATTGTGAATATGTAACAAAAAATAAACTGTGAAACATGGCGCGTTTGTTTATTATGTGTGTGAAATAAATACAGTATAAATGTGGTATATAAGAAAAATATTTTAAAAAACATTAATTGTGTAAGTGCTGAACCATGTGCATGTTTAAGAGTTTTTTTTTGGGGGGGGGGACTGAAATTAAATGAAGGTACCAAAGCAGAAATGAATATGTAGGTGTTAGGTAGATAACTGATGATGAAGGTGCATATATTTAAGAATGTGTGATTGTGTTACTGCAGGACTGGAAAGGGCCCTCTTTACCTAATGTAACGGTCTGTCTTAGTCAGTCAATTCTTGTTTTGTAAGGTTTTTTGAATGTATGTACTGTAAGAAGTGCTGCGTAAATTCTTGGCACTATACGAATAAAAATGAATAATAATTATAGTGGAAGAGTAGACAGATTGTGTTTAAAGTATTATAGGTTAGGAAACTGGACGATCAAACACAGCAAGTGTGTGTGATTAAGTATGTATAAGATAATGGGCTAATGAGGGTATAAGAGCCAAAGAACTGTCACATAAAGTACATGAAGGCTCTAAATAGTAAAATACATAAATTGTTATAGGTGAGTATAATATTAATAAGTATTAAAGAAAGATAACAAATGTATTACATTAGAATAGATAAAAGTCTCTATGAACCAATGCAGTAAGTGCTGGTGACCCCAAATTGAACATTCCTGTGCAGTTTTATCTCCAGATCTCCTATATTGTCTGCCAACTGCCCTTTCCAAATCTGCTCTTAGATTCCTTAAAATCTTCTACCAGAAACCTTACTTGTATTTTACTCCTGGGAGATTATAACATGTTCATTACCTTATAATAATACTGAATTTCTTTGCTCTGCTTCATTAGTTATATCCAGTGTGTTACTAAATAATGTTGCCTCATTTCAGAAGTGATTACTGACAGGTATCAGATTTTGGCCTGTCACTTAGCATTGCATTGGTTTAGGCTCATTGTTTGCTCGCTAATGTCCTATGTAAGGTAGTATCCTATCCGTCCTGAGAAGCACACATGATTCTGTGGCTGGGTTGCAGCAGACAGTGATGTCCTTCAAATGCAATATTCGCTAGGTGTCACCACAACATGACCCTGCTGAACCCGGCATAGCTTCACCTTAACAATAGCCCCATAATTCACCACCTACTCATACAACATATCACAAACATTATAGTCTATTGATCAGCCATGTCACACCTTTGCTAGTGCTACGCCATCCTATCCTGCAAGAGGCTCTCCTCACTTCTATCTATCATGTCTCTGCAAGATTAATCTACTTCCTTTGACATCTAATTAACATCTCTTGCTCGTGCTTACCGGACTTCCCTTTGTCAGATTATCAGACTCTCCATTAGATTTCAGACCATCAACTATCCCTCTAAAATTAATTCTCCTGAGGCCCTTGTCTCTTTTGTACTTCTTTAAATGTGTATTTTACCTCTGTCAGGCACTGTCGAATACATTGGGAATTCCTAGCTATACTGGCCAAAGCTTTGTCCATCCCTTTCTAGTGGGAACTAAGTGGGGGTGGCAATAGGATGCAGGGATGGGGCTCAACACTCATGAGGTCATGTTCAGCCATCAGTGGGCTGCAAAGTGGATGTAACCAGGAGGGAAGTGGGTGGAGCCAGATGGTATCATCTCTATCTGAAGAGAACAGAACTAGCCCAGAAGCCATGCAATAAGCTTTAAAGCCTTCATGGCTTATGCAGAGAGCTGTCATATATGGATATAAAGGATAATAATGATAATAATAGAGAGGAAGTGTGAATGAAAATGAGCTTAATAATTAAAAGGAAGCATGTAAGAATTGAAGAACCAAAATGATAGTGTGTGTATATATAAGACATTGCGACCATATTAGAGCAAAGGGACAGCGTAATGGTTAAGAGCAGAGAGACTGATAGAAAGGTAGTCCATGCATGGGAGTACAAGAGGCGCAGACAGCCTGTAAGAGTACAGTCCATAAACAAATAATGGGGAAAGAGAACTGAGTGGTTTAAATTAAATTTGTGAGAATGTGTGTAAGAAAGTGCAAAGAGATTCTGTACAATGTGTAGAAGCAAAGAGACTGAAATAGGCAGAACTAATATAAAGCTAATAAGCGTTCATAAGCGAAATAAATAAGGTAAAGATTATTGTGTTTGTGCAAGCAGAAAAAAATGCAAATTCATTAGTGAGTGTTTAATAGCACAAGGGAGTGAACGGAATGTAACACATGTGAACAAAGCAACTGAACTAAAGGTAAGGTGAAGAAGTGTGCAAGATTAAAGGGAAATGACAAAGTGACGAGCAAGTATGTAAGAAATAATCGTTGAGCGTGTGTAAGAAGGGAAAGATTGGGATTAAAATAGTGACTATAAAAAAAACAAAATAAGTTATCGGTCATGCACAAGTAAGGGTTTAATGACATACGAGCAATGTATGTAAAAATCATCATAATTTACTGAATACAATCATCTTGTATCAGCAAACTGAGCGACTGAAATGCAATGTGTGTTTGTGTAAAAGAGATTAAAATAGAGGCACTCAATGTGTACAGAACACATTGGGATTAGTCCAGTGAGTGTGTAAAATTAGAGACGCAAAAGGACTGACATGTGCAAGCTTGGTGTTTGTGTGTCATCAAAGTCATTGGATAAAGTCAACAAGTATGAGATTAAGCAGGACAAGACAATGAGAGCAGAGTGTGGCAAAACTAGGGGACACATATAAATTTGGTTGGTGTGTAAACGCATGAAGTAAGATGCAATGAAAATCTTCATGTATGAGCAGATGGAATACGAGAAAGGGGTGTGTGAAGCCAGAGGCACTGGAATAAATATGGTAGGAGTGGGTGTATAAAAAGTGATGATCAAACTGAGATTAGCTCACACGCAAATTTAAATCTTATTATACAAAATGTGTGTGTGCTCTCAGTAATGGTATTTTGTACCACTGCAAGGTGTGGCATGGCTCAAATTTTGACATACATTATAAGTATATGATGTTATTTATGCTAGAACATCCTAATGGTTGTGGTTGGCAGATTTGTGCCATTTGTAGCTCCATGGGTTGCACACATAGAAAACCAGTCAGGTGTGCAAAAACATTCAGCTAGAGAGCAGAGGTTTTAGACAAATATACTAAGTGATAAAGTTCAGTGAAATGGAGATAATGGTAGCGCATGTATACTACTTTGTGGATTTCAATAAGTGTAGACAAGTCCAGAGAAAAATGTGTCAAGTATGTATGAGAAGAGTAAGTGAAGGAACGACACTGTTTAAAAGTAGAGTAATTGTTACAAAATGAGTGCATGTAAGGGGTATGTATAAGAAGAGATCATTTGAACAAAGTGGGGGGATTGTAATAAATTAACAATGTCAGTAATATGAGCATATGATTTTTGCTACACTGTACCAGAACACTATATATATATATATATATATATATATATATATATATATATTTATTTATTTATTTATTTATATATATATACCGGTATATATAATGTGTGTGTAAGAGCAGGGATGACAAAGCCACAAATGATATGAACATATTTTCAAAGGAAATTCAGATGTGATAGTGTGCATAAACACAGAGGGTCAAAGAGAAATGGTGAGTGTACAGAAATATCTGTGCCAGCGCAAAAAAGGTGTGCAAAAGTAAATATAAAAAATAAAGGTAAATATAAAAAAAGCAAAGGGACTTAAGTGAAGACAGAACAAAAACACCAGAGCTAATATATTTATATATATAAAAGTAAATATAAAAAAGCAAAAGGACTTAAGTGAAGACAGAACATAAGCCAGAGCTAATATATATATATATATATATATATATATATATATATATATACTGGGAAAAGGCTTTACTACTATCAACAAGGCTGCAAATGTGCAAGAGCAGAAGAGAGAATGCTATTGGAAGCATAGGAGATATTAAGATAGAATATGTCCAATGAATTACAATGTAATGAAAATGTAAAAATTGAAGAATAGCAAAGAGAACAAAGGACCAGGTGTGAAATAGTAAATGCATGATGCATGTGACAGATAAGCAAAGATGCTACTCAGGGAGAAAACAGCAAATACAGAACAGATAAGAAGCCATACTAATGACTAATACATGATAAGATGATGAGAGAATGAAACTGGGAAAATAAGAGTGCAAGAGAAAATGGAATGACAGAAATGGTAATAACTGTGATAGAAAAGAAAGAGGGGAGAGAATGGAATAGGGGTGATGAAGCATTGAAATGAGATTGAAGAATGGAGGCCCTGTTGAAAATATGAAATACAGAAACCAGATATCAACACACAGGGGAAAGTGGTTGAGAAGGGATGGCTACAGCAGAGATGACAAAAAGGTATGACAGATTAAAAGAGTTGGTTTGAGTATACATGGCTCACTGTCCTGAATGAAGGTGAATACAGCTATCTGAGAAATGGAAAGGAAATTGAGAACTCCATACATGACCTTCTATAGGTTTGATCATATTAAAAAAGTGGAAGGGTTATATTTATGTAAGATAGAAAGGCCTGTAACACCCATTTCAATGTGCAACAGCACAAGCAAACACATGGGTGACAGGTTGTATGGATATATGTGTAAGGCACGATGGAAGAAAAGCATCAATGTGTCTGGATGTGTAAAAATGGCAATAGATATGAGGGAAGAAATGCTGGCTGGGGTGTCTGAATCTGTAATGGAGAGATCTCAGCCAACAGGGTGTCGGGTACCCATCATACTGCCTGTCCCCTGCTGATGGATAAGAATGCTAGTAAAGCTATGAATTTAGGCTGAACGTGAATGTGGAAACCTGATTACACTCAGCTCGATATCGAAGGGGAGACAGGCAACCTAAGTGGACATATGTTTCTTGGGCATGGAGCAGCGAGGGATTGGAAGGTAGCGAACGATTCTGGATGAGTGTGCACTGACATGGCTGGCACTCACCCTTGTGCATGCCCGTGTAGCGGTCTTTGAGCACGGTGAGTTCGTAGATCTTGCCGAACTGTTCGAACAGAGGCTTCAGGTCTTTCTCCTCCAGGTTGCGAGGGATCTGCCCCACGAACAGTTTGATGGCGTCCAGGTCCTTCATGCTGTCCGGCTGTTGAGCAAGGGGCTCGGGGCCGCTCATGGGGCAGGCTCGGGGCTGCTGCTGCTGCGGGAGATGCTGCTGCTGCCTCCTCGCTTCTCTCTCCGTCAGTCTGGCCATCTCCAGCCCCTCGGTAGGCTGGATCAGTCACACAGGCAGAGCTCTCAGCTGGAAACTGAGCCCCGGCAGCATCAGGACCGCGCAGGGCTGCTCGGCGGCGCACCCTGCTGGCAGCTATCGGGTATTGCGGATTCAAGCAGAAAAGGGGTGTGCGCGTCTCATTTAGACAGCTTGCCTGGTTGGGGTAACACACTGTAGGAGTCAATTTTTTATATACCGGAGTGTAGCTCCAGTTATTCCATGTGGCCATTAAAAGGTTAATATAACCTCTTATTTCCTGTGCTACTGGCAGATTGTCTTCTTTCCATATTCTAGGAGATGTTTCTAATACCATACCCCGCCAAGTATCCTTCTTTAGGCCATAACCCCCTCCATCTGATAAGAGTGTATTCCTGGGTTCTAGAGCCCTAAAAGTTACAATAATGTGTATAGAAACAGCAAAATGTGTTAATACAATAATTTGTATAATTAAAATACTGTAGCAGGGATGCCCCATTGCTTCCCATTATTAACTCAATTAGCGCACCGGTCACTTTAATAATGTTAATGTTTAAGCAACCTATATGTGTCAGAACAAGGGCAGGGACTTTCCAGAATGTTCTCTGGGGTATATTAAACTTGGTAGTTTATTCTCAATGAAGAAGTCATTATGATAGGACTCTGCTAAGTGGAGCTGGGTCACTCCAGCCAAGGAAACTGAGACTATAAAGTATGTGGTTTAGACAAGGGTGGGTTGTATGGAATCAATTGCCTCCAGGCTAGTCCAAAACTCTTTAAAACTGAGGTGGTCTTTTCTATACCAGTAGAAATTTATAATTTTACTTTCACATGTAATAGCTGTTTCAACATTTGCATGTCTTTTAAGACGTTAAAATCCTTTTTTTTTTTGGACGGCAGTCGGTTTATATGTTCAAAATAAAAAAAGATATTGAAATAAAACTGAGGCGGTAGTGCAGTAGGGTGCCGTGCCACAAAGGTACGCGGCCCTCTGCAGTATTGTCACGGCTGCTCATATAGTGTACCAGCGATAGAGTTGTGCATTCCAATTCTTGCAAATGTTATTTTTGGCAATTTAGCGTTTACGTTGGAATATTCAATAACAAGGAGGATCTCAGAGGAAGCAATCGAAAACTAATGTCAAGAACTTTGAAAATTGTTAAGATTCCTTAATTTGTTTGCCACGTTTTGCCTCCATTACAAAACCTTTTTGTGCTGTTTGGTGAGGAAAAGAGGGAAGGGAATGTGTGTAGGAGGGAACATACAAATGGTAGTTAAAAGTAGCCAAAAATCTGAGGGATCGTCTCATTGATGGTTATAGCTGTGACTGATGGGTTGAACAACCTGTGGAGATCTTTCCTTACTTTTTTCACTCTGACCAATCCGCATTTACAAGTGAAAGGGACAAGCATAGACATAAAAGTGTGCTGATGCCATTTTAACTTTTATTAGCAGCCACAGACTGATGGGAGTTAGGAGTGTGAGGCAGTCTGTGGCAGTAACAGAGTGTTGAAGCTGAGATTGAGGCTCATCTACCATACTGCAAGTGTCAATAGTGCAGAAAATGTACAGGGGTGGGTTGGATTGGAGAAGCTGTAGTGTATAGTATTAGTTTATTATTGATATACATGAACTACAGCAGTCTTTTTTCATTTTTATTTCATAATTTATTTACATTTGGGCTGTTTTTCAATGTGCAAAAAAAAATTAAATATGTTTCCATATGTTTTTTCTTGTTGCTGAAGGGGACATACCAAAACATTTTGGACCATGCTTCCAGCTTTGTAGGAACTGTGTGGGGAAGGCTGTTTTCTATTCCAACATCACTGTGCCCCAGTGCACAAAGCAAGGTCCATAAAGAAATAGTGTCACGGTTTAGGGTCCCGTCACTAGCGAGCGGGCACCCACTTGCCTGAGGGTCCAGCTATGAAGGAGCAAAGAGCTACCCGTCAGCGCAGGGATCCCCAGAAGAAGGGACTTACCCGTTCTCCAGGCGCTGGAGACTCCGGCAGTAGGAACACGGGGGGCGCGGCTGGAGCCGTGCGTTTGATGGACAGCTAGAGGTGCAGCCATGATGTAGGTTAGGAGGCGGGGTCCAGAGCAGGCACCAGATTTAAAAATCCGGAAATGCTTCTCTCTGGCACCCTGTTTTGGTCCGTTACTGAGTATAGTTGCCTGTGTACTTGATCTCAGATATTTTGACCCTTTGCCTGCCTGACTACTCTCTGCTTGATGATTTTTACTTCTACCTGAATTATTTGTGTACCGGTTCGGCATTGGCTGACTTCTCGCTTAGTGTTTTGATCCCTGGGTTCTACGACTACCTGCTTTCTGTACTGACCCGGCTATCCTGACCATCCTGCTCGAGTTAACCTCTACCGTGCTGTGCTGCCTGTGTGTATCCTGCCCGGAGCTGCACCTTCACCTTGCTATATTGACTCAGTACCTATATTATCTGCCATCACTAAGGCCTCCTTGCTGTTGCAAATCATCTAAGTCCTGGCTTATTTCTACTAAGGGCTTCTCTTTTGGTAGCGGTAATCTGGGCAGAAGAATATCTGTGGTGAGTGCCTCTAGTGTGGGCGGTTGTGACACATAGTTAGATAAGTTTGGTGTGGAAGAACGTGACTGGCCCACATAAAAGCTCAGACTTCAGCCCCATCTAACACCTTTTGCATAAACTGATTTGGAGACTGCAAGCCAGGCCTTCTCGTCTAAAATCAGTTCCTGACCCCTACTCTACTGGACTAATGGGCAAAAATTCCAACAGAAACACTCAAAAAGCCTTCTCAGAAGAGTGAAGCTGTTAAAGCCACAAGGTGTGACTAACTACATATTATATGTATTTACATGGCAATGTCACAAAACTCCCTATTGGTGTAATGGTAATATTCCCAATACTTCTGTCCATATAGTTTGTGTTTGGGTCATTAAATAAAAAAATAAAAAATAAGGAGTCATCAAGCGACACATCTTCCAGTAATTTCTCGGTTGCTCATTCCACTCTGCAGAAGCAGCCCCTGCAGGATAGCTATACCACTCGTTCCCCTACATGCACTAGCAACACTACCACCGCCATCACTAAAACTTTTGGATTAGTTTAAGTGTGGGAGACGGGCATACTACAAGATGTAAATTATGTCATAAGATAAGTGAGCCTTGATAAAGACATGCCACCACTTCTGGTATGAACTACATGCCACCACTTCTGGTATGAACTACATGCCACCACTTTTGGTATGAACTAACACCAATGCACACACAACAACACAGCTTTGCATTCAGGAGTTAGTCTGGGGTGATCAATTCTTTTGTTTATTGGATGTGTCAGTGCCTGCCTAGGGTATGTGCTTTGCTACTGCTGCTGGTACTCTAGTATCTCCTTACTCTGGAATGCTCAATTCCTTTAATTTTTTTTAAATTCGGTCCTGCTTCAAGGGACAAGAAGTGTCTCTGCCAGTCCCTGCCAAGGCGACATGCTTTACTACTGCTCTTGCTGCTACTCTATATTCTTCTGTCATGCTAGAGTCTGTGTTAGGGTAATGTAGGGGTTTGGCATTGGAAAGGTTACCCTAATCAGATGTGCTTTACAGCCTACAGCTTCACTTCTTAAGCCACATAGACTGACCCACACCTTTTACATACCAGAGCTTTCCCATAAATTCATTCAGCCTCAGTGACCATTAGTTGTAACTCCCCTATGTGGAATTTAGGGTGATGGCCTTAGTGTATGCTTAGTTCGGGTTGCCTTGAGGACACAATGGAATCTGGGAGACCTAATAGATGTATGTTAAAGATATGTTTGTTTTATACTAAGAGCTAGGCATGGAATGGCTCTCTGTGAGACTGTAGGGGTGGATCATCCAGGGGATAGAATTGACTGGGGAAACCTGCAGAATATCTCCAGGAGATTTCTGTCTGGAATTTTCTAATAACATCATTGAAACCAACAAACTTAACAAGGACACTGAGGTTCCCGCAGATAACCATACCTGGGAACTCCTGGGCTCCAGCTACCCGGAGCCTACCCCTGCGGGACGTGGCCAGAACTGCCCACTGATGTCAGTGGGATGGCTCGTTGACGTCGGGGGCGTTCCCACTGATGTCAGGAGGTGTTCCCACTGACATCACCGGAAACACCCCCATTTAAAGGGAAAATGGGTGGGAAGCAGAACCTTTCAAGACTCCAAACCCGAAGAGTTCCTAGGTATGCAGATGACCTATGTTTGCATAATTAGGTTTTCCTGTGTTTCTCCTTGTTTATTTTGACAAACTGTGTTGTATATTCTGTGTCTAAATGATCTGATTTGTTCAGTATATTTCTGTACATAAGCACTGTGAGATTTGTCAGATTAAACTATATATTAATCCAAATTGTTTTTAATTCAATTGGTTTTATACATTTTTTTTCCATTTAATCTTTTACTGGGCATAAACTATAGTCAGCTGAAAACATAACTTGGTGGCAGCAGACAGTATTATTAGTTGAGTGTGATATCTGTGGAAAGTTTGGTGAATGACCAAAGGGCTGATATTGTTGCACACCCACACTAATGTCTCAGATTAGATAACCTGATAACTGTGACACCTTCTTTCCTCTGGAAAAGTGGTCATTTTTTTATTGTTTTCTAATACTGGTGAAATTCAGTCCTGTTCTGTAGCTGGATGTCTCTGTATGCCCATGCTTGCCCTCTGCCCTGCTTGCCGCTGCTCAATGTCATTCCTTACTCCGGGGAATCAATTATTTTATTTTTTTGGTATATTGGGGAGGCAAATGTTAGTTACCCATTAAAAGGCAAATTATAAGACCACCGTAGTAGTAGCTAACAGACCATCATGAACCCGCACAGCATGAGTTTATAATACCTGGGGTGCTAAAGGTTAGCCACGGTAACCCCAATCTGTAAATCCTATGGTGTTCAACCAGTAATGGCTTACTGTATATCATAAGAGTTGTAGTCAACAGCAAACAATTTAGTGTGTAGTGCAGTCCACAACAACCTATAACTACAATTCCCCTGAAATTCATCCAGCAATATGGCTGATGAATATTATTGTAGATGCAGTGAACAAAGCTTAGTGTTTGTACAGAGGAAGAGAGTAGACCAGCTACCACTATGTGGGAATTTTGGGCCATTCATCCAGTAAAGCATTTGTAGTTGGCCCCACTTTAACAGCTTCCACTCTTCTGAGAAGGCTTTTTGAGGGTTTCTGCAGAAATATTTGCCCATTCATCCAGTAGAGTATAGGTCAGGCACTGATGTTGGACGAGAAGTCCTAGCTCACAATCTCCGAGTTCATCCAAAAGGTGTACGATGGAGTTTCAGTTACAGTCTGGGATTTTGTTTCAAGGTGGTCTCAAGAGAGTTATTTAGTATTTAAGGGAACATTTTCCTTTTAAAATTCTCCAAACATCTTTGGTCAGTTTAGTCCCTGGTTAGAGGGCCATAAAACCATTTGACAGATGCCAGATCCATGAAGGTGTCAAATGTTCCCAGGAATAAGTTGTTTAGTTAATTCGAATTGTGAGAGGATTAATGGTTTGGGAATTAAACCGTTTGTGCAATACTTGGCCCCGCGTACATCTCTGTTGGGCATTTAGCACACATGATGAGGTACACCACATTAGATGATTTGCATGTAAAGCAGCCATTGATTTTGTGGTGTAAGTGTGTGTCTGGTATCAGTATTTCATCTGAGGGAAGGATGTGTGCACGGGTCTTGCATCTCTTTTGTTGGCAGGGAGAGGTACCATTTGATGTTCACCTGTAAAGGGTGCTCTTCACTATCCATTGTTTGAGATTGGGAGGCTGTTTGAATAAAAGCAGTGGGGGATGTGGGGATATTGTCTGAAGTATTTCATCAGTGTGCAAGATTTCTTGTAATTCCTTTGAGATCTTGCGCAGGGCTTCCATTTGTGGATTGTAGGTTACCACTAATGGTACTCGATCTCTTTTTTTTGTGGCTGCTGGTATCTCAGGAGGTTTTCTCTGGGGATAGTCATAGCTTTCTATATTCTGGAGGTGTTTATCCATAGGATCCAAACAGATGTGGTTATATCTGTTGGTTTGCGGTAGAGTAAAGTCTGAGAGGACTTGTTCTTAATGTAGATGGTGGTGTCTAGGAATTGGATGTTAGTGCGGGAGTAGCTCAGTTTAAGGTTTATGTTAGGATGAAAGGCATTATAGTCTTCATTAGGGCTGCAACTAACGATTATTTTAATAATCGATTAGTTGGCCGATTATTTTTTCGATTAATCGGATAAAAAAATGCAAATTTTTCTTTTATTTAAAATAATGTAATGAACAAACTGGGTGTTAAAAAAAACAGCAGAATAAAAAATGGCATTTCTCTATTCACCTTCTTATTTTACTGACATAATAATAAAAGCTACAAGAACCCAAACACAGTGTTTCTCAAACTAGGTTTTAATACAAAGTTATTAGTAAATATTAATTCATATGTTAACTATTTTTCATATTTAATAAAAACTATGGGAAAAAAAGCCTTGTTTATATTTTCTTTTATTTGCCAAACTGCCCCCAGTTATGCACACCTGACCCCCAGCTTGCCACTCTTCCCTCAGATATGCCTTATACCTCCTATATGCCAGAGATTCCACTGTGCCCCCGATATGCCTTATACTCCTTATATGCCAGTGATATGCAACTGAGCCAAATTGAATAAATGCAAAAGCCAGCTCACCTCCCTATATATTCATCTGCACGGATCCGCACGGACTTGATGCGTGGAATGAGCACGAAAAAAAAACCAAAAGGATCGATCCAGCACTTGAAAAAAACTTCCAGCTTTATTTATTTTACTAAATGCAACTTTTTCATATTTTTTAATTTTTTTACTTTTTTAATTTTTCATATGCAACTGAGCCCCCTGATATACCTTATACCCCCAGATGTGTCTTATGCCCCCTGATATGCCTAATATCGATATGCCTTGTACCCCCTATATGCCACTGTGCCCCCTGATATGCCTTATAACTTCCAATATGCCTTATACCTTCCAATATGCCACTTGCCCCCCATTTATGCCTTGTACCTCCCTATATGCCACTGTGCACCCTGATATGCCACTCCGCCCCACATAAATGGCCTACACACACCACCCTGAAATTCATTATACTCCCTGATTCACCACTCTGCCTCCCCCAGATATGCCACTCTGAAATTCATTATACCCCCCATACACCACTCTACCTCCCCCTATACACCACTCTAATTCCCCTAGATATGCCACTCTGCCTCCCTGAAATTCATTACACCCCCATACACCACTCTGCTACCCTGAAATTCATTATACCACCCCATACACCACTTTAACTCACCCATAAACCACTCTGCCTCCTCCCCCTCCCATACACCACTCTGCCTCCTCCCCCTCCCATACACCACTCTGCCTCTCTCCCCCTCCCATACACCACTCTGCCTCTCTCCCCCTTCCATACATCACTCTGCCTCCTCCCCCTGTTATTGTGTGAGTTAGCCCTTCTCTTAAGACCCCCTGTAGGTATGACTAGGTGTCACTGCTGCATACCTAATTATCAATTACACAACAGGTATCTGTTAATCCTGTAAGATCCTGTTATCTCTGTGTCTTAGCCATTGTCTGTCTCAAGCCAATTATATGCCTATCATCATTCCATGTCTACATCCCCAATTAATGTAATTATTTATGTCTCATGTCATTCTGTCCTTCCCCGGATATTGTGTTGCAGGATTTGATCTAATTACTTCCTTCCTGACATGGTAATTAGATCCTGTGATATTTGTCTTGCCCATTTTCTTACTTGTATATATAGTTCTGTATTTGGTTTAAATAAAGTAGTTCCTGTTTTACCTCACTACGAGTGAGGTAAACCTTGGTGCTGCCCTTATCAGGGCGGTAGAGCGCTGTATTGCTATACTTCTGTATACTACAGTGCCACTGAGGTTCCTGAGGGGCTGTATTTCCTGCTGTCGTCAGCAATATTTCATGATCCAAGTCTTGTATGTCCGGTGACTATGGGCAGAAGGAAACAAATGTAGAAGAAGCCAACTTTGGGGTCAGTTGGCACGAGCCTTCCACCTGTTGCCTGATGTTGGGCGGCAGTCCTTTTATGGTTTTCTTGAGTGTTTTGGTGTAGGTGTTTGTGGGGTCCTCCTGAAGTTGGACATAGTGTCCATCATCAGAGAGTTGTCTGTGTGCTTCTTTTATGTAATCCTCAATGTCCATAATAACCCAGCACCTCCCTTGTCTGCTGGTTTAATTGTAATTGGGATAGTTTCGCACCCAGAGGGAGAGAAAAATAAGGGAAGTCAAGCTAATCTGCCGGTTTAATACCCTACTTTGGTGAATGAGTGAGTATTTAGGGGCAGAAATTGGACAGGTAGGCTGTTAAGGGGGGCAGAGGTAGCGCGGATACCACAATGTCCTGCTACGGGAGACGCATGGAACTGGGGCGAGTAATGGTCTAACGAACTGAGGCTGAACGAACAGGCGTTGGCTTGGAACTTGAAGTGACGTGGATTGTGGGTATTGAGAACCGCCAATCAGTCAGGATATATTGGTATTGATGGTTTCTATGATGAGATCTC
This sequence comes from Spea bombifrons, assembly GCF_027358695.1. Classification (NCBI taxonomy): domain Eukaryota; kingdom Metazoa; phylum Chordata; class Amphibia; order Anura; family Pelobatidae; genus Spea; species Spea bombifrons. The sequence goes on along the minus strand of NC_071087.1, from coordinate 81,141,139 downwards.
TGGGAATGATAGGTTCGTTGGTGATTCCTACATCAGAGTCCTCAAATTGGCGGGAGAGGGCATCTGCTTTCACATTCTTTGGCCCAGGACGATACAATACGTGATTCTGAAGTTGAAGTGGGAGAAGAATAATTCCCACCGA